>NW_019154107.1:8446435-8531618 GCF_002288905.1 Enhydra lutris kenyoni | reverse complement strand
GGAGCCTGCTTCCTCCTCTCTCTCTCTGCCTGCTTCTCTGCCTACTTGTGATCTCTGTCTGTCAAATAAATAAATAAAATCTTTTAAAAAATTATAAAAAACATTAATGTAATTCTTCTGAGAAATATATTAAAGGCAAAAATAAACTATACAAATATTTGAAAACTTGCTGGAAAAAAACTAACATTAACAGCAATTCCTATTAAAATTCTTAGCTATAAATAGATTCCTTTCTATTTTGTGAAGTCTATTTTATCAGAAATAGTAAACATGATACCTAAATGTGAATTAATGGAGCAATAATATTTATCAGTGATACATACCTAAATGTGTATAAAATCATTTGAGCCATTCACAGTTTTTCTGGATTATAAAAAAGGTTTAAAATGAGCAAAGATGGATGCCTGTGTGGCTCAGTTGGTTGAGCGTCTGACTCTTGATTTCGGCTCAGGTCATGCTCTCAGGGTTGTGAGGTAGAGCCAGGGTTGGGCTCCCTTCTCAGCTCAGCTCAGAATCTGCTTGTTGCTCTCCCTCTGCTCCTCTCTTCTGGACTCAAATAAATAAATAAATATTTTAAAAATATTATTATTAGCAGACTCAAAATGGATGAAGGACCTCAATGTGAGAAAGGAATCCATCAAAATCCTTGAGGAGAACACAGGCAGCAACCTCTTCGACCTCAGCCGCAGCCACATCTTCCTAGGAACATCGCCAAAGGCAAGGGAAGCAAGGGCAAAAATGAACTATTGGGATTTCATCAAGATCAAAAGCTTTTGCACAGCAAAGGAAACAGTTAACAAAACCAAAAGACAACTGACAGAATGGGAGAAGATATTTGCAAATGACATAGCGGATAAAGGGCTAGTGTCCAAAATCTATAAAGAACTTAGCAAACTCAACACCCAAAGAACAAATAATCCAATCAAGAAATGGGCAGAGGACATGAACAGACATTTCTGCAAAGAAGACATCCAGATGGCCAACAGACACATGAAAAAGTGCTCCACATCACTCGGCATCAGGGAAATACAAATCAAAACCACAATGAGATATCACCTCACACCAGTCAGAATGGCTCAAATTAACAAGTCAGGAAATGACAGATGCTGGTGAGGATGCGGAGAAAGGGGAACCCTCCAACGCTATTGGTGGGAATGCAAGCTGGTGCAACCACTCTGGAAAACAGCATGGAGGTTCCTCAAAATGTTGGAAATAGAACTACCCTATGACCCAGCAATTGCACTGCTGGGTATTTACCCTAAAGATACAAACGTAGTGATCCGAAGGGGCACGTGCACCCGAATGTTTATAGCAGCAATGTCTACAATAGCCAAACTATGGAAAGAACCTAGATGTCCATCAACAGACGAATGGATAAAGAAGATGTGGTATATATACACAATGGAATACTATGCAGCCATCAAAAGAAATGAAATCTTGCCTTTTGCGACGACGTGGATGGAACTAGAGGGTATCATGCTTAGCGAAATAAGTCAATCGGAGAAAGACAACTATCATATGATCTCCCTGATATGAGGGAGAGGAGCTGCAACATGGGGGGTTAAGGGGGTAGGAGAAGAGTAAATGAAACAAGATGGGATTGGGAGGGAGACAAACCATAAGTGACTCTTAATCTCACAAAACAAACTGAGGGTTGATGGGGGGAGGGGGGTTGGGATGGGGGGGTGGGGTTATGGACATTGGGGAGGGTATGTGCTATGGTGAGTGCTGTGAAGTGTGTAAACCTGGCGATTCACAGACTTGTACCCCTGGGGATAAAAATATATGTTTATAAAAAATAAAAAAGAAATACTAAATAGTGAAATACACAATAGAGTTTTTAGCAGAAAACATGACTAGTAACTACTGTGGAAATGTTTACCATATTCTGTAAGATTTTATTAAAATATATTATTTATATTATATTAACATATAGTTAAGTCAAGCCTGAAATATTTGCTCTTGATAAAAAGTATGCTTAACTCCAGGAATAAGATTAAACTAAATAGTGAAACCAAAAAAAAAATATATATATATATATATATATATATATTTTATTATTAGCAACAGATGAGATTAATTTCATTTGTAGAACATAAATTGTCTAAAAAGCCTAACTTTGAAGTTAAATAGTCGTTAGAACCAAATTGCTCAGTCATCTTGATACACACACACACACACACACACACACACACACCAGTCACATTCTACATATGACCAATAAAAAGACCCAGTTTACAATAGCGACCCACTAAAATTTCACCCCAAGTCCAGTGCTGCCTCTCTTTAGTCTGTCTGATGTCCAGTTATCTCTGTCTTCACTGGTTTCTTGGCTTTCATCCTTGGTTCTCTGTAGTCTTTTTTCAACACAGCAGCCAGAGGTTTTTTTTTTTTTTTTTTTCTTTCCCCTCTCCAGTAAGGGGTTTCTTTTAAAGCTGAAATTAAGTTTGTTCATCACCTCTGATAGCTATCTTTTCACTCAGAGTAAAAGCCAAAGACCTGATGGGAGCTTGTACAATCATTGCTCCCTTTGTGCCTTTGACCTCATTTTCTGAAACTATCCATTTAGCTCACTTTGCTCCAGCTACACTGGTTTCTCACCTCTTCTTAGAACATGTCAAACATGTTTTCATCTCAGATGCTCTTCCTTTGCCTAACTACAATTTCCCAGTTATCCACAGGGTTACTGTCTCATCAGTTATTTATTTAATGACTACCCCTTTAGTGGAACCTTCTCGTTCATCCTATCTAGCCTTATATTGCCTACATGAAGTCTCTTTTTTTTCCCTCTATTTTTCTTTGTAACACTCACCACTGTCTTACATATTTATTCTGTTTATTCTGTCTCCCCTGTGCATAGATCTGAGACTGTGCAGGTTAAGATCTGCACAACTTCAACAGAAACATTTTTTACTCCCTATAGTTGTGTAATGTGCCATTTGCACACAAGTGTAAGGTGGCCCCACCCTTACAGTTGTAATTCAAATACTATTAGGACATGAATTCTTACTGGACATTTTTTGCCCCATCATAGGAATGAAGTTGAGGGTATGGAGAGATAAGGTCAGAGAAATAATGAGACCTGATTGTAGATGGGCTTTGAAGACCATTGTAAGAACTTGGAATTTACTAGGAGTACAGGTGGGAGACCACGAGAGAGTGATAATGAGATGAGTGACCTAATCCAATTTGTACTTTAAAGGTTCACTCTGGGGGCATCTGGCTGGCCCAACAAGTAGAGCATGCTACTCTTGATCTCAGGGTTTTAAGTTTAAGCCTCACATCAGGCATAGAACTTATTTTAAAAAGGGGGGCAGGGAACAGGTTTATTCTGGCAGTTAAGTTGAGAATAGACTGTATGGGGAGGAAGATGGCATTGTGGGTATTAATTAGGAAGCTATTATAATGAATCAAGTCAGAGATGATGGCAGCTTGGCAAGAAGGGTTACACACTGGAGGTGGAGAGTTATGCTCAGGTCCTGGATATGTATTGAAGGTAAAGCCAGTAGGAATTGCTGACAGATTGGGAGTGGGATGTAGGAGAAAAGGTAGAGGCAAAGAGGACCAGAAAGATTTTGTGTCTGAGCAGCAAGAAGTATGTAGTTGCCACTTATGTAGATGGGAGAAATACCCACAGGGCACATTTGTGTTGGTGTAGGGGCAAGGGAGAAGATTGGTAGTTTGGTTATGGATAGATCAGTTTTCATATTTCTGTTGGATTTTTGGATATATATATATATATATATATATATGACATTGAACTTTAGGGGGAGACATACAAAAATACATAAACTTGTGCACTTGTCGGAACTGCTAAAATTAACAACACAAGAAACAACAGGTGTTGGCAAGGATGTGGAGAAACAGGACCTCTCTTGCACTCTTGGTGGGAATGCAAACTGGGGCAGTCACTCTGAAGAACAGTTTGGAGGTTCCTCAAAACGTTAAAAATAGAACAACCATATGATCAACAATTTGGGCATTTATCCAAAAGATATAAAAATACAGATTCAAAGGGGTACATGCACCCTGATATGTTGTTGTTGTTGTTTTTAATATTTATTTATTTATTTGACAGAGATCACAAGTAGGTGGAAAGGCAGGCAGAGAGAGAGAGGAGGAAGCAGGCTCCCCACCAAGCAGAGAGCTTGATCTGGGGCTCAGTCCCAGGACCCTGGGATCATAACCCAAGCCAAAGGCAGAGGCTTAACCCACTGAGCCACCCAGACACCCCCACCCTGATGTTTTTTTTTTTTTTTTAATTTTAGAGAGAGAGAGAGAACATGGGGTGGAGGGATAAAGGGAAAGGGAGAGAAAGAATCTTGAGCAGACCCCCCCCAACTGAGCACAGACTGCAATATGGGGCTCAATCTCAAGACCCCAAGATCACTGCACCCCAGCGATCATAGCAGCATTTTCAACAATATATAAACTATAAAGAGAACCCAAATGTCCATTGACTGATGAATGGATAAAGAAGATGTGGTATGTGTATATACATATATATGTGTGTGTATATATGCACACACACATACATGCACATACACACAATGGAATATTACTTAGTCATGAGTAATATTCAAAATATTCAAAAAGAATGCAATGTTGCCATTTACAACAACGTGGATGGAACTAGAGTATATTATGCTAAGCAAAATAAACCAGAGAAAGGCAAACACCAAATGATCTCACTTATATGTGGAGTTTAAGAGAGAAAACTGATGGACATATGGGAAGGGGGAAAAGAATAAAAGGCAAGAGGAAAACAAGCCATAAGAGACTCTTGACTCTTAACGATAGAGAACAAACTGAGGATTGATGGAGGGAGGTGGGTGGGGGGTAGGCTAGATGGGTAATGGGGATTAGATGTGCACTGGGTGTTGTATGTAAGTGATGAACCACTGAATTCTACTCTAGAAACCAGTATTGCACTGTATGTTCACTAACTAAAATTTAAATAAAAAACATAAAGATACTGACTTTTGATGTATCCATCTATAGGTAGGTTTTTGTTTTATTTGTTTTTATTATTAACTGTGATGAAAAAATATATAACATAAAATTTAGCATCTTGACCATTTAAAAATGTACATTTCAGTAATGTTAAGTATTATAGATGGTATTTAAGCCATGCCCATGCGTGCAATCAACAAGAATAGGTATAAAAAGCAAGGAGAAAATCTCCCCAGATTAGTCCCTGGGGTAAACCAATGTAAACATGATGAGGAAGAACCAACAAGTATAGAAGGAAAAGCCAGTGAGAGGGGAGAAGGAACACTGAGAGTATGGGGTGAATTAAAAGCCAAGGGAAAAACAGTTTCAGGGTAGAAGTAGTGTTGACTGTGTCACATGTTGCTGAATAGTCCCAACAGATGAACACTTAGATTTGGCCATTTGATTTAGTACTACAGAGCTCATCAGTGACAGCGGTGTGTTAACATTAATGTTTTGTCCCCAATACTTCACCCCGTTCTCTGTCGGTGTACTTGCCTTGTGACTCTTCAGTTCTGTCCACAGAGGCAGAGTATCCATGACCTTGGACTCAGCATTGTTTTGGCTGATAGAACATAGAAGAGAGTTCTAGTACACTAGTTTCTTAAGAGATAAGCAGATTTGCCTTTGTCTTGCCCTTCTCTACCAGAAAGAGCAGAATGTGGTCTGGTTAGCCTGTTGGTCCAAGGAGGATGAGGCTCTCTTGAGACAGACCCACACCTCATCTGTAGCTTAGAGCTGTCCCGCCTAGCACATGTCTCTATCAAGTGACTTGTAGGTGCACTGCTTTTGATGGACAGATACCAGAGACATTATGTGCTTGTTACATAGTTAATTGATACGGTGACCTTGATGAGAGCTGTGTTGTTGGAATGATGGATAGAGAACCCAACTAAAGTAAGTCCAAAGGAGAATGGGAAGAAAATAATTGGAGATAGTATAGCAACTCTCCTGTGCTGTTTTTGTAATTTTCCCATTCCTGGGGCATGAGAAGTAAGAAAGTACCTGAAGAGAGATGTCGAGTAAAAAAATGAGTTTCCTTTTGGATGACAGAAATGACAGCATGTTTGAATGCTGATGAGAATGGTCCAGTAGAATGGGGGAAAGTGATGATGCAAGAAAGAATCACTTCAGTCATTTTGGAAGATGCTACGTATACAAGTGAGTATTTGGGCCTAGGAAAGCTTCAATTTCAGATTGTCCTGTCATGAAAATCCACACATTTTCTATTAAAATATGCTGTCAAGCTTCTCTCTCAAAGCAGTAAATGTGGAATGAGTGTGGGAAGATATGTAGTAAAGCCAATTTACTGGAATGATAATTTAAAGTCTAGAGATCTTCCTAGGATATGCCTTTAATTAGATGTATGATCTCAGGCAGGTCCTCTAATTATTTGGATCACTTCGTTTCCTCACCTTATTAAAAAAAATGAATAGAGAAATGAGCTCTAAATTTCCTCATCTAGCTCTAAAGTAGTATTATTTCAAGACCCGACAATTATGCTTGAAATTGCCCCTCTGAGAGCTGTTACCATCATTATGTAAGTGCATAGCTCACTGGCATTCTCCTATATAACAGATCTCAAAATGCTTCTTTCACAGTAACATCCCAAACTCACCTAAAGTCAGATATTTTAGAATATCTGACATCTGCTTAGTCTCCCAAGGCTGGCAGAATGGATTGAATAATAGTTATTTTAGGATGTAATTGCCGCACTGTTAAAAAATAAACCCCTCTGCAACTAAATAATGTCACATTTCTGAGCCACTTATGTAACCAAAATGACTTATCCAAATAAAAGAGCATGATTTGGGGAAACATTTTAAAAGTCATTGCAAATGATTTTCATTACTAGGCTGCTGTGCTGTAAAAGTGTGATTCTCCATAGTTTAGATGAAAGCTATGCAGAACAATGGCAGTTTTCTAATATTACATGTTAAGAAATCTTAGCCTAGCAGCAATAGAGAAAATTTAGGTATAGAATACAGGAAAGGGAATATGGAAGTACCTAAAAAGCCCTGAATGCCTTGGGGCAAATAGAAGGTAGTGCTGAGCAATTGTGCAAGGAGATTAGAATACTGACGGCCCTTGATCAGTTTCTGCACAAATAATAGGAGAGTAGTTGACAGCCAAGAGGGCTAACAGAAAGGGAAATGGGGACCTGAGGGGAAGAGATGAAGGAGACAGAGAGGAAAAAAAAAAAAGAGGAAGTTTCTAGTAAACTTAATTTTGCATATTCAAGCTCAGGCTGGCCAGCTTCTCTAGTTTTGAAGAATAACCACTGAGCCCAGGGTTGGTGGTGTGGATAAATAATGATAAGGTGAATAGATAGATAGATGATAGGTAGGTAGGTAGATAGCTAGCTAGCTGGGTAAACATCTTCTGACTATGGGTAAATACATCTTTTTTGAAATTCGTGTAATTGTGAAGAAGAGCAAGAAACTAAGGTTGGCATGGTATGGCACACTAACTACAGTCAGGCAAGGCCAGTGCATATTGAAATTCTCAGTAGGCCCAAATTAAGAATTACAATGTCCATGTCACCTCAAGTGTGACATGAAGTTGTGGGTGGGTGTGCCTGTGTATACATTTCTGTGTGTGGTGTAAAGATGGTGAAGTACATTTCAAATAGAATGAGTAAACTACATTGAAATAGAAATGAGGTAGCAATTAAGTTCTGAAACTTCAAGTCAAACTGTGATTTTTAAAAATTCTAAAATGACTGGTTGATCAAAAGTGGTATTTCAGCTAACTAGTAATTTATTGCTATGTATAGGCAAATGACATGCTAAATGATGTATTCTCTGAAATTTAGTCAGATTTCAAATGATGACTAATGTTTTAATACTTGCATATCAACAAATAGAATTAAAATACAATATACCATTTTGCTTTAATTGCATCCCCCAGAGAAACACCATGAATTAGTCCAACTGAGATTCATATTGACCCAATACTGAAATGTCAAATACATGCTAGTAGATAGCCCATTACTTCTTGCCATTTCTCTAAATAAAGGTTTCAAGAGAAAATAACATTAATTGACAGGGAAATAATTCACCACTTCTGTGGCCTGTAAATCATTTTAGAAAAGCAAGAACTCCATTAAATCTCATTCTTTTAATTGGATTTCCGGTCGCCTTGCACCTTTCTATTGGCATTGGCCCAGTAAATTCAGATGCAGCCTCAATAAATTTGGTAAAAATAATCAGAAGCTAACAGTTTTTCCTTAAAAAAAAAAAGGATTAATTTTTAAGTAAATCAGGTATTGAACACCAAATTAGTTTGACATATCATTTGACTTAGTCTCTGTGTTGCTACACTGATACATGACTGAATTCAACTTCATTTTTGAAAAATCATTGTTATTACATACACTCTTGCAGTCCCTGGGCTAAGTATTAGAGATATGTTGCCTCATTTAACATCTTGTTTTCCTGTTTCACGCCAAGGATATGCTAACTAACAGTCACCTAGAGCCAGGATTCAAATCTAGATTTACTTACATCAAAGTCATTCTATTGCCATAGGTGCTCATTAAAATACCCTCTAGGGACAGGGTTGGGGGTGAGGATAAATAATTTTAACTTGGCAAATGGATATATAAATATAGGTTCACAGCTAGATAAATTGATAGACTTGTTATGTATTTTGGGTAGATATTTAATGTATATTGACAATTAGTGTAATTTTTAAGCGTATCAAGAAATTAGCTTGTCATAGCATACTGATTTCAGTTTCATCATCTCTAAAAATGGCAAACAGGGGCACCTGGGTGGCTCTGTGAGTTAAGCCTCTGCCTTCCGCTCAGGTCACGATCTCAGGGTCCTCGGATCAAGCCCCACATTGGGCTCTCTGCTCAGCAGAGAGCGTGCTTCCCCCCACCCCCCTGCCTGCCTCTGCCTACTTGTAATCTCTGTCTGTTAAATCAATCAATCAATCAATCAATCTTTGAAAATAAATAACTAAAAATAAAAATGTTAAGCATAGTATATTTACTACAAGGGCATTGGATATTACCATAGCCAGGGGAAAACAACAGTTAGGCAGATCTCAGTCCAAATTCAAGCTCTGCTACTTACTGGCCATGTGACCTTTGCAAGCACCAAAACTCATATAAGCTTCAGTTTCTTCATTTGTAAAATGAGATTTAGAATATATTGTTCTCAAAATATTCTTGTGACACTGGTATACTACCCAGTATGGAAGATGAACTTAGAGCAAATAGATAGAAATAATAATGTTTTAGTATCTGGAAGGTTTTCTTAACCAATTCTTAGATATAGAGTAGTTCTAGACCTCACTGTGTTTTAATCAGTTGGATTCAACCGCGAAATGGACCAAGTATCAACTGAACAATTGTATCAAATGGTTGAATATATCAGCAGTTTGATGACATTGCATTATTTTTGGTACTGAAATAAAAGATCATTTCAATTTACTTTTTCTCTCTTTTAGTGTAAAACAAACAAACAAACCCAACTTTTATGATTGGGCCAAAAATGGAAATGGTCTATATTTATTACCCTTAGCTATATATGATTACAACTCCAGTTCCTAGAACAGGGCTTGGCAAATCAATATTTTTAAAAAGTATGTTCATTAAAATGAGTTGGGTAAATAATAAAATTATAAAGTGAATATTGTACTTTAAAGTACTATTTTAGACAGTTGTGTATAAAATTCAGTTCTGTGCTATAGTAGCTATGTATGAGTTACATAGATAGCCATAATAAACCTTTGGCGTTTATACACATTAGCATTCATTAATGACTTTGAAATTATGTGTTCAGTAATAGAAATAAAAATGAAGCATAGGATAAAAACATCATTTCCTTGTAGCATCTGTATGAAAATTAATGTAAATAAAGAACATATGTAAGTTATAGGCACACAGAATCCTATGAATAAAACTTTTAAAGGTACTTTTTCTGATTTTGAGATGGATTACACTTTCATTGATGTTTTTGTTTTACTGTCAAGGCAACAGAGAATTTTGAAATTTCACAGAAAAATTATGTCTAAAATAAAGCAATATGTTCTTGGGAATCTAGGTTGAATATCTTAGCAGTTATTCCTCAATTATAATATACACTTGCCCCTTCAACTTGTAAATCATTAACTTTAAATTACTACAATTAAATCATCAAGGGATGGTTTTTACCAATTGATCAAAGTAAAGAGCAGGGATCTTTGCTGTCACTGTGTTTGTTATTGTTCTGTTGTATTATTCCTTCCCTACAAGGCAGAGTATGAGTAGAGACCAGTCAACACATGTGAGAAAACACAATTGATCATTTGCATTCTCATTAATGGATAGTCTTCCATACGGTGCTTTTTGGTATCCAAATAAATGCTCTTTGTGAGACAGTTTGTTACCGACTTTTTTTTATTAACACAGGAAGTTCAGATATGGGCCATGATAGAGCAAGTTATATCAGGTAACTTCTACATATATTTATTTCTTATGATGCCACACACTCTGTTTTCTCTCTTCAAGAGAAGGATAGTCTCCTTATGCTCTCCTCTTACTTTTCTGTTAACCAGAACAACAGAGATTTTGTAAGCCCTGGCTATGATTTGTAGACAGTGTTATATTTATTTTTTCACACTGATAATGTTCTACAATTTATTTCTTTGTATATATGTAGAGTTAATTTAGCTAACAATTACAAGCTACCCTTTGATAATACCACTGCTTTATACACAAATTATTAGAGCATGTTAAAATTATTTTAAAAACAAATGACAATTTCAGCTATTTCAGGATGAAAACTACAAAATTACTTCATGATCATCTATAATAACTGTTTAATCAGCAATTTTAGCAAGAAACAACTTACAAAGGTAAGGGAAATATATCTATTATATAAATTTAAATATATAATATACACTTGTATATTATATAAATATATATAATTGTTATATAATTTATATAAAATCTCAATCCTAGAACTTCTTGTACATAAACTATATATTTGTATATACACATATACATAAACATACTTATTTAATATTATATAGGAAAAAATCTTCCCCTCCTCAGATTTTCTAAAAATTTGAAAATATTATTCTTGCATAAAATTCAGATATATATTCATGTTCAGTTTAACCTATAATATGCATTTTTATCTTCCCCATTTAATTATTGGTGTATATATTTGCTATTCATAAAATGGGCAACAATAGAACTATAAATGCATTCCTTAAATCAGATTGCAGAGTATGTTTTTGGATGTTATAAATTGTATTTGAAATTGAAATTACTATTGATTCAAAAAACTAAGGATTTTCCTATTGTGAATAGATCAAACATTAAAATTTCTACCAATCAGAAGAGCTACACAATGACAACATGATTACTTTTACTCTTCTGAAGCATAGTACTCTCCTACATACTAGAGTTAGAGAAAATGTAGGACAAAATACATGAAAAGAATGCTATATAATCACAGAGAAAAATAGAGGTTATGACAATAAATAAGCATCCATAGTAGTTAACCTGATTATGTGTTATGTGGTAGCTAATGGCATTGTCGGTGAATGTCAAACCTGTTATTTGAGAGAACTAGTATGGTTTCCATGATTGCAGAAAGAGTAGTTTAAGGAATTCAAGTTTATTACATACTAAAGGCTAAATTTGACTTCTGTTAATATCAACAAAGATTAAATATTTCCTCATAACCAAGGTGAAAGTCAAAGTAGCTTTGCAAATACCACCATAATTACTTCATTATTCAATTTGTTATAAAAGGAATAATTGCTTAGGTATGTTAAATTCCTTTCGTGAAAAATGTGTTTAGGGGATAGAAAAATTAAAAGATTAAAATTAAATTAACCCAAAACTAACATTTGGATTTCCCAGAATCTATCTTCCCCTCCAACATAACTGAAATCTATTTTTTTTTTTAAGATTTTATTTATCTGAGAAAGAGAATGAGTACAAGTAGAGGGAGGGGCAGAGGGAGAAGCAGGTTCCCCACCTACCAGGGAGCATAATGTGTAATGCGAGGCTCCATCCCAGGACCCTGGGATCGTGACCTGACCTGAAGGTAGCCACTTAACGACTGAGCCATCCAGGCACTCCCATAACGGATATCTAATGGGAATGGTGCATTATATACCCCCTCTTGATATTTCTGGTGACTAATATTTGGTAGCATTGCTTAGTGGTTGTCCTTTATATTCTTTGCCCCTGATTTTAGAGATATAATGGAAATTTTGAGTGTAGAAGTTAAAGTGAATTTTTTAATGCAATGGGGCAGTGAGGCATGAGGTTTTGGAGGCTGGAGAGTTCAGTACCACATTGCAGGTGTGCAGAGGACATGGCAAGAGCAGCTCTGGTGGTGAGCATCAGTAGTATTTCTGGGGTGTGATGTTGGCTATACCTTGTATCCCTCAGTGCCTCAGTACCTGTTCCCACTTGTCCCTGTAGTCTCCTAAAGTCTGTGAACTATCTGATTTTCTTCCAATAAAGTGTTTTTCTGCTTAAGATAACCAGAGTAGTTTTCTTTTATTTTCAGACAAGAATCTTGACTAATATTCCCTCTTTCTTTCTGATGTATCTATTTCTTTTTAAAAAAATTTATGTATTTATTTATTTATCTTAGAGAAAGCACTAGTGAGTGGAAGGCAGGGCAGATGGAAAAGGAGAAAGAGAATCCCAAGCAGGCTTCATGCCTAGTGTGAAGCCCCACACCGGGCTTGATCTCACCACCCCCAGATCATGACCTGAGCTGAAACCAAGAGTTGGGCACTCAACTGACTGAGCCACCTGTTTCTATTTCTTTAATTATTAATTGCTCTTTGATAAACTAGCTTTAGCGAATTTATGAGCTTGTAATGGCTAACCAGGAGATTTTGTCCCTATCCAAACATTGTTGAAGAAATGCAAGAACCTCTGGGTCCTGGGAAATAAAATTCCATGACCAAAAACTTTATATTTTTTCACACTTAAATGGAGGAATAACCACTAATTTCAGGGGGAAAATTAGGGCATGAGTAGTGGAATTGTGGGAAAACAATAAAATTTTGAAATTTACTAGTTACATTTATTAATGTAAACAAAATTTACCACACATAAACTAAAAGCATTTTCACCCCTGAGTATTCATCCAAAAGACATTGTGAGGTAACTAAGAAAATGAGAAACTCCTTTCTGAGCCATATATGTAGGAAGAGATTTTGTGAGAACTGATCAATTTTAGAGCTTTAATTGAGCTATAATGGTATAGAGTTCAAATGGTCTAATTTATATTGGTCCCTACTAACCTATATTTTCCTGCAGTTGTCTTACACTGAATTGCAGTTAACAATATCCAAATATTTGGGGTCAAGACAATAAATGAATGAGTGAGTGAGTGAGCAAATGAATGAATAAATACCTTAACAAGTATTATTTTTGCAATATGAAAATAGTATTAGTACAGATAACCCAATCTAAAGTGTTACTAACATTTTTAACTAGAATCCAATTTCATGATAAATCCATTCTATACTCTAAGGAGTCATTAATAAAGTTTAATGGAAGTCTGTCTCATCCATAGCTGATTCTAGGCCTTGTTGCTCAGCAACTACCTGCCAGATTACATTTCCAAGCTGTAATGTAACTGATTCCCTGGAGAGCACTTCAAACAAATGGGAGTATTCAGCCACTTAATTCAATGCCCTTTACACAGGGATTGCTTTAGGGACCATGAGATTTGGGATTTAAATGTCTTGGGATCCCTGTTAACTCTAGAGTTTCCACAGAATGCTGTTTGCAAATAAATGCCTGGTCTTCCAAAAGAAGTACACACCAGCACAACTAAAGGCCACGCTGGCAGGCACTTCATTTCTGGACAGACAGCCTGAAAGTGAATGAAATAATAAAAAAAAAAGAGATCAATAAAAATACACAGATGGAGAGAGAGTTAATTCAGGAGGATATAATGGCTGTGGGAATTAAGGAAAGATGGCATTTTAAGAAGGTTTGATAGTCAGTGCTTAATATATCTGAGAAGCCAAACTAAGTGAGATAAATCCATGGGATTTGTGGTAAAGTTGCTGTTGAGGCCAAAATAAATTGGTTTTATCAACTAATTGTTTTTCTGTTGAGCACTTTACTACCTTACTTTTTAGGAGGTCACTTGGTAGTTTAGCTTTAAAAATTTTCTGTTCATCAGTTACTCACCTTCCCCATCTGTGGTCCGGTAAAACTGTGAATAGGCCATCCATTAAAAAAAAAAGTTGAACCAAGGAGATGGAGAGGTCACAGTCATTTCTTCATTATTAGCATCAGACCACAATGGAAGAAATAAATCAGAAAGCCTATCATAGAAGCTGTCAAAGTTAGCCATTATCAAGTCAAGAATATATAGGATGGCAATTAAAAAGGGCAAGAGGAAAGAGAAAAGTAGAAATCAAGAAAACAAAAAGGAATATTTTAAAGTGAATTTCAGGAACTCTAAGATTCCTCTAAACTTCTCCTTTATATGTATAAGGAAGTCCATTTCACCGACCGCAGCTTGACAAAAAGAGTGCACGCTGAGCCAGATGGTGGAGTGGAGCCAACCAGCTCCTTCTAAGGCATCTAAGACTTTAATTCCCATTCATTTCCCTCTTTCTCTCTCATTCACTTTCTCTCTCTGCTGCACACACACATACCCCCACGTATGTAAATAATGAAATTTTGTATACTATTAACTCATTATACAACAACTCTGTTCCTAGTGCATAAGTCACTTTGTGGCAGAAAAAAAAAGATGTCTTATACAATGTATGTAGTGTCTAGCAGAGTGAATTGCGAATTATATGACTTATTGTTAAAAGGAAGATTGCACACAAACTATAAGGTATTTACTAAAAATTGTGGTGTTTCGTGAGAAAGCTAGAGATCTCTCTAGACATTTGTCTGAGTTCCATATCCATCCTGCAGACCTTTTCAACTTCCTGTGTAGTATTCACTTCTCTTCTTTTACTAACTATAATTATCTTTGGGGTAGAAACGTATGTATAGCAACAAGTACTTTGCTTGGAGAAACCGGGACAAATGAAACCATCAAGCCTAGAGAGCAAATACCATGTTTACCCAGTTTATTTCTGACACATTTTGTCATGTATCTACTTAAAAACACCCCCCTCTTTCCAGGTTCCTTGCAACTACACTGGCCATGTGACCCGAGTTCTGGTCAGTAAAAAGAAATCAAGTGTATTGGGCTTTCAAAAAATGTGTAATTTTTCTAACAAAAGAGACAGATTCAGAACCCCTTTAAACTTGTTTTTCCCTGTCCCCCTTTTCAACTTCCTGCCTTAAGTAAAGGCTTGATGCTTGATAGTGGAGCTGCCATCTTGCAACTATGACTTAAAAGTTTATCGTATAAGCATTATGGGGAAGGATGCTAGAAAAATATCGTAGACTTGACTTTTTTCTTAAACAACATCATCCCTGAAATCCATTTCTCTGGGCTTCTTGTTGCCTAAGAAAATAAGACCTCTATTTGTTTGAGACACAGATAATGTCCTAAGAGGTGCTTTCATAAACTCTACTTAAAAGTTAAAACCATATGTATAGATAAAAAGAGATATATAATACATTTATATTGGTTTTCCAAGTAACATTATTTAAGTCTATCAGTGGAAAAGACCACCACAACTGTTTTATATATAATTAGGCAATGATACACAAGGAGAAAATGTTATGGAATGTCGAAGTTGAGGTTTTAAAAAAAAGAGTGCAATAACAAAAAGGAGCAATAACAAGTGTAAGAAATTTGTTATAGGGAACAAAACAACACAATACCATATTTGTTCTAATTAAAATTCATCAATGTAGAAGGACAAGATAAATTTTATTAAATGCCTTCATTTAATCCACATGAGAAGACTGTGATTAAGGACATGTTGAAATCTTGAATGTGAAATTTATGATTTATGAATATCTAAAAACCAGACAGTAAATAACTATATTGGAGCTAGTAGCCCACAATTTCCAGAAACGTTTCTGTAAAAAAGTGATTCCATCAAGGATTTGTTAAACATCATCTAACATAACATAAATATTGATTCTTTGGTCCAGTAAATAGTAGAGGTGAGATGAAATGTCAAATGTCTAATGTGGGTAGATCTCATAAAAACACTGACAACATGTGGCCATTTATCACCTTTTGTTTTGTGTGCATCTTTGTTTTTCAGGATGTATGAGTAACAGAGTGAAAAAAACATTAAAGGGCATTTTTGTTTGAGGAGATTAAAGGTTTGATCCCATGCTTTCGTGTAAAGTGCATATTGCATGAATATATTTTGAGAACCACAAATATCATACATTTGGGACCACATAAGAAAGACAAGATTTACGTAGGTAAGGGAGAACAGATTTGATTGTTTCTACCTCAGATTAAGAAAATGTACTCTTGGTGAATAGCAACAGAGATTGAGTACTTTTTTGCAGAAACCCAGACAAATAAAACCATCAGGCCAATAGAGCAGACTGCATATGTGCCCAGTTTATTTCCAATACATTTGCTCATTTGTGAATAATAAATTTCAAAGCTTTCTAGTTATGAACAGATTATTTTTGTTCTGCCAGCCTCCTTTTGCTCTCCACTTTCTCCACTATATCATGCTTTAAGAGTTAGTGGACTGATAGAGTTTTGTGAATTACAGGGTTTTGTGTGTGAATTTCCAAGTGAGTCAAGCTAAAGTCCTTTCTAGGATGTCGGGGGTTTTTTTGTTTGTTTGTTTTGTTTTGCATTCTTCAGTTCAGTCTAACTATCATTTAAAAATTTGTAGATAACAGTGTCCACCCTCAAATTTCCGGCTCCTTATGCCTGTGTACTACTTTCATAGACAGGTTCATGACCTACATTTAGCTAGTCTAATGGTTATCAATGCCTCACATACCTATCAGCAAAAAATTTAAGATTGTCTTGAATCCTTTAATGAAACCACCTCATTTCTGATTGTTTTCTCACCCCTATCTCTGTTAACTCTCCTTGAGGAAGCTATTTGATGAGAAGGTTATGACAGAGCAAACTTTGTAATCTGTAAGGACTCACCCAGACTTGATGTTTATGGGCAGAGACAAATGCTCTGTGGATTTCTGAAGGGATTTTTTTACCCCCTGCAGTAAATAAAGGAAGCCAGATGGCCTTTACATTCCACTGAAAGTGATGAATGGTTAACTTTAAACTCTGCCTGGGGTTAAATGATCTCAGCCTTTAGTGAATTTCTGATTCCTCTTTGGTAAACTTTCTGTGAGTAACAGTGTGTTCATTCATCCTGAAGGTACACCCATGCAAGACATTTTTGCAATTAGGGGAGCTAATGAGACATCAAAAGTAGCTGTGGTCTCATTGTCAGACCTTACTCTGTTTTTCATCTACCAATCTGGGCTCCCATTTTAAGTCTGAGTAGTAGGGGTGTGGAATAAACAAACTCTGTAAAGTGTAGCCAAGAACAAATTGAAATGATGTGAGAAGCCCAGAAGTCACAGTTGAAAGATACTCTAAGGATGGTATCAGCTTTTAAATTGCAGAGATGGCTCATAACCTTCACAGTGAGGTGTGTAAACTAAACTAGACCTGAAATGTATTCAATTCCCTTATATTTATTAATGATTTTATGAGTAGATAGTGTCAAGGCGGAAGACCTTCCTCTGACCTGCGAGGTCCTTCTAGCTGGACTAAGAATCAGATTGACATGAGAAAGATTAGTAGGACAAAATCAAATCTAATAGGTGTACATACAGCAAATCTACACACATGAACTTCCAGAGACAATGAGACAACAGGCTTTATAGGAGCTAAGGAGAGTGGTGGGGTCTGAGGACACAACAGGGCTATTAGCAGGAAGGTGAAAGGAGATGTTTTGAGAAACAAAAGTTGCCCTATTATTGCCCTATTACTAAAAACAAAAGTTTTTAAGTAAAGAGAAGTCTTTTTACTTAGAGACTTTAAGTAAAGAGACTTTACCTAAAGAGACTAGGTTCTCTTCCTGGTACAAAGCTCTCCTTTCTGAGGTCACTTTGGGCATTTGAGGACCAGGAAGAGAGTTTTTCCTGCAACTGCTGGGTTTTAATTTCTTTTTTTTTTTTTTTAAGATTTTATTTATTTGAGAGAAAGGCCTAGAGAGCACAAGCAGAGGAAGAAGCAGAGGGAGAGGGACATGCCGTTTTGTTTTTGTTTTTGTTTTAAGATTTTATTTATTTGAGGGGTGCCTGGATGGCTCAGTGGGTTAAAGCCTGTGCCTTCGGCTTGGGTCATGATCCCAGGGTCCTGGGATCGAATCCCACGTCAGGCTCTCTGCTCCGCAGAGAGCCTGCTTCCTCCTCTCTCTCCCTGCCTGGCTCTCTGCCTATTTGTGATTTCTGTCTGTCAAATAAATAAATAAAATCTTTAAAAAAAATTAAAAAAAAAAGATTTTATTTATTTGAGAGAAAGGCCTAGAGAGTACAAGCAGAGGAAGAAGCAGAGGGAGAGGGACAAGCTGACTCCCTGCTTAGTGTGATGCGGGACTCATCCCAGGGCTCCTGGAGGGGCTTGATCCCAGGACCCTGAGATCATGACCTGAGCCAAAGTCAGACATTTAAGGGACTGACCCCCCAGGAGCCACTACTGGGTTTTGATTACTTTTAACTCAAAATAATGTTCATGCCAAAGTAGCCCTTCTTGGGGCAGCCTGCCCTTGGCCCCTACAATGGCAACTTTTTCCCATTTTCCAGATGAACAAAATAAAATAGAGAGTAGTAATTTGACCTGTTGCTTAGCATAACAGAGTGTTGCTGGTGACTTATGTAGGAAAGATGTTAGGGTTTGAAAATGACGGGCAATAAAGAATTGAGACATCTTTGGTGCAAAAAAATGATTTTACTGAAGCATGGGGACAGCACCTGTGGGCAGAAAGAGCTGCACTGGGGTCATGAGGAGTGGCCCAGTATATACTTTCAAGTTGGGAGGGGTTAGGGATAGCGTAAGCCTTAAGGTATTTTGGAAACAAGGTTTCTGGGATCCTGAGGGGGCTAGCTATTGTTAGGAAAAGGTGATTTATTACTGTTTACTAAAAACTCAATCATGAGACTCTTCAGATATATATTGGTGGATCATATGCTTAGGGGGTGATTGGTAGCATATATCTTGGGGAGGTAGAGATAATAGAAGTTTCCAAAGGAATTTTTTTTTTAATTTTTTTTTTTTAAAGATTTTGTTTATTTATTTTGACAGAGAGAAATCACAAGCAGGCAGAGAGGCAGGGAGAGAGAGAGGAGGAAGCAGGCTCCCCGCTGAGCAGAAAGCCCGATGCGGGGCTTGAACCCAGGACCTGGGATCATGACCCGAGCCGAAGGCAGCGGCCTAACCCACTGAGCCACCCAGGCGCCACTCCAAAGGAATTTTTATATGTTGAAGTAGATGTACAGGATCCTGACGGTCAGGCTAAGGATGCCTTTTACCCTTAGCAAAGTAGTAACATTGAGGCAGCTAAGTTCCTGCTTGTTTTAAGGATTTGTGAATGGGCTGTATGTAATAAGGAAATTTAATTTCTCTTTTGCCTTTGTTTCCCACATCAGTGATAACATCCTAGCTTATGATGAAATAAACTAACCAAAAGTTTTCTAAGTAATGACAGTGTTTTTTATTACATGTCACTTATCCTCTTTAAAAAAAAAAAAGTGTTGGTAACAAACTAATAAGCTTTTTTTCTACATTGAAATTAGTAATGCATTAGCAAAAAATTTTGTGGAAGAAATTTTATTAACTCTACATTTATTTTTCTGGGTCTCACCACTTGCTGCTACCCCCATTCTAGATATTAGCACGAGTGCTCTCAATGTTCTCAGTGACCTTTCTCCTTTCATTCACTGCAATAGAAATGTATGTAGGAGTGGACATTTAATCAATTGGCGGTTTGTGGGGAGGAGGATATTGACCTTGTAACTTACACATTCTTTCTGTAGTTAGCTCCTGAGACAACTATGGAACAACAAGGGTAGAGGAGATAATTCCAAAGTTGAACCCCCAAGTGCCTGCATTCTAGAGGAAGGTGTTTGAGAACATGTAACTAAAAGGAACATTGAGATTATAATCTTGCATTGTGGTGGTGACGATTTCAGAGGGCCGGTGATCTGAAAGCTATATTCTTTCTGGGAAGAACCAAAGAAACATATGGGATCCTTCCTATTAGAAGTCTGGAACAAAAATACAACAATTCATTCTCTATGGTTGCCGCCCTGGATATTTCAGTTGTTCCTAATCATGTTCTCCCTCAGTCTTTCTCTCTACATATAGGTATAAATATATGAAAGGAAAATCATTTTGAGGAAGGAAGATTTTAGGAGTGCTCTGCTTGTATTTGACTCAACTAGTCAAATAGAATAGAATGGAAGAGGGCGGCCATCAAGTCTGGTGAGAGGCTCCTGATTTGAACTGAAAAGCAGCTCTTGCAGAGGAGTCAGTCAGGACAACACAAATTGGAAACTCAATCCTGTAAAGTAATAGCTATGCGATCTTGCTTCACTTACCTGAGACAATAGAATCACGTCACCAACTTTTGCATCATTGGAAAAGGTATATAAAATACTTAGCATAATACTCAATAATATGAAAGCATAGTTATTTCAGTTATTCAAATCATTTGTTTCCTCATAGAAAGAAAAGGTATAATTCTCCCAAATATGTATGGTAATACTGGTTTAATGAACAAAAATATTAAGTAAACAATGAAAAGGGGATGAAATTATATAATTTGGTGAAAATATATTGTGTTTTCACTTGAAAATTTTATCGAATTTGGCATGTCATAACTTCATTACATAAGAAATTTCAAAATTGAGAAGAGAATTAATTTAAAAATAACAATGTGAATAAAAATGCCTACTCCCAGTGAGAAAACAAATTGTACACACACATGCGCACATCCCACAGAATACACTATAGCAATGTTATAATAAATTACAAGTAGTCCATTTAAAAACACTGTCCTGTAATAAATTAAAATCTTTTATCATCTGAACCTAACCTGCAAAATGTGTGATGTGTTCCTTACACCTTTAATGGAATTAATTTACAAAGAAAAGATTGAATTATTTTTGTTGTATTGCAGTTTTACACTTTTAGAGCAAAGTATTAAGATTCTCCTGCCCCCCCGATCAAAACACAAAATTATATTGTGTTCAGTTTTCAGTGCACAACATATGCTGCTATAGCTTTAAAAGTCATTGTCGTGTCTACATGTTAATGTGTGACAGTCCTATCCATCTTAATTCATTTGACAGATTTGACATTATACTATGATTTTGAGGATTTATTTTCCTATTTTATATTTTCTTGGATGTCATAGTTATCCCATATGATTGCTTACTGTTTTTATGCATATTGTGTATGAGCTTATGTAATTCTTTTCATCTATTTATTTAATATAGTAGTGTTTATCTTTGGCATATAATTTATTTCAATTTCTATTGCCTGTAGTCATGGAAAGTTAGAAGTTTCAGTGTGAAAGATATGAAACATATAATGTTGGTTTGTATTCACTTTGAGAATGAAATATGTCATGTTGAGTTTCTGGGCTAGAAGAGAATAAGTTTACATAAAGTTAATAGGAAGCAAGAAAAAAGTACAATACTATAATAATAATATAATAATATAAAATACATAATATAACATTATAATACATACTATACATAGTTTAAAAATACTATGCTTATATGTAACTAATGAATCATTGAACATTACATCAAAAACTACTGATGTACTATATGTTGGCTAATTGAATTTAAATTTAAAAATGCTGTGCTAATTGCCTTAATGGTGCAGAATCAGGATAACTTTATAAAATCAGGAAATGCTGTTAGGAAGCAAAGTACCAGGGCATGTGGGTGGCTCAGTTGGTTAAATGTCTGGCTTGATCTTGGCTCAGGTCATGATCTCAGGGTCATGGGATCAAGCTCCCTGTCAGTCTCTGCACTCAGTGCGGTGTCTGCTTGATTCTCTCTCCCTCTCCCTCCTGCTCTCTCTCTCACTCTCAAATAAATAAAGAAAATATACATATAAAAAAAGAAACCAAACTACCTGTGTTAGTTTAGATAAGAAAAGCAAATTTTGTTACAAGTATAATATATTAAATAACTTTAGATGGCTTTTAATAAAAAAACAATATTTATTGATCATCTGTTATGGACTGAGGACAGGACCCAAAAAAAAGAGAGACAAATGGAACCCACAGTCTAAAGAATATGTTCACAAACCTAACAACTCTCAGCTGTCAGAGATATCATACATTCATTCAGATTTATCAGCAACCATTTGTTTAGCGTCTACTTATATGCACAGCACTGTGAAAATCAGTCGAGGAAAAGACACAAGTCAAATTAATCTGAGGGTTATTAAATACTGAGATGCACTATGAGAGATATCTTCTGCTGATGATAGCCAGCAATTCAGGAGCGAAGATAGGGGTCATACTAAATGAGTCTAACATAGATCAGATTGAGGCAGAAATCAAGTGCTGAGTTCATGGTAGATAAACACTGAGATTTATTTATCCATCCATTTGTTAAATATTTATGACACCTCTGTGCCAGACAATTTTTACATGTAAAGATATAACAGAAGTCATAAAACACACATGACCCTACCCACCTGGAGCTGACAGCTTTGCTAAATTGATCTGCCTAGACAGCATTTTTGTCAACCGTTTTCATGATAACAGGACTGTTTGAAAAATCAAGGGCTGCAAATGATTCAAACTTTCTGTGTATATCTGGGGGAAATTCTGACTGCTGTTTAAGTTTTCCCAACTTAGTGGAGTATGACCTCCACTAAGAGTAAATATAGAGAAATATAGAGAAAACACACAATAAAATTCATAAATAAGAATGAAAGTTGTCTGTAAACTTTGGTCTTCTAAATTAGCTGTGAGAAAGGAGATCTGCAATTATTAGTGGTTCCCTGGGACCTGCTTGCCTTAGGTGGCTGAAATAAGGGCTCACGAGAGATTTTATCAGCACTGAAAAATCTGTAAAGCCTTTACTGAGGTCAGTAACCAGACACAGCAATCAGCCTGACACTTGAATTGTAAGGAACCAGATTACCTTATAAAAGCACGTTGAAAACTGTTCAGGTCAGAGGCTTAAAATATAAACATGGTCATGCTGTTTTGGCATGTCTAAATATGTTTCTGTTTTTTAATGCTAATATTATGGCTACAGAAAGAAAGAACGCCTCTGGAAGAAGGGGATACTGGGCATAAATATAGAAATTTGATTATCAGAAAGGAGTAAGATGTCATCTTGGTTATCCCTCTAACTGCACAGAAATTTCAGCAGGTGTCTATCAGTGGAATGAATGCATGGAAAGATAGTTCCAACATTTGTCAGGATTGTACTGGCTAATAGACTAATACCAATGGCTAGTGTATTCCTATTTTGGACATAGATACATCTAATACATTATATTGGGTCTGATAGTTCCTATTTGGTGAATATTGTTTTATAGACTCAGATAAAGGAAAAAAAAATGAAGCGTAGTAACTGCAGAAATTAAAGTGAAAAAGAATAAAGGAGAGTTTGGTTACTTTTGCATTCATAATATAAATATAGATTGCCACTAAAATATGTAAATTCTTAATAACTTTCACAACTGGCACTACTCATACAACTGTTATGGTCATGGTTAATCCTTTATTTTAAACTATTTGAACAGTCATTTTTGTTTTAATATTTATGTGCATTCTTGTAGGTATATACTCATATCTCTTTTAGTTTATATTATTTTTATTAATTTTGTTTTAATATTTTTATTTTCTTAAGGTTTTATTTGCTAAACAAGCCTAGTCCTGAATATAATAGACTATACTAAAATTTCTTTGAAACCAGGGAGTGCTAAATTCAATGCTTTATTTCTAGTTTAGAAAGAGATAGCCCTATTAGAATAGTCTTTTTGAATAAATTTCCCAGCGGTCCTGACCAATATCTTCTTTTAATTTTCCATTTAATTTTCTGCCTGGTTTCACACAAGAGTCTCTTTCAATGCTTGCCCAACCCCAGTTTCTTTCTCCCACCAATAGGCATATAGCAGATTATTTTCTCTAAGGTATAATTTTGCATTTGTCTGAATCACGTATCTGGTACAAGTACTAAATTCTGTATTTCATTGCCACCATTTCCCCATATTTGACTGAAGACATTTTCAAATGTTCATATAGAATGTTTGCTTCTTCTTCCTAATCACTGATGATACTAATTGGGTACTTCATGGACAATTCCTGTAAATTAGAGACTGCTGATTATCAGTATCTAAACTTCTTTTTTCTTTTAGAGTAAGTTTTTAGCCCTTGTATCAAAGTTTTTTCAAATTTTATTTTAATTAGTAAATTTTTTCTTCAAAATCCTATACTTGTCAAATTCATAGAGCTAGGTATATTCTGCCAACTTATAAGGTATTTTGATACTTAATTGTTACTAATTTATAAACTTCCTATGGCCAGCAATATGTCTTTAAATTTCCCAAGCAATTCTATCTAATTCTTGTTTTATATGTTTTACACTTGTTTTCTCCTATCTTTCCACACTCACCAAATGAGTGTTTCAGTTAATGATATCAAGTGGGCCCATGGGAAAAAATATGGTTCTGCAATGTCTTATTCACATGCTTTCTTCATATGGAAGTAAATTTTCATATGGAAGTAAAGTAGTTTTCTTTCTTTCTTTCTTTCTTTTTTTTAAGATTGTATTTATTCATTTGACAGAGAGAGATACAGCGAGAGAGGGAACACAAGCAGGGGGAGTAGAAGAGGGAGAAGCAGGCTTCCCACCAAGCAGGGAGCCAGATGCAGGGCTCAATCCCAGGACCCTGGGATCATGACCTGAGCCGAAGGCAGACACTTAATGACTGAGCCACCTAGGCACCCCCCCACTGTAGTTTTATGATTGTCAAAAGATAGGATAGCCTTGACAATATTGTTTTCTGATCAGTAATTAGTTAAAATTGTCAATTAAGAAATCTGCAATTTTTAAATTAATTAATTAATTAATTAATTAATTTAGTGAGCTCTGTGCCCAGTATGGGACTTGAACTTACAACCCTGAGATCAAGAGTCACATGCTCTATTGACTGAGCCAGCCAGGTGCCCCATCACATTAGCTTTTGTTGCTGTTGTTTTAAGATTTTATTTATTTATTTTGAGAGAGAGAGAGAGAGAGAGAAAACAAGTGAGTAAGCTGGGGGAGTTATGGAGGGAAAGGAGAGAGAGAACCCCAAGCAGACTCTGCACTGATTGTGGGGCCTGATGCGGGGCTCAATCGCATGATCCAGAGATCATGAGCTGAGCTGAAATCAAGTTAGATGCTCAACTGACTGAGCCACTCAAGTGCCCCCTTATCATGTTAACTTTTAAGTACTTATTTTCCTGCAAATCTAACCTCAAAATTGTCCCATTACCTATGATTAACATTGAGCCAAGAGCCACAAACAGGCTTCTACTCATATCCTTTATAGAAATGAATCAAGAACAGGGACTGTCCATGTCAAGTCTCTTTTATTTTGCTTTGAAGATTCAGTGTGCCCAGAAAAAGCAGGACAGCTATGCAAGAGGGCTTAAGTTCTGAATTTCTTATACATGTATCCTGTGACTAATAATGGAAGTCTTGAGAAGCAAAGATATGCCCCTACTTATGAAAGTTAATGAGACAAGATATTTTATCTCCTAGCCTGTTATGCTTTCACCCACAAGTGGCAGAATTCCACTTCAGACTGAATTTAAAAAATAAGTAAATACAATATCTCTTATATCCCAAAACTCAGAGATACAGGAGGGCTTCAGAGTCAGGCATTTGAATAGCCAGTGATGTCATCAGGGACATAGCTTCTTTCCAACTCTATTCCACAAAGTTGAGTACCTTTTGGGATTGGTAGTTGTAGAAGTCTAGGCAGCATATCTAAATAACAAGGCCCAAAGGATGGTAAGATGGTTTTTCTGCTCTCTTAGGAATGAGGAAACATTTCCATGAGCTTACAAGACTTCCCCCATGTCTTAATGGCCATATTAAATCATCTGAATATTACTGAACCAGTCAGACTCAGTATCCCGTGAATCACTTGGCTGTGGCAGAAGGGGGGATATCTGAGCAAAACTGTGGTTCCTTTGGGAAGAAATAACATTTCAGTGAGTTCTAGGTAAGCAGAATGTTCACTATACTTTGGCCTCTGGCAGGTATGACAGAGGCACTACAAAGAGACCTAAATTCACTTATCACCCACTCCAAATAAAGTTGAGGTGCCAAAAATTCATGAATTCAAGTATTTCAGCTGGTAGGAATATTATAGTATTTTCAACATGAGTGGTCCACCTACCTACATATTTGTATTCCTGAGATGTCCAAGACAATATTCCCTTTATAAAGACTATAAGAATTATATTGGTGACAGAGTCCCTGTAATATTTGAAAATATTTTAGTATCTGTTGATTACAGATTCTAAAAGTAAAATGGCTCTTGATTTTTGTAGCGATGACAGATTCTTTGGGCATGCTATGGAAAAAGAGCCCAAACACTAAGCAAAGTGGCATGCTTATGTAAGCAACAAGTTTAGTGGTATTATTTTGAAAGATCAAGTATATAGTGATCTTTGTTAGTGGGTAATCATCAGATCCTTAGAGCGAAGATGGATGGCCACCCAACTGAAGTCCTGTTTTTATTTGTCTGAATTTCTAAAAAAGATTTTATTTATTTATTTGACAGAGAGAGAGAGCAGGAACACAATCAGGGGGAGTGGGAGAGGGAGAAGAAGTCTCTCTACTGAGCAGGAAGCCTGATGTGGGGCTCCATCCCAGGACCCTGGGATCATGACCTGAGCCGATGGCAGATGCTTAATGAACTACCCTTATTTGTCTAAATTTAAAACCTAACTTAGGTGAATTGATCTCAAACTTGAGTCACTGTCACCTCACTCAATTCTTTGTAGTTTCTGTGGCCCTTTACCTGAGGGGACATTGAGTACCTCTTGTAGACCCTTTAAGTGTTCCCGTTGGATCCTGTTTTTTTTGTTTCTCTGTGCACCCCTTCCAGTTTGGGCGTGTGTTTATTTTGATTCTTGTTTGGAAGACTCCCTTTAGGCTACTGAAACTATGTCCACATAAGCAGAGATCCGGAAGAGTGTGAGAATTTTTGTTCCCTCAAGCAACGCTTATGACCAACAATGACTAATGTTTGAGGGAGAATATAAAACCCCAGCTCTGTTGTCTTAGAGCATTTTGAGGAGTAATTTACAGTCCAAAGATTTCCGTTTGGAACAAGCTAAAGCAACCTAAAGTTTACATGCTGCTCAATTTCTTCCTCTTTGCTGTTCTGCTCCCTCTAATTCTTTAGTAGTTTCTCCTGAGAATACTTCCTTAATATATCATTTTTACTTTATTCTTTGTTACTGTTTTTGATATGCATCTGAGGAATCCAACTCTTTTTTTTTTTTTTTAAGAATGTATTTATTTATTTGTCAGAGAGAGAAAGAGAGCGCGCGTGCGGGCAGGCAAAAGCAGGGGGAGTGGCAGGCAGAGGGAGAAGCATGCTGCCTGCTGAGCAGGGAGTCCTATGTGGGACTCGATCCCAGGATCCTGGGGATCATGACCTGTGCCTACGGCCAATGCTTAACTGACTGAGCCACCCAGGCATCCCTTGAGGAACCCAAATCTTAAAGAAACACCCTATGATAACATCACATGTTCTTGGCCAATTTCCCCTAGTCTTCTACTGTAGGACCCAGGGCAAATTTATAGTTAAGGGAAATGCCAAGATTTTGAAGGGATTTTTAAATTTTGGTTTTGGGTGGTTTTTTTTAATAATTAAAAAATTTATTTGTTAAAATTGTAAACCGTAAGTTTTCACATACCCATAGCATCTATTAAAAATTTTTAAGATATAGCCATATTGGGTCTCCATTGCCCCCTTCAGCCCCTTACCCAACTGCCATCCAGAGCAGAAGAGCCAGCTGCCCCTTTAGATGGGATTCTGTGTTCAGTTCCCAGTTTTGCCATTCCCCTCCTGGCCCTGAGGCCAGGCATGTGTAGATGTGTATCTCGAACTTTGGCTGACTTTTTTATTGTAGAGATGAGAAGAAAGCAAAACATGTTTCATAACCCTTATATATCAAAAGTGGGAAACAAAAAAATAGACTGAGAGAGGGCCTCCTGTTTCAAGAAATATAGGAGAGCTCATATTTATTTGTGAAAGCTAAGAACATTTTTATATTGCCCAGCCTATGGCACCAGTTTATATTATCAACTGGGCCGTGTAGACAACTGAGTTTCCAACCCTGCCCTCTCCCTTATCCCCCTCTCTTTCTGACTACTCACTGCATATCCACAGGACACCATCTCTTAAGGGACTTTCTTGAACTGACTTTGAACAAGCACTACCCCTGGTGGACCAAGAACACCAATTCACTCTCAGTCACAGCACAGGCTTAGAAGTGTTTGGTTATAACTTGAGTTGTTTTCTAAGTCTGCCGCATGGTAGAACTGCAGTGATCTCAAAATATACCCTGCATTTCTTCCACCAGCAGCTGATTGTGTGGTTTATAAATAGTCTCAACAAATGACAGGATCCCATATTGGCTCTCTGATTTATGGAACATTGGTCTTTCTGTTGCATAGAAGCAAGTAGATGTTTCTGAAATCTTCACAAACTACAATAATAAATAAAAGGGAATCTAGCATCCTTGGAAGAATCACAAAGATTAGTTCAAAGACTTGAAAAAAAATGCATAAATTGAGATGCCTGTCATATCTCCATTCAGGATCACAGACTGGCTAATGAAAAAGGTAAAGGGATGTCTCGGAGAATTAGAGTGGATTATCATAAATGTGCTTAGTAAATCTCTGTGCCTCTGGATTTTCCTTTCTGGTGTCAATTTGTGGAGTTCCTGACATTTTCAAACAAAAACAAACAAACAAGAAACACTATGACAGTGAGTTGAAAAAAATAAAAAGGGGGGGTGGCGCCTGGGTGGCTCAGTCATCAAGTGTCTGCCTTTGGCTCAGGTCATGATCCCAGGGTCCTGGGATCAAGCCCCACATCAGGCTCCCTGCTCAGTGGGGAGTCTGCTTCTCCCTCTCCTACTCTCCCTGCTTGTGTTCCCTCTCTCACTGTGTCTCTCTCTGTCAGATAAATAAATAAAATCTTAAAAACAAACAAACAGACAAACACCCAGAAAAACAAAATAGAAGCTATTTGCCATCACCTAAGAAGGACAGAGATATTGCCACATGGCTATGGAATCTAATCTATGTGAAAAATTTGGCAAGGCTTCATAAGAAAATCACAGAAAAAAATCCATTAGGGTTTTCTAGAAAAAACCCATTAGGGTGTTCTACACTTTCTAGAAGGGCCATACCCTCATCACAATATGGATATAGATAAATATAGATAGATATAGATATATGTATATACATATGTATGTATCATGAAGAGGGTACGGACTTTGGGAATATGAAATCTTGGTGAAGTCTGTATCCTTGACCATGGAACAGCAGGCAGCCATGCAAAATGATCTGACCAATATAATTAGGATTTGTTTCCAATTACCAAAATAAGTTATTGGGCCAGGAGTGCCCCAACATCTAGTCGTATGAATGGGATGATTAAAATGCTGGTAATGCTGGGGTGCCTGGCTATCTCAGTCTGTAGAGCTTGTAACTCTTGCTCTTGGTGTCATGAGTTCAAGCCCCACACTGGGCATAGAACTTAATTAAAATAAAAAATAAATAAAACTCTGGTAATGCCTTCTTCTGCTTCACTTTCCCATCCGCAGTTAACCTGTACTTATGAATTCACATGGTTTCCTACAGACAATGAACTGAGGAGAATAATTGAGCCTAGGTATAGATGGTTCTGAATGATATGTTGACCTACACTGAAGTTGAGGATTGTGTTATATTTGATAGAGATGGCCTAGAAGGAAAAAATATTCCAGTGGGCAAAATTTCAATTAGCCCATTTAATAATTCCCCTTGTTTGAAGGAAAAGATGGCAAGAAAAGAGGTAAATCTAAACAGTATTTCAGGAGCAAACACTAATGGCAATTCATGGTTTAACTGGATGATCAGGAACTTGAAAGGGGTAAAACTGCACTGTCTTATGAGATGCCAGATAGGATGTGAATCAGTACACAATATGTGATGCTGGTTGTTCCTACCTAGCTTGCATGTAATAAACAGGAGGAAGTGGAGATGCTGTCTTTCATTAAATCTAATGACTCAGTTTCATTTCACACTTTGCTACCTCTAGGTTCTCATTTTAGTACCTTAAAAAATGCATGCTTCCACTGTGAAATATAATAGTATTTCTCTTAAATTCTGAATGACACCTGGCAATTTCAGCCTTTTTATGCCATTGGGTGAACAGGCAAACACACACACACACACACACACAGCCCCACAAAAAATATAAAACAAAACAAAACAGAAAAACAACAAAAAGTGTTGGGGAGAGTTGGGAGGCTATGGCATTGGTTGGAGTGATTGATCTTAATTATTAAGGAGAAATAAGATTGCTGATAACCAACAGAGGAAAAACAATGTTTATAAAATTCATGTGATTACCTGGAGGATTTTTTTTAAATACTACATTGTCTGAAAGTAAGTGATAAGGGAAAACAACCACAGTTTTATGAAAGAAAGCCACTGAGGGCTCAGACTACTCAGAAGTAAATACATGTGCCTAATGGACTCTTCATCAGCTTAGGAGATGGCATAAGAAATGGGAACATAGAATGGGAAAAGAGAAATATTGCAAATACTTACAATCTGGAGAACAATTACAAAAATAGAGAAGCCATCGTCTTACCTGTGTTTCCTTCCATGCTTGTTGTGTCACGTAGAGGTAGATATTTTCAATAATTGACCCTTTTTTTCCTGCTTTCTTCCTACTATAAGTGGGATACATAATAGTGGTACACTTTAGAATACTGATAAAAATTTTTACTGAATACTGAGACATTATATAGAGATTGTGACTTCTTACTGTTTGTAGTAACTGAGAATGACCCATGGGTTTCAGAAATTGAAATAAGAAAAAAAAGAATGGATTTGGATATAGGAGTCTGTATTGTGCTCTTGTTACTATTTTTGGAACCTGATGTCTGAATGACCCTTTTTTTTTTTCGGGGGAGGGGTTGCTGTGAGAGGCAGCTCCTCTTACTTGAGTTAATCCTGGTAGACTGAAGGCCCTGTTTTCAACTATGAAAGCCATCATGGCCTGTATGTCCTCTCTTTCCCTCAAGTTGTCATGAAACTGGGGCGTGACATAGGCATGGCAATTAGGTAGGGTGTGGTGACCTGAGCTTCTTAAACTGGAGGGTATAACCAAAAAAACCAGAGAACTTAAGAATCTATTCAGTGTGGATACAGCACTATCTTAAGTGCAGTGGTTTCAGGGACATTTATCCAATAACAGTGGTGCTAGCAGAGGCATTCTGACCAGTCTCTTCATAGTCCTGAATTTGACCAAATCTACCTATGTTAATACGGGTCTGTTATTTTACAAGTCTGATGCTTTGGCCTTCCTCTCAGCTTTTTGAGCTTTCTCATGGTCTTCCAACAGTTATTTTTCTGTTTCTGATTCTTGCCTTGCCTATGCTTCTTACAACCTAAATCCTTACTGGTATAGCAGGTGACTGATCCTCTTGAAAGGGGTTTTGTTTCTAAAATGAAGAGCAGGAAGGACACATTTTAAGATTCTTCCAATTTTTAAATAAATTTGAAAAAAAAATTACTTAACAGATAAAAATATATTCCAGAAGTTTCTTTTATAAATGAATTCAGTCATTCCACCTTGTCATTAATTTGATCTCTGAGGAAAATGGGATTTTTAAAAAAGATTTTATTTATTTATTTGAGATAGAATGCAAGAGAGAGAGCATGAGCAAGCGGGAGAGAAAGGTAGAGGAACAAACTCCCTCCTGAGTGCAGATCCCCTACGGTGACATGGGGCTCGATCCCAGGACCCCAAAATCATGACCTGTGACTCAAGCTGAAAGCAGTGACTTAACTCACTGAGCCACACAGGTGCCCCAGAAAATGAGATTTTAAAAGTTAATGTCATGGTTAAAAATTGCTGCACTTCTACTGAGTATTTGCCCTAAAGATACAAATGTAGTGATCCGAAGGGGGCATGTTCACCCTAATGTTTCTAGCAGCAATGTCCACAATAGCCAAACTATGGAAAGAACCTAGATGTCCATCAACAGATGAGTGGATAAAGAAGATGTGGTATATATATATACAATGGAATACTGTGTAGCCATCAAAAGAAATGAAATCTTGCCATTTGTGATGATGTGGATGGAACTAGAGGGTATTATGCTGAGGGAAATAAGTCAATCGGAGAAAGACAACTATCATATGATCTCCCTGATATGAGGAAGTGGAGATACAACGTGGGGGGTTTTGGGGGTAGGAAAAGAATAAATGAAACAAGATGGGATTGGGAAGGAGGCAAACCATAAGAGACTTTATTTTTTTTTTTTTTTTTAAGATTTTATTTCTTTGACAGAGAGAGATCACAAGTAGACAGAGAGGCAGGCAGAGAGAGAGGGAGGGAAGCAGGCTCCCCGCTGAGCAGAGAGCCCGATGCGGGACTCGATCCCAGGACCCTGAGATCATGACCTGAGCCGAAGGCAGCGGCTTAACCCACTGAGCCACCCAGGCGCCCCCCATAAGAGACTCTTAATGTCACAAAACAAACTGAAGGTTGCCGGGGGGAGGGGGGTAGGGAGAGGCTGGTGGGGTTATGGACATCGGGGAGGGTATGTGCTATGGTGAGTGCTGTGAAGTGTGTAAACCTGGCGATTCACAGACCTGTACCCCTGGGGCTAATAATACACTATATGTTAATAAAATAATTTAAAAATTTTCCAAAAAATGCTTTATATATATATATATATGTATATATATATATACATATATATATATAATACTTTATTTAAATATTTAATTTTAAAATTATACACTTAAATTATAAAATAATAGTTCATGTATGCTGGCAATGCAAGCCAGTGCTCACATATCTATGCATTCATTTGTCAAATTCACCCTATTATAGTTAATACTTCAATTAAGAAATGAATATTATCTATCAAAATTCTACCTAGAAAGTAATCTTTACATTTTTTTCCATAAAAGATTGCATGCAAGTATTTCTACTGGTGTAGTAGTTTATTTTTTAAGCTTGTTTATATAATACCAAGATTTGGAGATGTCCCCTCTGAAGTTGGTGGCAAGTGTTTTTGTGCTTCTTGAGAAATATAATGAAAATATCCAGAAGCCTCTGTTTCGCAAAGTATTTGGCAAACACATTCTTGTTTCAACTGGGGGAAACGAACTAAACAAGAAAAATAAGAGTCATTTGTAGGATCCTAACATAAATATCTCCTTCTTGAAACTCAAGCTTTAAGTGGAAAAGAAAAAGAAAAACAAATGTTTCGCATGAGTGGCAGCGCTAATTTCTTCTGATCTTAAATTTTTTCCTGTGAATTGCCTTGAGTGCCTTTTAAGTTACTGCTTAAATATTTAATGAATGAATAAAATAAGCTGTAACAGTAGTTAATAGCAGATTTTTTAAAAATTTGATTTTAAAAATGTTGAATGCCATGAGATCGTCGTCTCCTTTATTAAACAAAATAAGAAGTCAGTTGAGGAAAGATAATTATCAGTAAAATATTATTGTAAAATCCAAGCAGAGTTATTTAGAAGTATTAATTAGAAAAAAAATTTTGCCTTATACCTTTTTAAAATGCAAAGGAGTGAAACCAAGCATCAAATAAAAACAAAAAACAAAAGCAAGAAAAGGCCTCCAGTTGATAATTCTCTGTTAAAGAAATAAAACATCTACAAGTTGTATCTCCTCGTTTTCCTTTTTATTTATTTATTTTTATTTGTTAAAGATTTTATTTATTTATTTGATAGAGAGGGAGAGAGGGAACACAAGCAGGGGGAGTGGGAAAAGCAGGCTTCCCGCTGAGCAGGAAGCCTGATGTGGGGCTCCATCCCAGGACACTGGGATCATGACCTGAGCCCAAGGCAGTCGCTCAATGACTGAGCCACCCAGGTACCCCATCTTCTTGTTTTTAAACTGATTAAAATATGATTCTCAAGCTCAATCTTAGTTTAAATGTAAAACACACAAACAGAAGCCTAGAAGGAAAAGAGAGAGTCATTGTCAATGCATTAGCCATGCAAACTTGAAGGATTTGAAGGTGAAATAAACCATTAATTTAGAATAAAATTTCCTTGATACACAGACATGCACATGCACACGCACACACAATACATGTATATAAGAGAATAAACAGATGACTAGTTTAAAAAGTCAATACATAGGACTAGAGATTCATAGATTTTAGAACTTTTATATTGAGAAGTGAATAATATACATTGGGCTAAAGATTTTGTCTAACCAAATTTTATGTATTGATATGAGATATAAAAGGTCTTGAACTATTACCCATTTTAAGTATATAATTATTCCTTCTTTCACAGAAACATGTTTGGGGCTTCTGTGTATTATCCCGATTTGATTTTTGAGTAAATTTGCCATTAAGTAAGTATTGTTCATAAGAGCAAAACAGGAACTAAGAGTTTGAATTAAATAACAGATTTTTATCAATTTCACAAAAATCCAATTATTCAAGTTTTTTAAATTTGATGTTACCTTATGTGGAAACAGAATCAATATTTTATTCCAGAGTAATAACATTTAAACATATATGTGCATGTATATGTAGTATTTTATCAATACATAAAATATAAATATATATTAAGTATATACATGGAAGGAGATATAGATATGTGTTATATTTGTATATATTAGAAGGTATAAGCTTCTGACTACCTCTCTCTCTTTCTTTCTCTCTGCCAAATACACACATGCTCGCACACAAAATCCTGAGTAGAGACTGCCTGTGCTCCTACAAGACTAACAATTATGGCTGCAAAATAGGGTTGTCATCTTGATGCTGAAGTATATGATTTTCATCCAGTTATGAAATTGCATTTTATTTTCACATGCACCTGCTTCTGTTCCATATTATTCATTTGGACTCTATTTTTTTTTCTAAAATTGAGCCTTTGTGCTTTATTGAAGATTTTCATCTCTTGAATAAAAAAGTAGGGGGTCGGAAGCTTTCTTTTGCTGGAAGACAAAAAGAGGTACATGGGATTCTGAAATAATACTTTTGGCCACATACATGGTTTCCTTCATTTAACACTGGAATCTTTTTCATTCACAAAGCTGCTCAAGAAAAGGAAGAAAGACTTTCTCCTTCTCAATTTTAGGGATTTCATGTTCATCTTTAGAGCTATGTGTAGCTCCCTTTCAGTAACCTCAGATTTAGAATGATTAAAAGTTTCACGTCATTTAATCATTCAAGCCCCATACATATGGTATAGATACTCTTCTTGCAAAGTACATACAAATGTAGCATTGACAACTTGTGTAACTGAATTTAGAACATATGTCTGCTGAGTCTGGAAAGTATGTTGTTGGAAACAGAGCATTAAAGGTGCATTTTCAATTGTTTGCTGCTTTTATTTTTTAAAAAAACGATTTGATTGATTGATTTGAGAGAGAGGGAGAGCAGGACAGAGAGTGCAGGGGGAGGAACAGAGGGAGAGGGACAAGCAGACTCCATGCTTAGCGCAGAGCCCCACGTGGGACCAGTCCCACAAACCTGAGATCACAACGCAAGTCGAAATTAAGAGTAGGATGCTTAACTGACTGAGCCACCCAGGAACCCCTGTTTGCTGCTTTTAACACTGTATTAGAAAACATGACTATGCAAAAATCAGTCTTCAAGCAGGAATTGAAGAAATAGAATACGAACAGGAAAAAGACCAAAAAACCTATGTTTTCTTGTACATGCAGCAAGTATATCAGAAATGCACTATTTTGGGAATAGTGTACTCGACAAAGAAAGAAAACTTTATGTTATAAACTAGCGAAATATTGAAGTGGCTTGCAAAGCTCTGTATCACCCAAGAGGGATAAATTTGCCAGTGTCCATTCAGATATGGAGACTAATGATAAACGAAATTTATTGCAGAGATCAGAATCAGAATCCAATTGAAGATTTTTCCTATGGCAAGGATTCTTCATACTTGTCTCACATGTTGTCATCATGCTATATACATCAGTAACTCCTGTCTGTTTCCCACTCTTTCATTCTGCAATTAATTTATCTTTTCTACTCTTTACAAATATTTGAGTTGTTCCAAACAGTGTGACCATGCACGTCCTTGCCACGTACCTTTGATCAGATGGGAAATATTGGGTATGTATCTTGGACTAGAGTGACATCATCAGAGCATATGAATATGTTTTACCATAATTGATAATGCCCAGTGTTTCAAAGTATGTTCCTGTCATTCCACATCCTGAATAGTACTTTATGTTTTCTGTCTTTTTCAGTCTTCACTTGTATGTGTGATGTGTAGTGGCATCTCACTGTGGTTTTAATTGACATTTCCCAGAAAATTAATGTGGTTGTGCACCTTTGTATGTAATTGTTGGCAATTAGGGTATCTTCTTTTGTGTAGCACACAGTTTCCAGTTATTTCATATTCTTCTGATCATGTTGCATTTTCTACCATTTTTGTTTTGGCCATCCAGATGGTACATAATGTAGTTCATTGTGGCTTTAATTTACATCTCCCAGAAGAATGGTAAAGTTGAACACTTTAAAGTTTTTGGCCATTTGAGTGCCCTCTGTAAAGTTCCTGCTTAAGGCTTTGCCCATTTTGTCAATATTGAATTTTCTCCCTCTTATTTAGTTTGTAACAGTATTTTATATAGAAATGGAATCTGTAATTAAAAATCTTGCCCACAGGGCACCTGCGTGGCTCAGTGGGTTAAGCATCTGCCTTCGGCTCAGGTCATGATCTCAGGGTCCTGGGATCGAGACCCGCATTGGGCTCCCTGCTCAGCGGAGAGCCTGCTTCACCCTCCCTCTCTGCCTGTCTGTCTGCCTACTTGTGGTCTCTGTCTGTCAAATAAATAAATAAAATCTTTTTTAAAAAACAAAAAACCTTTCCTACATTGGGTGGCTTAGTCGGTTAAGCATCCTTAGTTGGCTCAGGTCATGATCCCAGGTTCTGGTGTCTCCCTCTGCCTGCTGCTCCCCCTGCTTATGCTCTCTTTCTCTCTTTTTCTCTGACAAATAAATAAATAAATAAAATCTTTACCAAAAAAATAAAAATAAAAACTTTCCCACAAAGAAAACCCTAGTCACATATATCTTCACAATTAAGAGAAGACTAACATCAATCTTGTGCAAATACTTTCAAAGAAAAAGGGAGACCACTCCCATCTTCTTCTGTGAGGCCAGAATTACTTTGATACCAAAGTATCTGAGAACAACTTTACAAGATAGAAAAAAATCAAAGGCCATTTTCTTGTGAACATAAGAAGCAAAAGTCCTACATAAGATATTAACCAATCAAATCAGCAATATATAAAAAAGATGATATATCATCATTAAGCTAGATATATTCATAGAATGCACCATTAAAATAACATTTTCATATCAATCAATAGAAACGACCACATTAAAGGAGGAAAAAGTCATATAATTATTTCAAGAGGTACAGGAAATAATTATTGATTTCCTAACAAATTGGGAATAGAAAACTTGGCTTAATTGATATTTGTAGAGCACTTTACCTAATACAGCAAAATATACATTCTTTTCGAATGTATATGGAACACATAATTAGTCTCCATAAATCTCAAGGAATTCGTAGGACGCAGAGTAGTTCTTTGACCAAAACAGAATTGAATCAGAATTCAGTGATAGGTATCTGTACAGTCCCCAAATGTTTGTAGATTAAACAACTCATCCCTAAATAACACATTGATCAAGGAGGAAATCATGAGGAAAACTGAAAAGAAAAAGACTTGAAATGAGTTAAAATAAGAAACATCAAAATTTGTGAGATGCAGGTAAGTTTATACACACACACACACACACACACACACACACACACACTATGATTTAAACTGCCATCTTAAGAATTTTTTTTAAAGATTTTTATTTATTTAACAGAGATCAAAAGTAGGCAGAGAGGCAGGCAGAGAGAAAGAAGAGGAAGCAGGCTCCCTGCTGAGCAGAGAGCCCGATTCGGGGCTCGATTCCAGGACCCTGAGATCATGACCTGAGCTGAAGGCAGAGGCTTTAACCTATTGAGCCACCCAGGCGCCCCAAGAAACTTTTAAGAGGAAGTAAAAATTAATAGAAAAGCAAAAGGAAAGCTAAACTCTAGTAAAAATAGCCTTAGTTACTTAGTTACTTATAACGTTAGTTATAAGGTAAAAATGGAAATCAAGGATACAGACAACAAAATACATTAGAGAAATTTAATGAAACTCCCAAAAAAGTTTCTATTAAAAAGAACAATAAAATTGATAAAAAATCTAAGTTAAAAGAAAAAACAGAGAAAGCACAGATAATTAATATCAGGAATTTAAAAGACATAATTACAGGTCATAGAAATATTAAAAGAAAAATAAGAGAATATAATGAAAAACACTTTATGTCAATACAAAAACAGGCACAATTAAATAAAATTATTGACTCAGCATATGCAGGAAAATCATTTGACAAATTCAATACCCACTCATCATAAAATGTCTCAGCCAAGCTAACAATAATACGAAATTAATAGGATAAAGTGTACCTTTAAAACACCCAAAGATAACTTCAATCTTAATGGTAAAGACTGAGTGCTTTTCCTTTAAAACTGAGGAAAAAGTCAAAGATGTCTGCTCTCAGGACTTCTAGTCAATATCATTTCCTGTAACAAAAGGATTTACAAAAGCATCATAATCATGAAAAACTTAAGGTATAAATTTAACAGAATATATGAAAGACCTGTACACTTATAACCATAAAACTTTGATAAGGTAAATAGAGATCTAAAGAATTAGATCCTTTTACATGGATTAGATGCTCAGTATTGTTTAGATGTCAGTTATTCCAAAATTGATCTGTATTTTTAGGGTTATCCCAATCAAAATCCAAGCAGCTTGTTTTTTCCCCACAAATTATTGAGCTGATCATAAACAATTTTTACAGAAAATAAAAGACCTAAACTTACTAGGATAATTTTGAAAAAGAATACAAAGTTTGAGGACTTATACTACTTGCTTTCTAAAGGTATAGTAGTTAAGACAGTGCAGTTTGTGTGTGTGTGTGTGTGTGTGTGTTCCCATTCTTTTTTTTTTTTTTTAAGATTTTATTTATTTATTTGACAGAGAGAGAGCGAGCACAAGTAAGCAGAGCGGCAGGCAGATGGAGAGAGAGAAGCAGGCTCTCCGCTAAGCAGGGAGCCCGATGCGGGGCTCGATCCCAGGACCCTGGAATCATGACCTGAGCTGAAGGCAGCTGCCTAACCAACTGAGCCACCCAGGTGCCCCAAGACAGTGCAGTATTGATATGAGGGGTACACATGCAGAATGGTAAGATAGAGTGTCCACAAAGACACTCACACACATAGGGGCACCTGGGTAGCTCAGTCATTAAGCATCTGCCTTTGGCCCAGGTCATGATCCCAGGATCCTGGGATCAAGCCCCATATTGGGCTCCCTGCTCAGCGGGAAGCCTACTTCTCCATCTCCCACTCCCCTGCTTCTGTTTCCTCTCTCACTATGTCTTTCTCTGTCAAATAAATAAATAAAATCTTTAAAAAAAAAAGACACACACATATATGTTTAGTCAGTTTTTAAAAAAGGTACCAAGATTGGGAAGCCTGGGTGGCTCCGTTGGTTGAGCAGCTGCCTTCTGCTCAGGTCATGATCCCAGAGTCCTGGGATTGAGTCCTGTGTTGGGCTCCTTGCTTGGCAGGGAATCTATTTCTCCCTCTGCCTCTTCCTGCCACTCTGCCTGCTTGTGTTCTCTCTCTCTCTCTCTCTCTCTCTCTCTCTCTGTCTCACAAATAAATAAACAAAATCTTAAAAAAAAAAAAAAAGATTAAAAGGTACCAAGATAATTCAACGGGTAAAAATAGTCTTTTCAACAACTGGTGCTGAAACTCTGATACACTTAAAGAAAAAAAAAAAAAAAAAAAAAAAACTTTGACCAAATTCTCATATCACAGTTCCAACATAAAAGGAATCATAGACTTAAAGGTAAACACTAGGGGTGCCTGGGTGGCTCATTTGGTTAAGCACCTGCTTTCAGTTCAGGTCATGATCTCAGGTTCCTGGGATAGAGCCCCATGTTGGGCTCCTTGCTCAGTGTGGAGTCTGCTTCTCCCTCTCCCTCTGCCCAACCTGACTCCCCCACTTCCCCACTCATGCTCTCTCTCACTCACATTCTCTCTCTCTCAAGTAATAAATAAAATCTTTAAAAAAGGCAAACACTAACCTATAAATGCCTATAAGAAAACATATTAAAAAATCTTGCTTATATGTGGATAAGGAGGTATTACAATGCAAAAAGCACTGATAATATAAAAAAAGAGAGGTCATTGAAGTTAAAATATCTGCTCTTTTAAAGAAACCATTAACTCCACACATCCATTACAATACCTAAATTCAAAAGGTGTACAGTTCCAAGCAATGGCCTGCATGAGGAGAAAGCAGAACTTTTTTTTTTTAAGATTTTATTTATTTATTTGAGAGAGAACAAAAGTGAGAGAGTTCACAAAGGGAGAGGGAGAAGCAGACTCGCCACTGAGCAGAGAGCCCAGTATGGGGCTGGATCCCAGGACCCTGAGATCATGACCGGAGCGGAAGGCAGACGCTTAACCAGCTGAACCACCCAGGTGCCCTGAAAGCAGAACTTTCATATATTGCTGGTAAGAGTGTAAAATTTGTGCAACTACTCTGGATAACTGTTCAGCAGTTTCCAATAAAATTAAATATATACTTATCATGAACCATAGCAATTCTATTCCAGAATGCAGTGAAGAGAACAGAAAACATGTCCTCATAAAGTTTTGTACATATTTATTCACAGCAACTTTATTCATAATAATAACTCCAAATTGGAAATTGTTCAAATATCTATCAACAGATGAGTGGATAAAACTATAGATGAGGGGAAAATGGGTGGCTCAGTGGGTTGGGCATCTGACTTGATTTCTGCTCAGGTGGTGGTAACTGTATGAATGTTTACTTTTGTGAAAACTTATTGTGCTATAAAATTGAAGGATTTTCTTCTCTGTTAAATATATACAATATTTGCAAAATTAAAACAACTATAAAATGTGTATCTTAAACAATCACTGTGAGACATCACAACGTGTCAAGTAGAATGGTTCAAATTAAATTGAAAATTTTATTTATTTTTAGAAGATTATTTATTTGAGAGAGAGAGAGAGAGAGCACAAGCAGGGGAGTAGCAGGCAGAGAGAAAGGGAGAAGCAAGCTCTCCACTAAACAAGGAGTCTAATGAGGGACTTGATCCCAAGACCCTGGGATCATGACCTGAGCTAAAGCAGATGCTTAGCTGACTGAGCCACCCAGACGTCCCTAAATTAAAAAATTTTATTTAACAATATCAAGTGTTAGGAAATATGTAAAGTGACTATAACACACACATTACTGATGAATGTAGATTGCTAATCCCCTTTGGAAGAGTCTTTGGTAATACGTACTGAGAATGGACATTTTATACCTATGACCTGTGTGAGTTTATATCCAAGATACAACTGTTTGTTAACAGTTATATACAACTCTTTGTTAACCTCTGGATATGTACAAGAATATTTATAACAACATTATTTTTAATATCAGGTGGAAGCGATTTAAATATCAAAAGTAAAGCATTAAAATCAATTATGAACAAAATACTGGTACCATGTGGATAGATCTCAGAGACAAAATGTTGAGCTTCAGCAGCTAAACACAAAAGATATAATTCCATTTATAAAAGTTTAAAAAGAGGCAAAACTAAGCCATGGTGATAGAAGTCAGAGTCACAGGTACTATTGGTATTTTAGTGGTATGGGCTTTTGGAGTGTTATTAAGTGTTTGGAGTGTTGTTTTTTGGATATGAGTATTTATCATCAGGGTGTGTTTATTTTTAAAAAGTCATGAAGTTGTATAATTGTGATTTTTATGCTATTCTGTAAATATAATTCTTAAAGTCTCTATATTTTTAAAAATCAGATCATGTTGTTCTTTAAGTGCTCTATGGCTTCCCACTATACTCCCAATCAAATATTACATCACTGTTCCCTAAGCTCTAGTCACACTGAACCTTTTTCCTCTTCCTTGAACAAAGAATCAAACAAATTCATTCTTACCCTTTTCACTTGAAGTTCCCTCTGCCTGGAACACTATCTTCCAAAATGGTAACCTAGTTTGCTTTTTATTGACATTCAGGTCTTGAAATCTAAAAGAAGTTCCTCTGTCACTTTATTTAGAACCCTCCATTTTTTTTTTTCAGTTTAATTCTCACATCTGAAATCATCTATTTCGTGACTTAGTTTCTGGTTCTCCTTGTTAGAATGCAACATCCATGCTTGCAGCAATTTTGATTGTCTTGCTCTCTGCTGTATATCCTTAGTGACTAGAATCCTGACAGACAGGCAGAAAAATGTTCAGCAAATAACTGGAACATGAATAAACTTACAGATGAATGAGTGAATGAATGAATGAATGAGTTGACAAATGTATTGCATGGAAATTAATGACTATTGATTAAATACCAGATGATTTTGTGGAACTACATTAAACATGGGAAAGTGTTACCAAATTTTGTTTTTCTTCTACCACTTTAATGGGATTATTGAAATATACCCCAGGGAAAGGGCCTTGAGAATGATGATTTCAGCAGCTTGTGCAAACATTCCAAATAATGTAACATTAAATTATTATTTCCATATTGATGCTCAAGCTTCTGTTATCCTATATTGTTATTGCTGAAGCTTCAAAGATGAATAATTTTGCATAATGATTATATGGTACAGTAAAGCCTGAACAGTATGAACATGTTTTTTTTGCTAATATACTAATGTATATTCTAAGCAAATTATTCATAAAACTTATAAACATATCATATTTTTATAATAGCAAAAGTAGCTTATCATCTAATTTGCTGTGTTCATTTTCTAAAGAGTTCCTGGTGCAGGTGGGCACTTGAGTGCTTTTTGATGATGATGATAGTTTATGGAAATTTCTTATACATAACATTTTCCTTGTAATGTTTCAGCACATATGTTCTCTTTTACTCTTGCTAAATTTTGCCATTTGTAATATTTCAGTTTTCCAGTTTGAACTATTATTTGGTTTACAATTCATGAGAATTTTTCTATCCTTTAGCTTTACAGTGGGGCGGTCTAATACTTATGTTCCCTCAACTCTCATAGTCAAGAAATCATGAATAACAGCAAGCTATATATAAAATTTAGCAAATGTTCATGAAAGGTCATACTCTCAAGGCTAAATAAATAGAAATATTCTATTATAATTAAAATTAGACATCTTTTGCATAGCATTATATTATATTGTTAATTAAGACAAGTTCAATCATAGAAACCAAGGTATATTATTACAAAAATATATTTGGGGCTCCAGGCTAGCTCAATTGGTGGAGCATGCAGCTCTTGATCTCAGAGTTGTGAGTTCAAACCCCATTTTGGGTATGGAGATTATTTTAAAATAAAATTTTAAAAAGAAGACATATTTGGAGTATAATTCATGGGAAATAATACTGTAATTATCTTAGTATCATTCTATGTGTTTGAAATAATTATTTCTAAGGTTTGTGTTTTTTACAGCCTTAAGAGATCAGTAGTTACTGGGAATTTATAGGGTTTTCCTAGCAATGTCTAAATGGGGAGAAAAAATTTAGGTACTAAACATTTGTGCAGACATAATTTCACTTGATCCCACCTATAACCCTACATAGTAAATATTTAGCTTATTAATTATGTTTATTTTAAAGTTTTTGCTGGTTTTGATATGATTTCTGTATTGATTCTATTAGTACTTTTTCAGGAACTTTTTCCAGCTTTTTGTATATCTAGCTTTTTTTTTTTTTTTTTCTTTTATGGAATGCCAAGTACTGTAGAGGAGTTTGGAAGCTCTTGGTTATGTTATCTTCCTCTTACAAATATGATATCTTTTTGGTAATCACCATAATTCTAACAACATTGTACCTATAATCAACAATACTATGCAACCATCAAGAGAAACAAAATCTTGCTATTTGCAATGATGTGGTTAGAACTAGAGGGTATTATGCTAAGTGAAATAAGTCAGTCAGAGAAAGACAATTATCATATGATCTATCTGAAGTGAGGAATTTGAGAGGCAGAGGGGGTGGTTTGAGGGGTAGGGGAGGAATAACTGAAACAAGATGGGATCAAGAGGGAGACAAACCATAAGAGACTCTTAATCTCATGAAACAAACTGAGGGTTTCTGGGGGGTGAGGGGGTAGGGATAGGGTGGCTGGGTTATGGACATTGGGGAGGGTATGTTCTGTGGTGAATGCTGTGAAACGTATAAGCCTGATGATTCACAGACCTACCCCTGGGACAAAGAATTCACTATATGTTAATTTAAATGTTTTTAAATTAAATTTTAAAAAAACAATAATGTATTGTGCTTTTAAAAATTTTGTTGAGGGTAGATCTCCCATTATGTGTTCCTATCACAATAAAATAAAAATAAAGACTTAGTTTTAATCTTTGTTTCAGTGGGTCTATTTCTGTTTTTCCTGTTTTCATTGGGCATCATCTTTAGTCTAGAGCACAGATTTTCTGGGGTGTTAGTGGAAAATCTGCAGTGTTCATGAAGGTCTTCTCCCTTAGGATGAGTCCAGGCTCCAGTACTCCCCAGTATGGTGTAATCTCTGAAATCTTTGGCCACGTTTTCAGACTCTTGGTGGTGTTCTCTTCTTGGCTTCCAGAATCTCACTATTAGTATGCTCAACTTACAAACTGGCCGAAAACCCAAAAGGGGACTTTATACAAAGAGTTTTAGAACTTTTTCTTTTCTTTTTTAGATTTTATTTATTTATTTGAGAGAGAGAGAGAGAGAGAGAGAGAGAGAAAGAGCAGAGAAGGAGAGGGAGAAGCAGACTCCTCGCTGAGCAGGGAGCCCAACATGGGGCTTGATCCCAGAAGTCTGAGATCATGACCTGAACTGAAGGCAGCCACTTAACCGACTGAGCCACTCAGGTGCCCCTAGAACTCTTTTTCTGTAGTTCTCTTTTCTCCAGTTCTTGATCCAGCAAGTTCTAGGGGCCTTTATGTCCCCTCCATCTAGTTAGTCCGCAGACCTCCTTGGACTCTATTAATCTGTGTTATGATTTGGAAAACAGTTTTAGATACAGACAGCCAACCATCTCCTCTTCTAACTTATATCCATTTTCTTGTTTTGCTACCATTACATCCTATAATATTTTCTGTCATCTAAAGAGGCAAGCTATGTCTAGCTATGTCCTGAACTCTAGACCCATTTGCCTTGAGTTTTCATGTCAATCAGTTCAGCCCTATATGCAATATCCATTTTATCCATCCTAAGGCCTTAAAACTTTAATGGCCTTGGGCTTCAGTATTGCTATAGATTAGCATTTGATTCCTAAAACAATTTTTTAGTACAATACCTTTGTAAAAAAAGAAAGTGCTATAAACTATTCTTTAGTTTCCTTTGTGTAATGTGGTCTTGTGTTCTATATGGTCCCAGTTTCTGAAATATTAGTATTATACATTTTGACAGAAGCCAGTTGGGCTAAGACAAAACCAATCTTTTTTCTGCTAGAAGGGTGTCAACATGTGTTCAACCTCAAAGGTCCTCTCTTAGCAGGCAGGGATGTTTCTCTGTTGAGTGTGAGTATCAATTAACTTGAACACTACCTCTGAAACTATGTAACAACAGATTTAAGGAATTTCAGAGCTCTTCCCTAAAGGCAGGTGGAGATATATACCTGTTACCATCATTTATCCTGTTTCTAAAATGGTCAGTTTCATAAATGGTTGTATTCAATCCCAAATTTGTCCAATATATTGTGCAAAATGGAAAGAAAAGAGAGAAGAATTGGTATACGATAAAATGTAAAGACTCCCAGCAACTTAGTTCTCTAAAATAAGTGGGAAATTGGTTTTTTTTTCAGTGTCTGAAAGATTTCCCTTTATAGGTCTGCTGAGTTGTATTTTGTCAGCTCCTGTTAAATTGTGTTGTCATAGATACCTATGAATCACATAAAATATAGAAAGACTTTATTTCAGTTTTTATAAGCTTCGGCAAACAAGGGGGGGAAATGATTTAGAATCTCTGATTTTAGTGAAACGATTCAATTTCTTGTTTATTACTTTTTAAAGTTATTTGTGCTAAGAAGTCACACTCTTGGTATCTAGGCATCTTAAAGATGTCTTGAGGGACTTTGGGTATTTGTGAATAGTCTTTTTTTCCTAACATGCTTGAGTAAAAATCTAATTGTTTTGAGTGCTTGATATGGTTTCAGTAACTACACAATTCATTCTTTCCAGTCAAAAATATACATCTGTGACATATTTGTATGTGTTGATTTCTCCCCCTCCACTGAAATACACCTAAATGATAATTTAATGTATATGGCCCTAGCTACAAGTGTGTGTAAGAACTTCACTAATGGTTCCTAAATAAGAAAAAATAAATTGAGATTGGAACTGGAGAGACTAACTCAGTGGCACTCCTGAGAGGTAGTAATAGTTCCTCTCATAGCATCTAAGAGTTGATAGTAGAAAATGTAAGCCTTTATAAGTGAGATCAATGTAGGGAAGAGCCTGCTTTCAGAAATGTCTAAGTAGTTGCAGTGCTCAGTCAAGGAAATTACAATATTTGAAGAAGGCTCATTTGTTTTGGAGCTAAACTGAGTACCTTTTTGGGATATAGAAAGAGAAAGTTGGAGACTGTGTGTTGTGAGTGTCCAAGTTAGGCAAGTTTGTGTTCAGAGCATATTTCTAGGGCTATAGGAAAACAACATGTTAGCAGGAATTAGAAGTCCAGATCTACTAAAAAATGAAACCTAGATAGATTAGGGAGAAAAGCGAGAACTTGGTGAGACATGGATACCTAGAGCATCATGCCAGGTTTATGACAGCAAGGCTAATTTCATCATCTACCTGATAGTAACATTGAGTTTCTAATACACTGACAAGCTGGGTCTGAATTTGTGTCTGAATAATGTTTCTGGTATACCCAGGTATGAAAGAAGTAAACTGTATCTGATTTTATTAGTTCCACAGGAACTTATGACTGATAGAATAAAAATATTTTGCCACGTGGTCAGAAGGAGTTTTCATTTTTTACAGGACTGTCTGGGGGAAACACATCTTCTTAGGCCAACTTAGTGTCATGTAAATACTCCCATATGTAAAGAGCTTGGAAGTCACAATCCCATTTTTACAAGAAGGAAAAGTTGAACAAACTGAAAATCAGTGACTTTTCTTGGACATATTAGAGAACTAAGGTCACAAAGCAAACCACCATTCTTAAATCTGGAGAGAGAGATGGATCCAAAGAGTGAAAGTCAAGATCGATTTACCTGGAGCAGAAACTGATAGAGACATAAACTGGTATGAACACATAAATTGTAATTTTGATAGTACTGATTGTCGACTAGCTTAAGAGTGGGGAACTCCTGTGAGCTGCAGAATCATGGATGCCTCCACATTTCATCAGATTTTACCTCTAGGAAGCCTTCCAGTTTCTCATGGTGAAGGGTCAAGGAAGATTCTCTGGTGGCTCTAGCTGGGAGACAGAAAGAATAATCACTGTGAGACAGTGTTTAGAGCATTCTCCCAAACAAAGACCTACTCTCTAGGGAAAACACTATCAGAACCTTATCCCAGCTGGGACAGGGGCATTTTCCCCACTCCAGCCCCCTCTAGCCTCCTCCTTACAGAGAAGTATAACTAAGAAACACTCTTGAAAGTCACAGGCCAGGACCATGAGCCTACTAAAAGACTAAGAGTTAATCATAAAACTGTAAAATTCTTCATCTCCCCATACCTTACCACCACACCCATAGGGTTTCAGTATAAAAATGGATTATAGTTAAAAGAACTATAAGATGCAGACTGTCTCAGAGGAGGAGTATTACAAAAGTCCAGTGTGAAAAGTGGAGACAGAACAAGGACATTAGAGGAATTTGAAGCCCCTGACACATTAAACATAGCCCAACTGCTAACCAAACTGACATAACATGTCATGCTCAGGCCTCTTTACCTCAGTTCCCATTATTCAATACCTCATGTCTGCTTTCAACCAAAAAAAGACAAGACATGTTAAAAGGCAAGAAAAAATACAGTTAGAAGAGATAAACATCAGAACCAGGTTCAGATAAGCCATAAATATTGGAATTAACCGAGACTTTAAAATAGCTAAGATTTTTTTTTTTTTTTTTTTTTTTAAGAGCGTGATAGAGCATGAGTGGGAAGAGGCAGAAGGCAAGAGGGAATCTTAAGCAAGCTTGATGCCCAGCATGGAGCCCTGATGCAGGGCTCGATCTGATGACCCTGAGATCATGATCCAAGCTGAAGTTAAGAGTCTGATGCTTAACCACTTAACCAACTGAGCCACCCAGGCACCCCCAGCTATGATTAATTTAAGGATAGTTCTAATGGAAAAAGTAGATACCATGCAAACAGAGAAGGGTAGTATAAGCAGAGTGTAATTGAAACTCTTAGAATCAAAAGGAAATGCTAGAAATCAAAAGTTCTCAAACAGAAACGAAGAATACCTTTGATGGGCTCAGTAGCAGTCTGTACATTGGCGAAGGAAAGAATCATTAAGAATCAGTAAGCTTGAAGATATGTCAATAGAAACTTCCTAAACTGAAATGAAAAGAGGAAAAAACAGGGGGAGAAAACCCCAAAAGAATAGAACATCCAAAAAGTGTAGGATTATTTTATATTATTATTTTTTTTAAGATTTCTTTATCTTAGAGAGAGAGAGAGAGAGAGAGCATGCACGTGAGCTGGGGGAGGGACAGAGGGAGAGGGTGAGAGAATTCTCAAGCCTACTTCCATTGAGTATGGAGCCTGACACAGGGCTCCATCCCAGGACTCTGAAATCATGACCTAAGCCGAAATTAAAGTCTGCCAACTGAGCCACACAGGCACCCCAGCAATTTTGAAATGTGAAACATACATGCAATTATAATACCTGAAGGAGATAAAGTGAAAACAGAAGTATCTGAATAGTGGTTAGGAACTTTGCAAAATTAATGACATGCATCAAACCAGAGGTCCAAGTAGCACAGAGAACACCAACCAGGACAAATACCACAAAACAAAACAAAAACCCAAATAAAAAACAAACAAACAAAAAATCTATAGGCATATATTCAAATCACAGCAAAACAAAAACAAAGGGGAAATACTGGATAAAGCTAGGGTAGAGGGATGAGAGGAAACTTACCTATCCATGAATAAACATAAAAATAGGGGCACCTGGGCGGCTCAGCCAGTTAAGCATCTGCCTTTGGCTGTGGTCATGATCTCAGGGTCCTGGGATCAAGCCCTACATCAGGCTCCTTGCTTAGGGGCAAATCTGCTTCTTCTTCCCCCTCTGCCTGATGCTCCCCCAGCTTGTGTTCTCTCTTTCTCTCTCTCTGTCTCTCTCTCTGTCAAATAAATCTTACAATAGTGGATTTCTCATGGGAAACCATGCAAGAATGAAGAGAGCAAGGAGTTAAATGTTTAGCTTTAAAAGGAAAAAAAAAAAACCCTAGAATTCTGTATTCAGTGAATTATCCTTCAGAATTGAAGGGGAAATAAAGACTTTCTCAGTGAAATAAAAGTTGAGGGAATTTAATGACAGGAGAATGTCCTGCAAGAAATGTTAAAAGAAGTTCTTCAGGAGGAAGGAAAATCATACAGGCCAGAAATTTAAATCTACATAAAGAAAGGAAGGTTATTAGAGGAAGGATAAATGAAGGTTAAATAATAGTTTTATTTCTTATTAGTCTAAAAGATAATTATTTGGTTAAAGTCAAAGAGCAACAATGTATTAAGTAACTATAGAATGTAGATAAATAATGATACCAGTGTCAGAAAGGACAAGGAGGAGGAAGTTAGGAATAAGGTTATATATTTCCTGAATTGAACATGATGTTTTATAGTGTTATTAAAAGGCAGACTTAGATTTGTTAAAATATGTGCACATTCTAACGCAACAATTGAAATTTTTAAAGAAGTAGTGTAATTTATATGCCAAGAGAACAGATAAAATGAAATCCTATGAAATCCTCACATAAAACTATAGAAGGCAGGAAGAGAGGGGGAAATGAAACCAAGAACAAGTAGAATAAACAAAAAACACAGTTCCAAACAGGGTAGATATTAGTCCAATTATACCAATTATCATTGTGAATGTGAATGGTCTGAACACACCAATTAAAAAACAAATATTGTTATAGTGGAGTTAAAAAAATTACAGGACCATCTATATGTTATCTATAAGAACCCACTTTAAGCATAAAGACTCAAGATTCAGATAAATTAAAAGTTAAGTGATAGAGAAAGATATACCATGCTAATACTAATCAAAGGAAAGATGTAGTAGCTATTTTAATTCAGAAAAACTTTCATAACAAGGGATATGATTTTGAATAAAGAGAGACATTATAGAATGATAAGGTTAATGGAGTGAATTCTTTATGAAGATGTAAAAAATCCATACATGTATACATCTAACAAGATAGCACCAAAGATTGTGAAGTATCTACTCAAACCACAGTGGAATTAAACTAGAAATAAGTAGCTGAAAGATAGGTGGAAAATCCCCAAATATTTGGAGATTAAACAGTATGCTTCTAAATAATACATAGGTCAAAAAATTCTCAAGAGAAATTTTTAAAATATTCAAACCAAGTGAAAATGTATGTACAACTTATCAAAACTTGTGAGATGCCATGAAAGTAGTGCTTAGAGGGGGAATTTATGGCTTAAATGAATATATTAGAAAAGGCAAAAGTTCTAAAAACAGTAAATAAATTTCATGTCTTTAGAAAACTAGAGAAAGAACAATTTAAGCCTCAGGCAAGGAAGAAAAAATAAAAATTAGAGAAGAAACCATTGATATTAAAGATAGAACAATATAGAAAATCAGCAAAGCCAAAACCTGACTCTTTGAAAGGATTGATGGAATTGATAAAGCTTTATCCAGACCAACTAAGAAAAAAGAGAAAGGAAACACAAATTACCAATATCAGAAATGAAAGAAGGGTCATTACATTCCTGATCCCATGGACATGAAAAGGTTAATAAAGGAATCCTGTGCCCACAGTTTTGATAAATAGATGAAGTGGACTAATTCCTTGAAAGACACAAAGCACCAAAACGTATACAAGGAAGAATAAATGGTCTGATTGGTTCTATATACATATTGAAAAATCAGTAATTATTTACCTTATAAAAAAGAAATCACCAGACTTGAGTGGTTTTACTGGTGAATTCTACCTAGCATTTTCAAAGAAATAATACCAATTCTGCACAGTCTCTTCCAGAAAAAAAGAGCAGAGGGAATATTCCACAAGTCATTCAGTGAGGTCAGCATTACCATACTCTCAAAAGCAGATAAAGACATTGTAGGAAAGAAAAAGTACAGATGAATAGTTTTCATTAACATAGATGCAACGTCTTCAACAAATTATTAACAAATCAAATCAACAATATATAAAAATAATTATGCTCCATAAGCAAGTGGAATTTATTCCCAGTATGCAAACCTGGTTCATTATTTGACAATCAATGCAATCTGACTGCTAAAAAGCTAAAAATGAGAATTTACATGATCGTGTTAATTAAAGCAGAAAAATTATTTGACCAAATCCAAAGCCAGTTGTGGTAAAACCCTCAAAAAACTAGAAAGAGAAGAGAACTCTCTCAATCTGATAAAGTATATCTACCAGAACAAACCTACATCTAACATTATACTTAATGCTGAGAAATTGAACACTTTCTCTTTAAGATGGGCAACAAGGCAAGGATGTACTCTCTTTCTATTCAAAAATCATGCTGAATTTCCCAGTTAGTTCAATAAGACAAGAAAAGGTTATAAAAATGTATACAGATTGAAAAGGAAAAAAATGCATGTCTTTGTTAGCAGATGACATTATTATCTATGTAGAATTTCCTAAAGAATTGAAAAAAAAAGAAAAATCCTGAAGTTAATAGGGGGATATAGCAAGGTTGCAGGCTACAAGTTAATGTACAAAAATTAATTGCTTTCCTATCTACCAACAACAAGCTATTGTAATTTAAAACACACACACACACACAAAATCAAAGCACAGTACCTTTTACAATTGCACTTCGTAAACACAAAATACTCCAGTATAAAGCTAAAAAACTAAGTGCAGGATCTATACAAAAATACCACAAAACTCTGTTGAAAGAAACAGAAGGAGATCTAAACAAATGGGGAAATACTCTGTAATCATGGAATAGAAGACATGCTATTGTTGGTATGTCATTTTTTTCCCTGCCTGTTTATAGATCCAATGCAATCCTAATCTAAGCACCAGTAAGCTATTCAGTAGATTTCAGTAAATTTATTCTAAAGTTTATATGCAAAGATAAAAATCTAGACTAGCCAGCAGAGCACTGAAGAAAAACAAACTTGGAAGATTCACATCAGTTATTTTCAATAATTATAATAAAGCTACAATAATCAAGACATTTTGGTGATGGAAAAAGAATGAAATCAAATGAACAGAGAGAGCCCAAAGGTAGAAACACATAAAGATAACCAACTGATCTTTGACAAAGAACCAGAGGCAAATCAATGGAGAAAAAAATAAACTTTTCACCAAAAGGTACAGCAATTGGGTGTTGATATGCACAATGATGAACCTAGACATAGACTTTATAGCTTTCACAAAAGGTATCTCAAAATTGGTCATAGACCAAATGTAAAATACAACATTATAAACTCCCAGGAGAGGGGCGCCTGGGTGGCTCAGTGGGTTAAGCCTCTGCCTTCGGCTCAGGTCATGATCTCAGGGTCTTGGGATTGAGCCCCGCATCAGGCTCTCTGCTCAGCAGGGAGCCTGCTTCCCCTCTCTCTCTGCCTGCCTCTCTGCCTACTTGTGATCTCTCTCTCTCTGTCAAATAAATAAATAAACTCCCAGGAGAAAATCTAGGTGACATTGGATTTAATAATAAATATTTAGATATAACACTAAAGGCACCATGAATGAAAGAAAAAAGTAATAAACTGGACTATGTTAAATTTAAAAACTTTGTTCTGTAAAAGACAATGTTAAGATAATCAAAAAACAAGCCATAAACTGCGAGAAAATACTTTCAAAACATATCTGATAAAGAACTTGAATCCAAAATCTACAAAGAACTCCTAAAACTCAACAATAAGAAAACAACCCACAAAAAAGTGGACAAAAGCCCTAACCAGATTCCTTATCAAACAATGTATACATGTGGTGAATAAGTATATGAAAAGATCCTCAACACTATTTATCATTAATGAGTTGCATATTGAAACAATAATGAGATATCACCACACACTTATTCATGTGGCTAATAGTTTTTTAAAAACAACTAACTGGTGATACCAATTGCTGGCAAGGATGCAGAGTATTAGGTGCTCCCATTTATTGCTGGTGAGAATGAAAAAATGATAAGACCATTTTGTGAAACAGTTTAGACATTTCTTACAATGCTAAATATTGTCTTCCCATGCAGTCCACAAACTGTACTCCTAAGTATTTACCCAGCTGATCTGAAAACTTATTTCCACACAAAAACCTGAACAAGAATGTTATAGCAGCCTTATTCATAGTCACCCCAAGCTGAAAGGAACACAAATGATCTTTCTGTAGGTAAATGGATAAACTGTGGTACTTCCATACAATGAGATACTATTCAGCAATAAAAAGAAGTGATCTATCAAGTCATGAAAAGACATGGATGAATTTGATGTGCTGATTGAAACAAGACTGAAAAAGCTACAGCTGTGTGATTCCAAATGTATGACATCATTTAATAAGCAAAACCATAGGAAAGTTAAACTATAGAATCGGTGGTTGACAAAGACTAGGGGCAGAGTAGGATTGTATAAGTGATGCACAGGGTATTTTTTTTAAGGATAGTGAAACTATTCTCTACGGATACTATAAATGTGGGTCTATGACAGCATGCATTTGTCAGAATCCACAGGACTTTACAGAACCAAGTGTGAAGTTTAACTTATTCAAATTTAAAAATCATTTAGGAGGCCAAGACAGATTGTAGAATGTGACAAAATAATCCAAGTGTTCATAAATATATGAAATTTTCTCACTGACATGGGGGGGGACATTACTGACCTAAGTAAATTTGTAAATGAGTGACATCTGTAACACTAAAGGCAAAAGAAACTGTACATGAGCACTGTACTCTAGTTGGCACGTGGGTTATAGATTAATATTTATGATGCTGCTGTACACGTGTCCTGGAACTGAACAACTGAGGAAATGGATGGCGGATTGTAGGAGTCAGATTTTTCTCTGTTAGAATGCAAATTTACAGATAAACAGGGGCAGAAGGCAATGGGAAGGAGGCTAGAATGTGGTAATGGACTAGAGCTGGCGTCATTGGTATAAATGTTTAGCTTAATATAGATAAAGATGGTTACATATAGAATTATTTAAAGGTATGCTCACATATAAGTATGTGTGTATATATGTGCGTATGTGTGTCTAAGTACACACAAATACATTTCCTTGCTCCGTCAACTGACAGGGCCTAGAGCAGTTGATACTTCTAGTAGCAATTGGCACACCTGGTATTCAGATCTTGGTTTCTAATACCATTCTCTCATAAAAGGTATCAGGGTTCCTTGGAGGACTGGCTGATCTAGGACTGGGACACGAAATAGTCAAGATGAACTTTGAGCATCTTATAGTGCCAGAAAGGAAGGAAGTGCTGGGAAAAAAAAAAAAATGGAAGCAGGGTAGGGGAGAAACATGTCAAAAGGACAAAGGAGCCAACAATTTAAGGAAACTAATAAATAAAGTAGTATTGGATTATAACCCAGAGTATAAAGTAAATATCCATAAATTCAAACTAATAGCAACAAATGATTCAATAAATACATAAACCAGGGACAGAAGGCAAATCTCCTCTGCAAAAGAATTCCAAATATTAAATGTGGATACTCTACCCACAAAGAGGTAAAGTGTTACATTCTATAAGTGCAAGCTACTCATAATGACTTCTTTCCAAAGTGCACAGTATGAAATGAGGGCCAAAAAGACTGACTATATAGTAGAGAAATCTGATAAACACTACTTTACCCATTTGATCAAGGTGAACAGCAACAGTGAAAAGTCATGTTGATACTATATTCCCTTGATATGAGTGATTGAAATGGTATTTTACCTCTGTAGTCTTCTTCCCAAAAATACATAGCTCCAGTCTAATTATGAGAAGAACATCAGAATAATCCCAGCTGAGGAGCATTCAGCAAAATACTTGAACAGTACTCCTCAAAACTACCAAGGTCATCAAAAACATGGAAAATTTGAGAACTATTGGAGCCAACAGGAGCCTAAGGAGACACGACTAAATGTTATATCGCATTGTGGGTGAGATCTTGGGATGGTAAAAGGACAATTGGCAAAAACTAAGAAAATCCAATTAAACTATGGACTTTATTTAATAATAATGTATCAATATTGGTTCATTAATTATAACAAATATACCATACTAACATAGGATATTGATAATAGGGGAGACTGGTTGTGAGGTATATGGAAGTTCTCTGTATTATCGTCACAATTTTTCTATAAGTTTAAAACTGTTCTAAAATAAAAGTTTTCTTTTAGAAGACAGAATTAGTTTAAACATATAATGGATAAGTGGATATATTTATACATAAAAGATTTAGTCACCCAAGTAAATACAGATCTACATCTATTGTATTTAGTTGACTTGCTACTTGTTAATCCTCTTATTTTTTCAATTTTTCAATTTATTATTGAAGTATAATTGATATATAATGTTATGTGGATTTCAGGTATACAACATTGTGATTATCAGTAATTACGTACATGACTCAGGGCTCACCACAGTAAGTGTAGTCACCATCTATCACTGTACAGCATTATTACATTATTGACCATATTCCCTATGCTATACTTTTCATCTTATTTATTTTATAACTGGAAGTCTGTATAACTTAATCCCCTTCATCTATTTTGCCCATTCCCCCCCCACACCCCACCTATGGTTACTATCACTTTGCTGTCCGTATTTAAGAGTCTGTTGGTTGCATAGTTGGTTGCTTGGTTTTGTTTTTTAGATTCCACATATAAGTGAAATTATAAGGTATTGGTTTTCTCTGACTTATTTCACTTATCGTAATACCCTCTAGGCCCATCCATATTGTTGCAAATGGCAAAATTTCATTCTTTTTTATGGCTCGGTAATATTCTACTCTGTGTGTGTGTGTGTGTGTGTGTGTGACATCTTCTTTATCCATTCATGTATTGATGGACACTTGGGTTGCGTCTGTATCTTGGCTATTGTAATTAATGCTGCAATAAACGGGGTGCATTTTTCCTTTCAAATTAGTGTTTTTGTTTTTGGGAGGTAGATACCCAGTAGTGGAATTACTGGATCCTATGATATTTCTATTTTTAATATTTCATGGGACTACCATACTGTTTTCTTCACTGGTTGCACCAATTTACACACCCACTAACAGTGCACTAGAGTTCCCTTTCACCTACGTCCTCATCAACACTTGTTATTTCTTGTCTTTTTGATTCTAACTGTTCTGATATGTGTGAGGTGTTATCTCATTGTGGTTTTGATTTGCATCTCCTGATGATTAGTGATGTTAAGCATCTTTTCATGTGCCTGTTGGCCCTTTGTATGTCTTCTTTGGAAAAATGTCTATTTAGGTCCTCTACCCACTTTTTAATTGTATTGTTGGTTTTTGTGGGGGAGTTGATTGTGTAAGTTCTTTATATATTTTGAATATTAACCCTTTATTGAATATATCATTTGAAAATAACTTCTCCCTTTCTGAATGTATTTTTAAACATATATCAAGTATTATATAAGCATTAAGTGTTTAATATTAAGTGTTAATTAAGAAATATTATCTTGGGGACACCTGAGTGCTTAGTTGGCTAAGCATCTGCCTTCAGTTCAGGTCATGATCCTAGGGTTCTGGGTCAAGTCCCACATAGGGCTCCTTGCTCAGCAGCGGGCTTACTTCTTCCTCTGCCCATCCCCCCTGCTTCTATGCTCTCTTTCTCTCTCTGAAAAATAAATAAAACCTTTTTTTAAGAAAAGAAATATTATCTTGACTGAAAGCCTCCTTCAGAATGAGATTTCAGTAGCATTAACTGATGGTTTATTATTTATCAGGATCTTTAATAAACACTTTCTCAATTTATATTTATTATTATTATTAATAACATATATTTGTTACAGATATAAATTATTAATATAAATTATTATTCTAAACATATTTGATATAAAGGTCTCTTAAAAGACTCATAAATCTAATAAAAGTAGTAATAACAATCTTTTATTTTTACCAATTCTAATTTTGCTGATGAATATATATTCATACAGACATATGTTTATGAATGAGTGGAACGATATTTTCACAAATGACTAAAAACTTACCTATGACATTGATTAAGGATACAGAATCGCTATGTCAGTTATTGCCATGGCTACAAAACCTTTAATTTAGACCTTGTTCAATGACTAATATTTCTTATGTCATTTCCCCTCATCTTTCAGTGCTAAATTACTCAGATAACAGAATACAATTTCTATCTTAATCTGATCAACATGACAATTTATTAAAAGAAATGTAAAAAAGGAACATTTTGTTAACAATTCATTATTGGAGTTGTGTAATACTTCTTTAAAACTGTTCAAAACCAATTAGGTATTTCTGCTTCATTGTTAAAGGTATGGCAACCAGGAATGTAATTTTGTTTTCAGACAATGAAAGCTTTTGCTTTATAAAGAATTATTGCTTTCTGGTTTAAGAGAAAGGACTTCAAGATCACCTTTTTTAAAATGCAAACACTTTTTCAAGTAACTGCCTCTCAGGTTGATTACTCTTAAATCACCATTGTTAATTGATCAGGATAAGGGATATTTTACCCCGTCAAAGAGTTGAAATTATGCCTTCCTCCAAGGACATCTACAGAATAGTTTCCTTAAGGAAACACCTGACATGTGCTGGTAATTATCTTTCAGAATACATTAAAGGAACTGAAACAATTTGAAAACATTAAAGAATAGGAGGATTTCTACATCTTCAAGTCTTCTTCTTTGGAAGAAAATAAATATTCCTATTTATTTTCATGAAAATAATCATAGATGATGTAAATTTATTCTAAACTTGGAAAACTGATGGAAGTAGCAAGTTAACATACATTGATAAAAAGAAACAGGATTACCTAGCATTGAAACCAGGTACTTTTCAATTGAAAAAGTGAAATCTGTATTTAATGTATGTATGTATATTCATGTATATACAAAGCATTTTACTGAATGAAGTATTTTCTCACCGCTTTGCAAAGTCATGCCCCATGAATATATCTTTCTTAGGTGGTACTTTACTTTTCTTAGAATAAATCATTGCCATGTATGATTATATGACTTTGTCTGTTGTTTTTCCTTAAAGGGCATCATCTTCCACCTTGTTCCAGCCTCTCTTTTGCAAGAACTTACAGTAATCTTTCACACATGGCTTGAATTTTGTTCTCCTTGGAGTCCTTCCTTTTGAGGCCTTTGTTCTGTCACAGTGAACTAATTCCTCTCCAGACCATATCCATAGCCATTTATCCTAGAGTTGAATTTCCTTATCATCCCACATGTTACCTTGATGCCCCTCCATTTTGCATCTCATATTTTCCAGATCCTACTTTTTTGTCTTGTTTTACCCTATCCTTTTTTCATGGAGACGCATTCCATGAACTTCCCAATAAGAGGTTTCTAGGAAATAAAACAAAATGGGATATTTACATCTGGCAATATACTTATTTCACTATTATAAATTAAGCATTTGACTTGTATTTTAAAGTCTTATTTAATAAACTTCCTCCAGAATTTAAAGTTTTTTTTTTCCTTTGCCTTTTAGATTTCAGTGTAACTTGGTAGAATTCCATGTCATTGTGATATCCATTCTCTTTTTTCATTACGTGGTAGTGATGTGATTTGGAGTGGCATTCATGAGTGAATGGTCAAGAAAGAACTCTTGAGGGGTGCCTGGGTGGCTCAGTCATTAAGCGTCTGCCTTCAGCTCAGATCATGATCCCAGGGTCCTGGGATTGAGCCCCACATAGGGCTGCCTACTCAGTGAGGTGCCTGCTTCTCCTTCTTCCACTCCCCCTGCTTGTGTTCCCTCTCTCTCTCTCTGTCAAATAAATAAATAAAAAATCTTAAAAAAAAAAAAAAGAAAAGAAAAAAGAAAGAACTCTTGAGACATTTTTGGTGCAAAAAAAGGTGGTTTTATTAAAGCACAGGAACAGGACCTGTGGGCAGAAAGAGCTGCCCTGGGATTCTGAGGAGCAGTTGATTATATACTTTGGAGTTGGGGGAGGTAAAGACAAGGCAAGTTTCCAGAAGGATTTTTATGTATTAAAGAAAACTTACAGGATTCTGGAGGCCTAGCTATTGTCAGGCTAAGGTGGGTTTTTTCTCTAACAAGGCATTAACATCAAGACAGTTGGGTGTTTCTAGGGTGCCTGGGTAGCTCAGTTGGTTGAGTGTCTGACTCTTGGTTTTGGCTTGGGTTATGATCTCATGGGTCTTGGGATTGAGCCCTGCTTTGGGCTATGCACTTGGCAGGGAGTTTGCTTGAAAGTTCTCTCCCTCTGCCCCTCCCTCTGCTGGTCATCTCTCTTTCTCTCCCTCTCAGATAAATAAATAAATAAATCTTTGTGGGGGTTGGGGAAAGACAATTGGGAGTTCCTGGAGGAATGTCATACTCTGCCCAGTACAATTTATAAGGAAATTTAATTTTATCTGCATTTCATTTTGCTTTTGTTCTCCAGATCAGTAGTATTTTTTCTTTTTAAAAGTTTTAAGGATCACTTGAATTGCCTGGGTGGCTCAGTCAGTTAAGCATCCAGCTCTTGATTTCAGCTCAGGTCATAATCACAGGATCCTGAGCTCTAGCCTTGCCTCAGGTTCCATGCCCAGTGTGGAGCCTGCTTAAGTCTCCCTCTTTCTCTGTCTCTCTATACCCCCACCCCCACCCCCCCAAAAAAGTTTTAAGGATCACCTGCTTAGCACTCACCTCCAGAAATTTTACCATTATATGACTTATAGTTTATTTTAGATTTTAAGAGACATTTCAGTCTAAACACTTACTTCCTTCATTTGCTCCACATAATTTGTTTGATAATTTTCTCTACTCTTTTCTGTGATTGTGTTTACTGAAATGTGTATCATTTAGTTGGATATTTGATCTGAATCAGTCCTCTCATTTTCTTTTTTTCTTTCACTCCAGTGTTCAATATTTTTACTCTACTTTCCAGGAGACTTCCCCTAGTGTGCCTTTCATCACTTCTACTATATAATTTATTTTGGTTATCTAATTTTAATTCACAAAAACCCCATGTTTCTGTGATCATTCTTCCTTTTATAACATTCTGTTCTTGGTTTTATTTCTATTTATTTTTATTTTAGTTAACATATAGTGCAGTATTGGTCTCTGGAGCAGAATTTGGGGATTCATTACCTACATACAACACCCAGTGCTCATGGCAACAAGTGCCCTCCTTAATCCCCATCACCCATGTAGCCCATCCCCTACCCACCTCCCTCCATCAACCTTTACTTGTTCTCTAGTGTTAAGAGTCTCTTATGGCTTCATTCCCTCTCTCCTTTCTCTCTTTTCCCCCTTCCCATATGTCCATCTGTTTTGTTTCTTAAATTCCACATATGAGTGAGGTCATATGGTATTTGTCTCTCTCTGACTGACTGACTTTCCTTAGTGTAATACATTCTAGCTCCATCCACATCATTGCAGATGGCAAGATTTTATTCTTTTTTGCTGGCTGAGTAAGAGCCCATTGTGTATATATAACACATCATCTTTATCCATTCATTAGTCATTGGACATTTGGGCTCTCTGTTCTTGTTTTTAATAGATGCAAAAACTTTTCCTATCCCTCTGATTATATTGTTTTACTTTCATATTTTCTTCTGCCAGTTCCTCATACTTTCTTTTGTTTCTTTGGTTCTTTTTACATTTATATTTTAAAAATAGAAATTATTTTAGCATTTATGTTTTGTTTCCTTTTATATTTTCATTCACTTCTTTGAAAAGCATTCACCACATGCTTGATGTGCCTCAACTCTTTGTTCATATTTAAACTTCCAATACCTAAAATTGATTGGATTTTTGTGTGTATAAAGGTAGTTTTTCCACAAGTGAGGGGGAATTTTAGTGAGGATCACCCCCAACAGAGTATTTGTAACATTTTGGGGGGTGCTGATCAGTTTATACAGTGAAAACATAAATTAGTTTATGCTATTCCCATGCTTAAAATACTTCAGCAGTTTCCCATAGTACATAGAATGGAATTCAAACTTCATATCAGGACTTCTAAAACCCTGCATGAGGTGGCTTCTGCCTGTCTCTTAAATTACATATCCCATCACTTACCATCATACTTGAGTCCTGCTAGCTTCCCTCAGTTCCTTGGACAAGCCACATTTTTACTCCCCAGGGACTTGTTTTTAATACTTCCTCTGCCAGGAATTTCTTTACTCCCAAATATTAACATGCATGTATCCTTTTATATATTTTTTTTTATTTATTTATTTTATTTTATTTTTTTTTAAAGATTTTATTTATTTATTTGACAGAGAGAGATCACAAGCAGGCAGAGAGGCAGGCAGAGAGAGAGGAGGAAGCAGGCTCCCTGCTGAGCAGAAAGCCCGATACGGGGCTCGATCCCAGGACTCTGAGATCATGACCCGAGCCGAAGGCAGCGGCTTAACCCACTGAGCCACCCAGGCGCCCCCCTTTTATATTTTTTTAACCAGAAATAGCTTTCACATCTTCATAGAGGTTTTTCCTAGCCAGACTATTTAAGAATGTGCCCCCATTGTCAAGGAGAGCACCATGTTTATTCCCTTCTTAGCATTTATCATAAGCTATGATTGTTAGTATATTTATTTATTTTTGTTTATCTCTTTCATCCTCACTAGAAGATGGGATGCAGATGAGAGGAACCTCATCCCTCATTGTCACTATTGTATCCTAGCACTTAGCATAGTACCAGACACAGAGAAGGTTCTCAAATATTCTTTTTTAGTGAAAAAAGGCATGCCTATTTACCTATTATGTAGTTAAGCTGTGGACATTTAGCCACTTTTCTAGGCATTTATCAATTGATTATGGATTAATTATCCATTTATGGAAGATATACTACACAATACCTAACACATGACTCTGCTGAAAACTGGAGACATGGAGACTTTTTTTTTTTTCCTTCTTAAAGAAGGAAGGAGGGAATAGGGGCAGAGGGAGAGGGAGAGACAGACTTTTAGGCAGGCTCCATGTTTAGCATGGAGCCCTTTGCGGGGCTTGATCTCACAACACTGAAATCATGACCTGAGCTGAAATCAGGACTCAGACACTTAACCAACTGAACCACACAGGCACCCCAAGACAGAGAGACTTTTAAAGAGGAAGTTTTTTCCTCTAGGGATTGACAATATATTAGGAGGAAAAGGTACCTGAAGTAAAATTTTAATAGAATAGATATTACAGCAGGGGTCTATAGAAGATAGAATGAAACCACAGAAAAGAGGCCAACCAACTGTATGTGTAGATGTGCCATAAGATCACTAATCGTTTGAAAAACATGTGCAAGATACTTATTAGACTAGGACTGGGCATGAGACAGTGAACTTTGGTCAGAGATAACAGCCAGTAAACCAGCAAAGAGAAGTGAAAGGATATTTGGTGTCTGTTACATTTTAATTTGCTTCTGTTAAAGCCATTCACCATACCTCGTATTTTACCTTGGTTCTTAGGTTATATTTAAGGTTCAGATACTAAAATTAAAATTTCTGTATACATAAATGTGGTTATGTATGCATACTTTCGAGGCAAATCCACATGTAGAGGTTGGTTCCCTTTCCTCTACCCATCTGTCTCATCCTGTACAGAGGTCCAAAGTGAACCCAGCCCACAGCCAATTTAATATTTGAATGCAGACACACGAGGCAAGACTGGTTGTGAACCTGGCTCAGATTCTAAATGTATAAGCAATAAAGTGGTTTTGTTTTAAATCACTCTGTTCTGAGATTGTTTATTGAATACTGATAATAAAAATCAGGCATAATGTAAGTAGAACAGAATATATTTAGTCCAGGCAGTGAACATGGGAGTGTGTTATTGTGGTACAGTGGAGGAGCAGATAATTGGAGAAAAGGAGGTAGTAAAGGACTACTTATTAGAAAAATACATGTCTATATCTATAGATCTATATAGTTGAGAACTATCAACTGTAGTGATGCAGAATAACAGTGAGGAAGACACGAAAATCTGAGAATAAAGGAGAATGATTCAGGGCTCAGTAGATATCAGCAACATGGAAGGGTGGGATATAATATAGATTGATGTTATAAGCATCATAAGTGAGCAGTTTTGTGGAAAAAGAAGATAGAATATTCTAAAAGCAGCAATGAGAAGCAAGAAAGACTCCTATACATCTCCAGAGCAGAAATATGAGGACCATGGGTGATGACAATAACAGCCATTACTTGGGAGAGCTTCGGGAGAAGTGGTGGCATTAGAGGAGAACCTCTATGAAGATAAAGGGAACATAAAGAAAAGAGTATGAGGGGTGCCTGGGTGGCTCAGTCAGTTAAAAGCATCCATGACCCCAGGGTCCTGGAATGGAGCCCCATGTTCGGCTCCCTGCTCAGCGAGGAATCTGTTTCTCCCTCTCCCTCTGCTCCTCCCCTTTGCTTGTGCTCTCTCTCTCTTTCTCTCAAATAAATAACATCTTTAAGAAAAAAGTTTGAGGGATAACACAGGATTTTGCTGATGGTGCACCAAGAATTCCAGAAGGAATGACAGGAACAGAATAAGGAATGCGCAGAACCATATACAGAAAAGACTGTAGGAGATGATGAGTGGTGAATTGGTTATTGGGGTCTTTCAGTGGCTGGTGAACAAAGTTAATGACAAGCTGATATTAGTTCTGATTGGCAAGGAAAATAGTTTTGTTTAGGACTTTGTTAAGGAAATAGAAAGATGTGATTCATATTTTAGTGCAATATTAGCCGTGTAGGTGAATACAGAAGACCTAGGAGAGTATAGTTTTATCCCAATATGCAGGACCTACTGGGATAAAACTCCTCTGATTTATTCATTAAAATGTAGGCTATTTTTATGTACATTGCAAAGGAGGGTAGAACTGTGGAATCATGATCAAACATTAAGAAAGGAGGCAGTTGGTGTATAGAGGAGAAAATACTCTTGGAAAAACAGAGTTAAGGGGAAGAGTTGAATTTGTAACTGTGTGCTATGCTTATCTGCCAGTAGTTTCTGTGATCTCATAACTGTTTCTGCAGAAGATTTCCACCAAGCTTCACCTCAGCTCAGATGACTATGTTAATAAAATGGCACCCAAGATCAATCAAGAAAAAACACTACACTGTTCCACTACAGAAACACATACACACACACACACAGAGCATGCACAAGCTTCTTACTATCAACATAATAAATAGAATTTAAATATTTTCTTATGTACACAAAATAAATACATGAAAAGGCAAGTTGTATAGCTGAAACAATTTTGCAAGTGTAACATTAAGATAAATGTTTTCAGCGATTACAGGGAGGAATACTATGTAGACAATTTGCTGTCTTATATTTTATCTATTCTGTTGTTTTGCAAAATATTTTGTATTTTTAAAAACAGTCTCTTTGTATAGCCATGTGTTTTCATTTATAATTCAAAAAGTCAGATAATTATATATGTGTATAAATATAATAGATATATATCTGTGTATGTATACACACACACATATACATATACACCCACAATGCCTGGCATATAATGGAGTAAAATGAATGTTTTCCAAAAAGTAAAAACAGTACTATGAATATAAGTACTATCTTAGTGAAAAACAAGGTATAGCATATAATTCAAATCTCAGCATCTAATATGAATAGTTAACAAACCCAGTAGCCCAGTATGGTGGGGAAAGATCAGAAGAGAAGAATAAAACTGCAATGTGAGTTAAGATTTTTCAGTAAAGATCAAATTAATGACAAAAAATGATGATGTTTTGTTTAATTTCAGTGTGTTCATAGATACATATATCTATGTATCTCTCTCTCTATATATATCTCTATATATTTATAAAAAAGAATTTAGAGTGTGGCACCTGACTGGCTCAGTAGGTAGAGCATGTGACCTTTGATCTTGAGTTTGAGTCCTATGTTGGGCATAGAAATTACATTGAAAAAAAAGGAGTTTAGAGAATGTGAATTAATTGTTTTTATGCCAACACATTCTTTTTCAGTGCGCAATACTTGAATATAAGCTACGGGAGTGTTGATCCACACCACTGAATTTAATAAAGGAAAACAGTAAATTAATAAAATATTTTTCCATTTTTGTTATTTTCAACACATAACAAGGCTTTAAAATAAATTATTCATATATTTTTATATCCAAGATACCCTTGTAGATATTTGAGGCAAATGGGATAAACAGTAGTGAAATAAATTCTTCTGAGTGAGTTTAATGATATCACAGTATGATATTAGTATATGACATCAATTACTTCATGAATTTAATCCTATTACTCTTCAAAGCATACCCTACCTTTTTTTTTTTTTTTAAGATTTTATTTATTTGAGAACGAGCGAGAGAGAGAGAGAATCTGGTGGAGGGGCAGAAGGAGAAGCATACTCCCCGCTGAGCAGGGAACCCGGCGCAGGACTGGATCCCAGGACCCTGGGATCATGACCTGAGCCAAAGACAGACACTCAACCAACTGAGCCACCCAGGCACCCATACCCTACCTTTTAAAGGTGGGAGGATAAACATGAGAGCCTGACATCATGGAAGTCAGATATTGATGTGTTTTTAGGAATATCAAATGCTACCAGGGGGATAAAGAAAATGAGGATTCAAAGTTGGCCTGAATTTAGGAAAATTTAAGTCACTGGTCATCATAACAAAAGAAGTTTCTGAAAGAATTTGGAGATTAATGCATGATTGAATGAGTTCTGAAGTGAAAGAGTAGTGAGAAAATAGAGATAGAATATTCAATCCCTCACCTTCTATCAGTGTAACAAATTTTACCAAGAGCAAATGATTTCTTCATATCTGAAAATATTGTAAGGAATCTTGCCAACCATATATTTAGAATCAGTACAGTTAAACTCTATTTTCAAGTGAAGAATACATTTGTGTTTGCCTTTTATTTCTAGTTTAAATCATATGCCCAAGGCAGATAGTTCTTTCTTCCTCTGTGCTACCTAAACAGATCTTATCTGTGAGTTTCCCCTATATTGCAAGCATCTTTGGTTCTAACACCTAGGACCATGTCTGTGTCATTGTAGTTTCATAAAAATATTTGTTTCATTAGAATACAACCAGACAGTTTAACCAGTCAGGTGTTAATAGAAGTAATACAGTAATAAAGGCCTTTAGAAATTGGATCTCCACATTGTTATTTGTACCTTGGTTCATTGTAGTCAAGAAGATCAATTTTTGATGCCTGACATAGGACTTAAAATCTGTATACAACAACCCCCTACCTTGCTAAAATATCAAGCACTCCCTAATCCTACCCACATTAACTGTAATCTCAAAGTACCTGTGGGAAAGATCTACCATAAGCCCAAATCAAGAGTCAAACATGTCTTAAATGTCTGGAAAACCAATGCAGCAAATCTAAATGAGGTGATTTACATTGACTAATTTTGTTCTATCATTTTTGCTGGTGTAATTATTTTTTTTAGATTTTATTTATTTATTTGACAAAGAGATAGAGAGCACAAGGAGGCAGAGGGAGAGGGAGAAGCAGGCTCTCTGCTGAGTAGGGAGCCTGATGTGGGACTCGATCCCAGGACTTTGGGATCATGACCGAGGCAGCCACTTAACTGACTAAGCCACCCAGGTGCCCTGCTGATGTAATTATAAAAGTAGTATGTTTCCCACTCAGATCCACGGAGCAATCTGGTTGATGAGCCCTTTGGAAAAATAAGTTTGAGGCAGAAGCTTTAGGAGACACTATTAGGACACTATACAAGAAGTGCTTCAGGCTGCTGACAAAGTGGCCCAGAGTGCAGAAAGCCAGGTTTTCTGGTTTTTGTTTTTTTCCCCAACTCTGTATGGCAGAATTCCATCAGAGCACTCTGAGCGCTCAAGTGCAGTGGAGATGCAGCTAAATAGAACAGTGGTGAACTGGTTATGAAACTGACTCCTGACACAGGAATACTTAACATGTATGAGAATGAGCAGGATAACCTGGAGTTACTACTCAGTTTGTAAATGCATACAAGAAAATGCTTAATGACATTCCCAAATAATTTAATTGCATTTTATTTTAGAAAACATGTAGGTGGGGACAAGAAATATAAAACTTAAGTCATTATTCTTACTGTGGTTTTATTCATACCATGGCATTATGGGAAGTGTGAGAATTTGATTACCTTTGTGTGTGTCCCTTTTTATGATAGTTACATTTATTTATTTTGTTAGTTTAAAGATTCTATTTATTTATTTCACAGAGAGAGACACAGTGAGAGAGAGAACACAAGCAGGGGAATGGGAGAGGGAGAAGCAGGCTTCCCACTGAGCAGGGAACCTGATGCAGGGCTCGAACCCAAGACCCTGCCATCATGACCTAAACGAAAGGCAGATGCTTAATGACTGAGCCACCCGGGCGCCCCTGTGATAGTTACTTTTATGAAAGCACTCTAATTCATCTGAAAGAGTTAATAACACATTCCTCAAAAGACCCACTTAACCTTTCCTTGAGCATAAAACGTGGCTTAGTCACTAATAAAAGTGAGTGATGGAAATTCTACAAACATCTAGAGAACAATGAAACCATGCAAAATAAACCCAGTGGCATCATACCAGTAAATCATTCTGGGCAAAGTTAAGAGGGTTTTTTTTTTTTTTTTTTTTTTTTTTTGTTTTGGTTTTTTTTGGACATCTTATAAAATTAGTGTATGAAGAGAGGACTGTGGGTAATAAATGTCTAAATTTCAGTAAGGTGGTTGATACAGTGGTTCAAGTAAGTGTATAAAATTGTCAAATCAGTTTTGATAAGAACACGATAAAATGGATTAAAAACAAACTAAGAGATCATGAATGTGGAGAATGATAGATGAGAGTGGGACCTTTGAAGTACCAGAAAATGATTCTTGGCTCTATTAAATGGCTTTCTGACCATAAACAGAGGGCAAATAGGGCTTAAATTAGATTGGCAGATTATATCAGCTTAGAAGGTGCTGTAAAAATCATTTTAGAGAGGGAAATGATATAACTGGTTAAAAATAAGTCTGTGGGTAGAAAAGAACAAATGAGATTCAATTTGTAAAAGAGCAAGCAGGAAAGATAATACCAAACAACTGTATGACGATACCATTTTTTGCTAATAAAAGTGATGGCATAGCATTTTATAGTATATAGCATGCCTCGTAAATGCTGATTTTTTATGAGCTTATTGGGTAGGAAGCCAACTGAGCAGACTAGTTTCTGGAATAAGGTTGATTATCTAAGGGAAGTCATTGAGTTCTCCTCGGACTTCGCACTAGTGTCAGTGTGTTTGGCAGATGGGCCAGCTGCGAAACTTGTTTCCATCTCCATCTGGCTCCTTCTGATTCTTGGAGCCTTTTCTGTCTGTTAGGAAACAGGCAGCAAATATTTCCTATTAGTATAGCAACATGTCCTTAATACTCTGATGTTCAGTCAGGGGCTACATTCTAAGTTGTACCCCTGTACATATTCCATATTTTGTCCCCTCTAATGTATTTTTGTTATCTGCCAGATATAATTTCATAGAATGGGGCACAATTTCCATCTACCCCATATGGGTCTAAAAGAAAAGACAAACAGAACTCCTCCTGTTTGTGGTTCAGTGGGTGGCAGGTGTAGGTAAGAGACTGCTGTTGGTGCGCTGTTGGTGGGAGATGGAACATTTCCTTCAAGTATAACCATGTAATTTGTTTCCAGTTTTGAAAATTTGAATTAAAATAAGAATACAAAGTATTATATATGCATCTAAAAAGGGAAGCATGAATTATGTTGGAAGTTAGGTTGTTAGCTGCTCAAGATGTGAATATATGATTCTATACACAAAAAAACAAATGGAAATATACAAGGAAAATTTCTTATTCTGCAGAGTTTAAATTTGGTTTATTACCCCCAATAATAGCTTCTTTATAGCCTTAGTAATTTCTCTATAACAGCAATTAGGACTCAGCACATTTCCTTATACCTAATATGCATGCAATACAAATATCAAAATAATTACTACAAAATCTTACCCTAATTACTTCTTTCCTTCTGTTTGAAAGTGCCAGTGATTCTGAGGTGTTAGAATGCCAACTGAAATCCTTTAAAGGACAATAGGTTGAAGAGTTCTTTTAGAATTGAATGGTAAAGGAAAAAAGTAGGTCACAGGTATTTTGGCTAAGAAAACCAAGTCATTTCATCGTAAATACATAAGAATGGTGAGCAGCCCCAGAGAAAGAAACATTTAGGAAATAAAGACTTGTTCCAGTGGGGGCCTGTTGTTACTTATAAGAGGGTAATTATGATGATAAAATTGAATGCATTTAAATTTGATTCTCTAAATAAGAGAGTACTTCAACATCTTCAGAGGTTGTGGGATGCTTGAGCATTCAGTTACCCATAACATTATATTAACAGGGTGAAGGGAAAACTCTTGAGGCCTGATAACTGAACAAATCAGTATTGGAAAGGAACTTGGGTCAAGAATGCCAATGTCAGTTAAGAAGAAAAAATGGATCTGCAGCCTCCATTAGAATATCATATTTTCTGACAAAGCTGTATTTGTCAAGAAGAAATGAGGCTAAAAATCACCCAGAAATTGTATCTGGATTCTCAGAAAGGGATAAGGATTATGAAGAATCATGAAGAATTAGGCATTGAGGTTGAGATTCCACATATTGGAACAAGAATTGCCATGTATCCAACAGAAAAAAAGTTTGCCTGGAAGATAGAACTTCTTATATTGATCACTCAAACACTTTATGCTGCTACCAAGAGCTCAGCCCCATCTTGAAAGCTTTCCATGACCAGTCCTAGATTCCTCCTAAGTGACACAGGGAATGAGTTCTATTTTATATACATTTTATCTTCTTGTTGAACTATGGACAAGTTGATGATGTTTGAAAAGAGTTGGGGCTATAACTAATATAAAAAAAAGTAAAATTTAAGAACTATATTAAAATAAAAGGAGGGATGTCTCGGTGGCCTAGTCAGTTGGGCGTTTGACTCTTGATTCCAGCTTAGGTCATGATCTTGTAAGGGCCTGTTTAGCCAGAGCGATTCCATCCGGTTAAACAGTGATTTTGTTGTTTATGCAGTAAAACTTACACTGACCCTGCCCTCCCCCTCCAGGGGACTTACTTAAGAGCAAGTCCAGGAAACCAGTAAAATATGGTCAACCAGTCCCTGATAACAGAGCCCAAATACAAGGGCGGGTCAGGTCAGGTGGAGATAACAGCCCGAATACAGGGATGAATTGGGCCAGGTGGAGACATCCAATCAGTGGGGGTGCATACTGTCTCCCTAGCTACCAAGGAGTGTGGGCCCCACCTTTTGGGGGCCTTTTGGGCGCCAATTCTGACCAAGGTGATAGGCTAGTTCAAATAGCTACTATGAGGTGAATTGTAATTCAATTGGCCACCCATGTGTGACCTAGCATCACTGTGCAACTTTCTCTGTGTGTTGCAATCTCATTGGCCACCTATGTGTGGCCAAGCTCAACCACATGGCCTTTGCTCTATAAAAGTTAGTCTGTGAGGCTGGGAGGGGCTCGCTCTCTCTGTAGGAGGCGGCCTCGAGCAGTCAGTTTGATTCTTGATGCTTGGCACGAAATAAAGCTTTGCTTGACATTTGCTTTCTATCAATCTCGCTCCATTGATCACGGACCCATCATTCATGGACCCATCAATCTCAGCATTGTGAAATTGAGTGCTGAGTCAGTCTCCATGCTCAGTGCAGAGTTGACATGAGATTCTCTCTCTCCTTCTTCTGACCCTCCCCCTGCTCATGTGCGCACACACACACTCTCTCTCTCTCTCTCTCTCTCTCTCCTTCCCTCTCTCTAAATAAATAAAATCTTTTAAATAAAAGGAAAAGTTTTGAACATTGTAGTGGTAGTCAATAGTTATTGCTGTGAAGGATACAAAGATGAGTAAGCTGTGTCTCATATTTTCAGGAGGTCTGCAATACAATGGTAGACAATAACATGCACAACTAACTCTAAATAAACAGAAGACAAATAGCAACAAAATAGAGCAGTAACATAGTAAAACAATTAGTTTGGGAGATTCAGCATTTATGAAATAATCCCAGCCTTGTATATAAAGTGGGGATTTCTTTAATTTACAGTTGGTAAAGATTAAAGGGTGAAATAAACCATCCCACCAAGGGTACATTCCCCAACAAGAAGCTCATTTTGTCATTATCATTTTTAAATTAGTTTTGCCCAGCTTAACTTTCACTTTTATAATCTGAGCTAAAAAGGCAGGAGAGCACTCCTTCAAAGATGAGTCAGGAACATATTCCTAATTTCTCTTGTTTTTGTTGTCATATCATGTTTATAGTGCTACTCATTGCCATCTAGAACAGAATGCTCACTCTCAGTTCACAATGAACATGTATTACAGTGAGAGGGAATTGACTATTGCTAAGATAATATGCCAAAACATTAGTTTTCTATCTCAGGCCTGGAAGATGTTACTGAACCCTGATTTATAAGAGAAGCGGGTATTTTGTTTTGTTTTGTTTTTAGTTGGGTCCATTCCACTTCTACTTCATCTTTCTTGGAACCCCCTTGCCATATCAATTTCCTTGAGATCTAATTTGGCTGAAGTCATGGACAATCCTATTGTTTACTTTTTTAAAGTAATTTATCATTTCCTTCTATTATTGATGACATGAGAATTCATTCTTCATTCTACATAAACAAATTGAGTGCCTTTTACACACCAGTGTTCTTTAAATGAGGAATACAGTAGGGAATGAAACCAACAGAGTTGTTGCCTTTCAGAATTCACAGTCTAAGGAAGGAGACAGACAATAGATCTGGACACAAAAAAATTAATAGATGAATAAAATTCTGGGTGGTAGTGAGTAGTCTGAATGTTAGCATAGCAGTATAAGGCTGTGGAGGACAACATTACTAATTTTGATTAGATGCTCTGGAAAGCCTGCTTAGGGGAGACAAATTGAGCCTGGAATGAATTGGAGGATATAGCCTTGTGACCTTCTGGAGGGGAACAGTTCCCAGGAGAGCATATGAAAAGCCCTATTAGGATGAAGTCTTTGGCATGTCCCAGAGGCAGCAAGAGACCAGGTAGCTAAATTGCAGTGAGCAAAGCAGAGAGAATAGGGGATGAGGACAGACAGGTAGTGAAGGACCAATTCTCATTAAGACTTTTTTTTTCCTAAGCTAAAACTACGTTTTCATCAACATTTCTGGAGTGCTATGGTCATATCCCACTGTACCCACCTTCTCTGGCCTTGGCCCAGCTTTGCTTTTTTTGTCCTCTCTTCTCTAGGTTTTTCTGTAAAGATACTTCTGATCATCTCTCTGCTTCTTCCATGTATCAGTGTGATTTGTTGTGCTTATGAAATAATTAGGAATATATTTATGTTTCTCAAGACATTTTACATGTGGTTTATATATAAAGTGCACCTTTGTAACAGCAAATTGCATAAAGTAAAGACGTAGAAGGGTGTTAGTAATAATTTGAAGGTTGGTGCAGAGGGGAACCAATATCTGTAATAACAAATACCAAATTGAGAAAGAATGTATTTAATAATAAGAGTCTTAAAATAAAGAAGGTGGTGGGGAAGCTCCACCACAGGCTGAGTAGGGCAAGAAACCCCTCTGGTCTATTTCCCTGTCGCTATGACCAATGATTGTCACTTCACACATCAGATCGAACTCAGTGAAGGGGCAAAAACATTGATACAGCCACTTTGGAATGGAACAGATTTAAAAATCACATCCATAGCATGATTTTTGAGGATCCTCTGTCTTTTCCAGTCATCAAACCTTCAGGATTGATAAATGGCTCTAATATAATTTATCCTCTAATCCAAGAGTGAAAGGAAGAAAAGTATTGTGTAATATGTGTAATACCTGTATCTCACTTTATCTGTTTTTATAGTTGCTGTTCTCTAGGTAGATAGAGGGGATGGAGAAGGAATCAAAGAAAAAGGAAAAAATAGATAAAACTTAAAGAAACCTACCCATTATCTTTTTGTTGTTGTTCATAAATAATCTCTGGGCACAATTATATGTTATAAGGAAATGCTTTCCAAAACTTAATTAGGGCTTCTAAAATTCAAGCCCAACATATTATTTTACTTAATTTATAATAGGAAGTTCTAACTCAAAGGAAACATTTCAGTTTGTAGCCCATTCTCTAGAAGAGGGAGGCCAAGCCACATTTACCCTCGAGTTTAACCAATGCTCATATCGTCTTAGCAGTATTATCCATCCTAGCTCTGGCTGGTAGATTCACTTAAGAATTGTCCTTCATGGGGCACCTGAGTGGCTCAGTGGATTAAGCCTTTGCCTTCAGCTCACGTCGTGATCTCAGGGTCCTGGGATCGAGCCCCACATCAGGCTCTCTGCTCAGCAGGGAGTCTACTTCCCCTCTTTCTCTCTGCCTGCCTACTTGTGATCTCTCTCTCTCTCTATCAAATAAATAAAATCTTTCAAAAATAAAATAAAATAAGATCTTAAAAAAAAAAAGAATTGTCCTTCATGGCAGTACTTTTACATGTAGCCTTTGTATCCAGAGTATCTGGATACATTGTATCTTAGAGTAGAATGCATACCCAGAAATAGTTGAAGTAAGCAGAATCATCTAAAAACTCAGTTTTTTATGACCTCTGTGGAAGTTCATTAGGCTCCATTTAGACTGGCCTTCCTTTCTATCTCAGTCTCATAAGTGGTTTCTGTCTGGAAACCATTTTCTAAGATATTCTAATGATTAGCTCTGTTAATTAAATGTCACCTCCTCTGAGAAGCCTTATGGTATCAACACATATGAATAACACACTCCATTCCAATTCTTTTTACCATATTAGAATCCTATCCCATTATATTCCTTACACAGTATCACTGTTCAAAATTATGTAGTTTTTATTTGCTATTTTTCTGTTTTTGTCTGTTCTGTTCCATGGGAATGTAAACTCCACAATTCTAGTTATGTTATTTTCTTGTTAATCTGGAACAGTGCCTATCACAAACTATTTAATAACTACTTTTAATACTTCCATTTTAAGACAATTGCAAAATTACAGAAAAGTTGCTAGGAAAGAACAAAGAATGCCCATATACCCTTCAAACAGACTCATTAATTGTTAACAGTTTTCCATATTTGTTTTATAACTTTTTCTAAATGTTTATGCCTATCTGTTGTTTACATGTATATATATTTTTTTTTAAGATTTATTTATTTATTTCAGTGAGCGAAACAGAGCATGTGTGTGAACGGGAGAGGGGCAGAGGAAGAAAGAGAGAGAAACTCAAGCAGACTCTGTGCTGAGCAGGGAGCCTGACAAGGGGCTCCATCTCATGATACTGAGATCATGACTTGTGCTGAAACCAAGAGTCAGACTCTTACCAACTGAGCCACCCAGGTGCCCTGTATATATTTTCTAAGAATATTCTCAGACATAGCCTCAGTGTAGGAAGTAAAGTCAGGAAATAAATGTGATTATTTATTTATTTATTTTTAAGATATGTATTTATTTGTTTGTCAGAGAGAGCACAAGCCAAGGGAGCTGCAGGAAGAGGGAGAAGCATGCTCCCTGCTGAGCAAGGATCCTGATGCAGGACTTGATCCCAGGACCCTGAGATGATGACCTGAGCCAAAGGCAGACACCTAACTGATAGAGCCACCCAAGTGTCCCAAGTCAGGAAATTTATTATTTTAATGGTATTATTAGATGATCCAACGTCCATATTCAAATTTCACAGTTGTACCAAAATATTCTTATAGCATTTTTTTTTTTCTGATGTAGGATCTGACCTACCATCATGCATCACATTTAGTTGTTACATGTTTTTAGTATCCTTTAATCTGAAATTGTTTCTCAGACTTTCATGACCATGAAAATTTTAGGAGTACATTTACTTAGGAGTACAGTTATTTTGTAGAATGTTGATAATTATTTTTTTGGAATTTGAATACATAAATACTAACTAACTGCTATCTAGAACTGTCTTATCCATATATAAAGATGCATGAGAATTGGAAACATATATGTATAAAGTTTTCAAAACTTCACATAGTCCATTCTAAGATCTATCAAAGTAAAATGAGTACTAAGCCAGACTTTGGGTGGATCGCGATTTCCTGTCTGCCAAAGTTTTCAATTTCCATAACTAAATAAATTATCAACAACAGATTTTCTGCAATTTTGTATAAAGCTATTTAAGAATACACCATTAAAATTTAAGTAAGCTGTTAGAATATGTTTTATGTGGCCTTCCTTACTTTGTATTATTTTAAAGATTTTATTTTAGAGAGAAAGCATGTGAGTGGGGGGAGGGGCAGAAAGGGTCCTCAAGCAGGCTCCCCACTGAATGTGGAGCCCAGATTCGGGGTTCAGTCCCAGGACTCTGAGATCATGACCTGAACCAAAATCAAGAGTCAACTGCTCAACCAGCTGAGCCACACAGGCACCCTTATGTGGACCTCCTTTAAGGAATATACATCAGTAATTACACTGTTTTTGTTAAACATTAAGACTTTACTAACTTTATTATCCAATTTCATATTCCAGAATTATCCTTGTTTAATCATAAAAATAAAGGAGACTTTAGTTTTATTTTAAACAGTGTTTTCAGAATAGAGGTTGCCATGTATTAGCACATTCACTCTCTAAAGGAGAGAATCCATATATATATATAGTCTGCCAACAAAAACATTTAACAATCTCAGATTTTAATATTTCTGAAGCTCCAGTACAAGTATATCATGCCCTGGCCATTATATCTACTTGTCTTTTGTGAAGAAATGGGCACAATGCTCAGTTTAAATAAATTTGTTCAAACAACTGGGAACTAAGAATTCTCGCTTTGTTTCACCATTAAAAGTTCCTAAAAAATCTTATACCTCCAATGAATTTTTCCTCTGTCTGATAGGAAAAACTGCCTTATCTTTTTCATCTATTCATTGGTTTCCAAATGCTGGATATTTATTGGAGTAGCTGGGGAACTTGAAGGAACTAGCAATTCTTGAGCCCCACCACTTGTGATTCTGATATAATTGGTCTGGGGTGGACTCTTAATAGTTGGTATTATCTTAAGAGAATTCCACGTGCTTCTAAAGTGCAACCAAAGTTGAAAATAGCTGATCTAACCAAAGAAATTCCCATCACCTAGTGATATCAAATAGAATGTTGAAATACTTTCCAATCTGATAGCTGCTTCTTATGTAATACACTCATCTTGTCCTTCCCTTTGGTTACAAATCAATGTTTCTGACTAATTATAATCATACCTTTTCATTTCAATTACATATAGTGGATTAAGACTCTTGAATAGAATAAACTGGACCATTGTGTTGCATGAATTTGTGACCAAGAAACCAAACACAATGTTAACTTTGTCAACCTCAATTACATTATTAGAATTGATTATACCTCTTATATCCCTTTGTTATGTTAAATATTTGATCATTTGCTTGATTCCTTCTTTAGGAATCTTCATGGTCTTTTATTGCAATGATGTCTCATTTAAGTAAAAAATTTCCAAATGCATACAAAACAAAAGCACTTAGTTTATCACCAATCAGTAAAATAACACCATAGATTATAAAAGTTTTCAAGAGACCATTATGTAGTTAAATCATTTACATATCCATGTTTATTTGGCCTCTACAAATAAATATATTTTAATGTAAATAGTTACTTAAAAACAAAACGAACACACCAACATCAGTGTCATCTGAACTCTTTCCCCCTAATTTAATCTAGGCTTTTGAACTACCCTTTTCTTTTCTTGTTTCTTTTTTAAAAGATTTATTTACTTATCTGAGAGAGAGAACGAGAGAGAATGTGCACATGTGTGCAAGCTGGGGGCGGGACGCGGAGTGAGAGGGAGATAAGCAGAGTCCACACTCAGCAGGGAGCCTGGTGTGGGGCTCAATCTGAAGACCCTGAGATCATGACCCAAGCCCAAATCAAGAGCCTAACGTTCAACCAACTGAGCCAGCAGGCATCCTTGAACTACCCATTTCTGAGCTAATCAGTGGTTCTTGAAGGTCAGGTGCACCCTACTTAATCAATAACTAAGCCTTCATTAGGCTGAATGAGCTGATCATATGTACTTTTACATATTCAAAATCTGTTTATCAGTACAGATACTAACTAGGTCTTTATTGAATGAAAAGGTCAAGTCAGACTTCCCCCTTGGCAATGATGTGAGCTCCCTCAGATTCTCATTAACTAAATCATGTAGTCACTGCACAAAAAATGCTTATAGAAAATAAAAAGGGTATTGACTTCAGTATATTGTATTATAGTCCCTAAAAATGTTTAGAAATGGGCATTAGTTACAGAAGCAAGGAACTTGACAGCTTATTGATTATGCAAATATGTTCCCTGCACTTATTTAAAATGAACCAGTGAGTGCAAGGGTCAGCAACTTCTTCCTAGACACATCGCCAAAGGCAAGGGAAGCAAGGGCAAAAATGAACTATTGGGACTTCATCAAGATCAAAAGCTTTTGCCCAGCAAAGGAAGCAGTCAACAAAACCAAAAACAACCAACAGAATGGGAAAGGATATTTGTAAATGACATAGACAATAAAGGGCTAGTATCTAAAATCTATAAAGAACTTATCAGACTCAACACCCAAAGAATAACCCAATCAAGAAATGGGCAGAAGATATGAACAGACATTTCTGCAAAGACATCCACATGGCCAGCAGACACATAAAAAGTGCTCATCATTCGGTATCAGGGAAATACAAACCAAAACCACAATGAGATACCACCTCACACCAGTCAGAATGGCTAAAATTAACAAGTCAGGAAATGACAGATGCTGGTGAGGGTGCGGAGAAAGGCGAACCCTCCTACACTGTTGGTGGGAATGCAAGCTGGTGCAGCCACTCTGGAAAACAGTATGGAGGTTCCTCAAAAACCTGAAAATAGAGCTACTCTTTGACCCAGCAATTGCACTACTGGGCATTTTATTATCCTAAAGATACAAATGTAGTGATCTGAAGGGACATGTGCACCCCAATGTTTATAACAGCCCTGTCCACAATAGTCAAACTATGGAAAGAGCCCAGATGTCCATTGACAGATGAATGGATAAAGAAGATGTTGTGAATATATATACAATAGAATATTATGCAGCCATTAAAAAATGAAATATTGCCATTTGTGACAACATGGATGAAACTAGAGGGTATTATGCTAAGTGAAATAAGTCAGAGAAAGACAATTATCATATGATCTTGGTGATATGTGGAATTTAAGAATCATGGCGGAAGAGAGAAATAAAACAAGGTGAAACCAGAGAGGGAGACAGTTCATAAGAGACTCTTAATCTCAGGAAATAAACTGAGGGTTGCTGGAGTGAAGGGAGGTGGGAGGGATGGGGTGTCTGTATGATGGACATTGGGGAGAGTATGTGCTATGGTGAGTGCTGTGAATTGTGTAAGACTGATGAATACCTATACTCCTGAAACAAATAATTCATTATATGTCAATAAAATAAAAGACCACCCAGCTTAAAAAAAAGAGAGACAAAAAATAAATAAAATAAAATAAACCAATGAGTGCAAGGGTTAGCAAACTCTTAAAGGGCCAGATAGTTAAAATTTTAGGCTTTGCTGGCCACATGGTCAGTCACAACTATTTAACTCTTTTTTTTTTAAGATTTTATTTATTTATTTGACAGAGATCACAAGTAGGCAGAGAGGCAGGCAGAGAGAGAGAGAGGAGGAAGCAGGCTCCCCGCCGAACAGAGAGCCCGATGCAGGGCTCGATCCCAGGACCCTGAGATCATGACCTGAGCCGAAGGCAGAGGCCTTAACCCACTGAGCCACCCAGGCACCCTATTTAACTCTTGTTGTAATGGAAAAGCAGCCATGGATAACATGTAAGGAAATGGATGTGGCTTTGTTACAATAAAAGTTTGTTTACAGAAACAGGTGGTGGGGCAGCAGGTTATAGTTTGCTCGCCCCTTGATTAGTGGGGCAAAATATGTCCTACAATGATACACATATACATATGCATACATATGTTTTTGTTTGCAAAATGGAACTCTTTTAGCAAATTGAGCACTGTGAAGTAAACCTGCGAGAAGTGGGAGTGAATTTTGTATGTATTTGAAATCATCTTTTATTTTTAATCAGCTTGCCATGTTGTAGGACAGAATAAAGAAACTATCATTGCCTCCTTTACTTAAGTAAACTCTTCTCTGAAGGTATTCTGTATAGTTATTCCTAAAGGAAATCAGTTGAAAAATTTAGCTATTTATTAACTCAGCACACTTTATGTAAGTAAGTAAATAAATAAATATTCTCCTATTTAGTTGTTTCACTGGAATCTTGCATATAAGGTACCGTATGCTGTCCTGACATAAAGTTCATTATTTCAGAGAGAACACACCTCAGATTTCAAGAATCATTCTAGTTGTTTTCTATGGAGAGAACAGAACTCTATCATCAAGTCTAAGTCCACTTAATTTGGGAAGAGGGGTATTTGGTTAAGTGTTTAGTATCAAATTAAGAAATATATAGTGAGTGGAGGAAGGTGAGTGTTCCTAAAGTGGTCCAAACAGATGGACTAGAAGGTCAATCTCGTCTTTCTAAATATTTCCTCAAGGTCTTCTGGTGATTTTTCTTCATGACATCCCCTGATAACTGATAATAGGAATAGATACATTAAAAAAAAATGGCAGTGTTACCCTGATGTAATCCCAACTCCTTCTATTTAAGCTACCTGTAGTGACCTCTTTTATTGTCATCTGTTGACTTTTTCTCTCTTGCTTTGTGAAATCTGTACTGTACATAAACAGAAATGACAGTTACGATAAGAGTGGCCCACATAACCTCTAAGATTAAGTCAGTAACATTTCATGCAACACTCAAATCTAGTATTAGGAAAAAAAAAAAAAAAGAAAAAACACAACTAGCCAGTGAAATGTTCACTGGTATCTGGTTCACAGAAACAGAGCAGCCTCTCATTCATTACTGAAGTATTGTAGAACGTGTGCTGCAATGCATGTGCCTATGGTATAAAGTAGCTAGGCTTACACCTTTTTTTTTTAAGATTTTATTTATTTATCAGAGAGAGAGAGGGAGAGAGAGCGAGCACAGGCAGACAGAATGGCAGGCAGAGGGAGAAGCAGGCTCCCTGCCAAGCAAGGAGCCCGATGTGGGACTCGATCCCAGGATGCTGGGATCATGACCTGAGCCGAAGGCAGCTGCTTAACCAACTGAGCCACCCAGGCGTCCCTAGGCTTACACTTTTTGAGTATATTTGACCATATAGTCTATATGAGTCTGGTATAAACTTCTGAGACATGGCAATACACTTTAAAGTCACTAAATCATGTATATCTTTAAAAGTAAATATATTAAAATACTCCTCTCTTTAATCATGATTGTGTCAATCAGCACTGAAAACCATGTGGGCGATTAAGCTTAGAATCACACCCAAAACTTTCACAATCAATGCACATGTATGGTATTTTGGCTACTAATATTTCTGAACATCCATCAGAATCCCAAAGGGCCCAGTTCAAAGTTGCCAGACCTAGCAAGTGTGTGTCAGATGGTCATGGGTTTCAAGGGATGTTTTAAATAATAAATAATACTGGTCATTTAAGGATTTCTGGCATTCAATAAAAAGGTAAATAGTAAAAAAAATAAAAAATAAAAAAATAAAAGTAAATATATTAAAATAAAAACTTTCTGCACAGTAAAGGAAACAATCAACAAGACTAAAAGGCAGCTTACAGAATGGGAGAAAATATTTGCAAATAACATATCTGATAAAGGGTTAGTGTCTAAAATATATCAAGAACTTATACAATTCAACACCAAAAAACGATCCAATTAAAAATGGACAGAAGACATGAAGAAGACACACAGATGACAAACAACCACATGAAAAGATGTTCAACATCATTCCTCATCAGGGAAATGCCAATCAAAACCACAATGAGCTTTCACGTCACACCTGTCAGAATGGCTAAAATCAACAACATAGGAAACAACAGGTATTGATGAGGATGTAGAGAAAAAAGGAGCCCTCTGGCACTGTTAGTGGAAATGCAAACTGGTACAGCCACCGTGGAGAACAGTATGGAAGTTTCTCAAGTTTAAAAATAGAACTACCTTAAAAAAAAAAAAAAATAGAACTACCTTATGATCCAGCAATCACAGTTCTGAGTATTTACCCAAAGGGTATATGTGCCCCTATGCTTACAGCAACATTATTTGCAATAGCCAAGACAGGGAAGCAGCCCAAGTGTCCATGATTAATGAATGGTTAAGTGGTATATTATTCAGCCTTAAGAAAGAATGAAATCTTGCCATTTGCAATGACATGAATGGAGCTAGAGGGTATAATGAATGCTAAGCAAAATAAGTCAGTCAGAGAAAGACAGATACCGTAAGATTTTGATCATATGTGGAATTTAAGAAACAAACAGGCTAAGGGAAAAAACTACAGAGAGAGACAAATCAAGAAACAGACTCTTGATTATAGAGAACAAACTGATAGTTACCAGAGGGAAGGTGGGTGAAGAGATGCATGAAATATGTGATGGGGATTAAGGAATGCATTTGTTTTGATGAGTACAGGGTGATGTATGGAAGGATTGAGTTGCTGTATTGTACACCTGAAACTGATAGTACACTATATGTTAACTGGAATTAAGAAAAAAACTTTAAAAAAGTAAACATATTATTCTTGTTTTATATTTTATTGAAGTATAATTGACATACAATATTTTATTAGTTTCAGATGTACAAAATAGTAATTCAACAATTACATACCTTACAAAATGCTCACCATGGTAAGTGTAGTTACCATCTGTCACCAAAGCAAGTTATTACAATAGGACTGACTGTATTCCCTATACTGTATTTTTCCTCTCCCTGAATTATTTATTTTATATTGAAAAATTGTACCTCTTTTTCCTTTTCAGATGTTTTACCCATTCCCCCCACCCCTCTCCCCTTGGGCAACCACCAGTTTGTTCTCTGTGTTTGTAAACTTATTATTCTTGATGTTCCTTCTAAGAATGCTGGGACATATCTTATACAGCAGCTACATGTAGAGTTTTTAGTACACATTTCTATGTATACATGTCTATGACTATGAATACAAATAGTAATATATCTGTTATTTAATAGTTTTCACATAAAAACACTAACCATTAATAAAAATATAGATCAATACTCTTGTGAAAACTAATCTAACTACAATGAATAAGTTTTGTGATGCACATTGGATGAAGCCTTCAAATTTGCCAAAACTTTGCAAATTATTTGGCTGTGTAGATGCATTGTTATATTTATGATAAATTTTTGAAAATTGGCTCCATGGAATAAAGAAAGAATTTTATTAGCTTTTGTTAAAAGCTTTTAAATGGTTTCAGTAAATATTTAAAAACAAAAGTAAATAGCATTTGAGACTGTTATATCACTGAAATTATTTTAAAAGTCTCTGGGGAGTACTTATGACTTATTTGCTGTTATAGAAAGCTTTTTACCAAAAAATGCTTTGTGTTTTGTGTTCCAGATAATTCCATAATGGATTCATTTGTTTTGTAAAACAAGCGATAGCTATTTCCAAGACCAATAATTTTTTTGAAATCCTAGGAAACTTGACCAAAAACAGAGTAAAGACAAATGAAGACATTAACAATTAAAGATAGAGTTAACTTTTCACAGATTCTCCTCATAGTAACCAATAATGGACATAGTTCAACAAGAAGGAAATTGAACCTAGAAGAAAGGAACTGGGTAAAAGAACCAATGATGAAATGGGACATGGAAAATACTAATCATTTTGTGTGAGCTTTAGAAAGATTATAATAAAAGTTTGGGATGTCTTGCAAGTAAGGTCTAATGAAAAGACTAGGAAACTATAGATGAATGGTAAGTAGACCTTCAGAGAAGGTCTTGTTTTGTAAAGGACAAGAAATAAAATATGGTCATTGCTAAATTTGTGATTTAAATATAAAATTAAATATTAATATTAATCTATTAAAATAACAGAATATAAGAACATTAATTAATTAAAACATAATTTAAATATTCTAGAAATAATTGCATATATTAATAGAAACAGTAATTGTAAATGGATTAAATGTATTCATTAGAAGATAGTAAGAGACTAGATACTTAGAAATTAAATATATATGACTTTTTAAGAGAAACACATAAAGCAAAATAATAAATAAAATTTGAATATTCAGGGATGCCTGGCTGGCTCAGTTGGTTAAGCAGCTGCCTTCAGCTCAGGTCATGATCCCAGCATCCTGGGATTGAGTCCCACATCCGACTCTCTGCTCAGCAGGAGCCTGCTTCTCCCTCTGCCTCTGTCTGCCACTCTGTCTGCCTGTGCGCTCTCTCTCTCTCTCTCTCTCTCTCTCTGACATATAAATAAATAAATAAATCTTTAAAAAAATTTGAATATTCAGAGATAAAAGGCAATATATACCTGATAAGCCAAACAAATAGAAAATGATGAAGCAATATGTAATATAATATTAGATAAAATAGATTTTCATATGCCAATACTCCATAGGAGCTAATAATAAAAGTAAAAACTTATGAGAAATACATAGAAATCATAAACTTGTACAAACCTAAGAGCTTATTTTTGAAATATACAACATAAAATAGCATAAAAATCAAATTTTAAATGTATCAGCCTGTTCAAAGTTTTTAAGAAAATTGTCTTAGAATATAATACATTGAGCATAAGTAAGTATGAATAGATCATTTGCACAATACTATTACTCCCCTCTCTATGTAACCATTGGGAGAGAACTCTGTGATTAATAAAAAGAGGATAAAAATTCTAGTTTCATGGTATACAATTAAAGACAAATAAATTCAGAAAAGGAAGCCTTTAACAAATTCCAAATAATTAATGGGGGCATTTTATTGGTTGAAAAGAAAGTTAGGGGCACCTGGGTGACTCAGTCAGATAAGCCTTTGGCTTGGGTCATGATCCCACGGTCCTGGGATCTAGCCCTACATCGGGCCGCCTGCTCTGCAGGAAGCCTGCTTCTCCCTCTCCCACTCCCCCTGCTTGTGATCCCTTTCTTGCTGTGTCTCTCTCTGTCAAATAAATAAAATCTTAAAAAAAAAAGTTAAGGAGTACATAAAATGTGAACATGTAAATTGTTTTAGTAGTGCAGAATGCTACTCACCATTTACAATTTTTGGATTCAGTCTACATTGTCACGAATAAATCTCAAAAATACGATGTTGAGAATCTGATAAAAGCAAGTTGTAGAATGTTACACATCAAAGAACAGTGGAATTGAAGTCAAGAGACTTGATTTTCATTGAGGTCTCTATCGCTTAAAAACTTGTGCAAGTCACTATTCTTGAACCCTGGATTCTTCATTTGTAAAATGTTAAAATGTTTGTTCTGCTTAGTTCATGAGAGTATGTATAAAAGCACTTTATAACAGAAAATGTTTTCCAAATATAAAGGGTGTGTGTGTGTGTGTATTTTATTTTATTTTTTTTTAGTGAGTACTAATTATTACAACTTCCATGTATTTAGACTACAATATGCCAGGCATATTTAAAATACTGTTAATACTCAAAATAATAAAAATGAAAATTAGCTATTATCCCTGTTTTTTTTTTTAAAGATTTTATTTATTTATTTGACAGAGATCACAAGTAGGCAGAGAAGCAGGCAGAGAGAGTAAGAGGAGGAAGCAGGCTCCCCGCTGAGCAGAGAGCCCGATGCGGGGCTCAATCCCA
>NW_019154107.1:8289023-8446335 GCF_002288905.1 Enhydra lutris kenyoni | reverse complement strand
GGCAGGAAGCAGGCTCCCCGCTGAGCAGAGAGCCCGATGCGGGGCTCAATCCCAGAACCCTGAGATCATGACCTGAGCCAAAGGCAGAGGCTTAACCCACTGAGCCACCCAGGCACCCCCTATTATCCCTGTTTTAAAGAGGATGAAATTGAGGCTTAGAAACTCATCCAGGTTCACAAGGTGGTAAATTGCACTGGCAAAAAAAAAAAAAAAAAAAAAAAAAAAAAAAAAAGAAAGACCTTTTTTTCTAACTATAAATTATACCTTTCCTTTGGGTAAAAACATCATTTGCAGCATATGGAATATTATGTGAGGTGGTGGGGGGAATGACTCATTTAAAGCATTTTTTTAAAATATCTAGAGCTTGTGAAATTTTTCAGTGATTGTATGATCAGTTGTTTTTCCAGGTTAATTCCTTGAAACACTTTTTAAATAGTATCTGTCATTTGAGTAAAAGGATTACCAGATGCCTTCATCTGGGTCTCCTGGAAGGGACGCTCCTGACTATAGAGCTGCACGTCTCAGTACAGTAATTTTTATATTTCCACATTCTTAATGATATGTAGCCTTCTGCTAGTAACTGAAGTGGTGGTCTGTCAGCCTGCTGCTTCTGCTCACCGTCTGCCTGACAGCTAGGGTGGAAAAGAGATACTGGCTCTGCCACTCTTGCTCCCAGGAGTCCACAGCTATGCCACCTAATCTGAATGTTGTGCTTCAGTAACTCCTTAAGAGGTTTCTTCTTCCCACTCAGCTTATGCTCCCTAACTACACAGCAGCTGCTCAGGAAGCCGGCTATCATCAGCTCTCTACACAGAGCACTCTCAACAGAGTTGCTCTGCGGCAAATACGAATTTAGTAACGGCGGGCTCCTCCCTTACTGATGCTGAGGCCATCACAACATTCAAAGATAAATACGAGTCACTGATCCCACTTATAGTTATTCACAAAAGCATCCATGATCCATGTTAGCCTGCCTGAGTTTTTCATGCCATCAAAAGACACTTCTGGAAACTCAGGATAGAGCAACCGTGGAGTGGAGTGTTGAGAAAGATGAATGTGCCCAGTTTATTTTGTGAGGGAGCAGGAAGTCCCTGGTTCAGAAGAACTCCATTTCAGTGTTAATTTAAAAATGTCATTGGCCTTATCACTCATTTTGGTGGTTCTCCAAATATTTGTTCTGAAAAGTATTTGCCTCACTCTAATAATCATAATTTGCTTTGGAACTCAGAGATCTTCTTCTTTCCGGTCTTGATTCTGTGATGATTAGTAGCAAAAAAAAAATAAATTAACCAAATTTAGTAATCCTACCAGTATAGTTTCTTTTAAATTTTTGATTCAATTCAGGTTGCTAGCAGCGTGCCAATGGACAAGGCTGAAACTCCCCAATTTACATTTTGTAAATTTGCATACCTGTGAATGAGCACACGTATGTTTTATTACTATTTCGAACATATTAATGGTTAAAATCTGTATGTTGAAGAATCGGGAATATATACCATATTCACATTTGTGTTTGAAAACATTGTTTTTGAGTTACAACAGTTTGAGATCATTTCAATATTTCAGAATGATCGACTAAATATATTTGTGGCAGAGACTAGCTAGAGTAGGACACTGATGCTTCTTAAATTTGTTCTTATATATTTCTAAAATATATTTACACAATTACTTTAAGTAGCTTCTCTTTGCATTATACTTTGAAATGGAATTTTTATAGTCTCCAAAATTGTATTCAAGTGTATCATCAGTTTATATATTCTAACTATACGTAGAATTGGAAATGAAGACCTATCTTTTTTATGGATAGATACAACAGCGAAATTCCTTATTTTCAGGGTCATTTTAGTAATGTCCAATTCTGGGTAATTTCAAGGTGAGGTAAATGTTAATACATTAAGAATTTAGGATAGTTTACAAGGCTAGAAATAATGTGTGGGACTTATTCTCCAAGTCTCAGGGATAGAGGGTGTAAAAAAAATAGGGGAATAGGAAACCGAATTAGAGCAGAATAAACCTTCCTATTCCTTTTTCCATGTTAATTTGGAAATTATTTTTTAAGAGTTGTACTGAAAGATGATGCAGGAATAACTCCATATACCATCAAAAACAGAGGACTTCCAGCACCATCACTCACTCTGACCCTGACACTGCCGATTGGAGTCTGAACCAGGAACTTGTAGAGGCTCTGGGTTCCTTGGCAAAAAATTCTTCATAAGCTTCCCGCACTTGGATAGCCTCATGACTACCACTTATGAAGAGGTGATTAGTTTCAGTTCAGTCATATACAAGTCCCTTTTGTCTCCATCAGCAAAGAGGCCTGAGACCACAACTCATCACTCACCTTCTGGACTCTCATCCTCATCCTCAGTCTGACCCAGACCTCCACCAGTCCTTGATTGACCAAGCCACTTCATTCTTTGTTCTGGAATTGCCTATATCCTTGCTACTCAGTGTTGACATCACCTGGGAACTTGTTAGTAAAGCAGAATCAAAAATCAGACCTCAGAATCTGCCTTTAAACAATGTCTCTGTGTGATTAGCATGTACATTCAAGTTTGAGAAATACCACTCCTTATATTTTCTTACCATTTTTTATCTTCATGATACCTGGCTATCTCCCTAAGTCACTGTTTTTTATGTAGTGGCTTCCTCTCAGAAGGTAGGGTTTTCTGTCCTATATCTCTCAAACAATTATTTTAGGTTGGAAGAATTGTCTCTTTCTTCCTCCTTGTTGTTTGTAAATTGTTATCTCTCTTCTCCCTAAGAACGCAGATCTACACTGAAACTTCTGATCTTAGATTTCACACTCTACTCCTTGTAGCAAACCTCTATACATCTGTGTCCCTACCCTTGTTCCTTAAAGATATTTGGACCTGGTGGACTCTATCTCCCTTGTGTACCATCCCTGATAAAATGTATGGTGATTTAAAAACAGAGAATCTAGGGTGCCTGGATGGCTCAGTCGATTAACTGTCTGCCTTTGGCTCAGGTCATGATACCAGGGTCCTGGGATCAAGCCCCACATCGGGCTCTCTGTTTAGCAGGGAGCCTGCTTTTTCTTCCCCTTCTGCCTGCTTTTTTACCTTCTGTGCTCTCTTTCTCTCCTCTCTGTGTCAAATAAATAAGTAAAATCTTTAAAACAACAACAACAACAACAACAACAACAAAACAGAGAATCCTTCCAATATATGGACCTCCCAATTGCTTGTTCTTGCTTGTATTTATCTTGGCTTTCACTCTACATAAGTCACCAGTGTCCTGGTCATGCCAGATACTATCATTTCCAATGTGTATGTCTCCTTCATAATCTCACTTTCAAACATTTTGCACTCTTATGTCTCATCTTCTCTCTTTCTAGTTCATTTCCCCTAGTACCTTCATCCCAACAGTTCTTTGCTCCCATTAGCATTCATAATCTATTGACCTGTCCTGTTTTCACCCACTTCCCTTCTTGCGTGGCTACCAGAGTCATCTGAAAAACTTGAAATCTGGTTAATAAAATTCTCTAACCAGTTCTTACAGTTGATTGCTTGAATATATTATATAGTTTTTTTTGTTGTTGTTGTTCATGATAGCACAAATCTTAAATGTTCCTTTTTTACTATCATACAATTCAGCTGTGGTTTTTTTTTTTTTTTTTCCTAAGTAGTCTCCCCCCATCTCTGGTTATTAGTCATACTTTCTCCTTTTTTCTCAAAACTCAGCATTTCTTCCCCACTAAACACTCCTTTAACTATCTGTGGATTGTCTTACTTCATGAGAAAATAGAAGCATTCCAGAGAGAACTCTTTCATACTCCTATGTCCAAATCTAACAAAACATCTGCTTGTGTAGCCACATAAACTTCCTGACCACACATTTCAATTGCTAACCTGTCTGAAATCCTTTATAAAGCCAATTTAAAAAAATGTTTTAAAAAGCTTTTATTTATTTATTTGACAGAGAGAGTGCAAGTAGGGGGAGTGGCAGAGAGGCATCCCTTAATACTCCTTAATACTACCCAGGCATCCCTCTAAAGCCAATTTGTTAAAAGATTTTATTTATTTATTTGACAGAGAGAGATCACAAATAGGCAGAGCAGCAGGCAGAGAGAGAGAGAGGCAGGCTCCCTACTGAGCAGAGAGCCTGATGCGGGGCTCAATCCCTGGACCCTGAGATCATGACCTGAGCCAAAGGCAGAGGCCTAACTCACTGAGCCACCCACGCACCCCTAAAGCCAATTTTTAATGTACAAACTCAGTCTCATATCATCATGCCTTTTCAAGGACTTTACAACTTCAGGTTTCTTTCTTTCTCCTGAATAACCACATTCCACAGCTCAACCTGTTCAACCTAATCTTTGTTTTAAGAGTGTATGATACCAAGAGGGTTAGCAGGGTGGTGCAGTTTAAGTGTCAGACTGTTGGTTTCGGCTAGGGTCGTGATCTCAGAGTCAAGATCTCAGGGTTATGAGATCAAGTTCTGTGTCTGGCTCTATGCTCAATGCAGAGTCTGCTTAGGACTCAAACTCCCTCTCCCTTTACCCCTCCCTTCGGTGCTTGCTCTCTCTTCAAAAAACAAAAAAACAAAACAAAACAAACAAAAACAGGTGTAAGATACCAGGATCTTAGGTTTATTTCTAGCTGCTGTCATTGTTCTTTGAACTTCTACAATAAAAAGCCTTGAAGGAACTGCCTTTGCTTTATAATTCACTTTGTTCCCTCTCATTCTTGCTTCAACCCATCAACCCATCAGTATTAAGTCTAAGTTATCCACAGAAACAAAGCAAATAGGAGATGTGCATAATTTACTGTAAGGAATTAGCTTATGCAGTTTTGGAGGCTGAGAAGTCCCAAGATTTGTAGTTGGCATACTGGAGACCCAGGAGAACCATTGGTCTAAATTCCAGTGTGAGTGTAGAAGACTGATGTCTCAGCTCAGAAACAGGCAGAGAGAGTGAATTCTCCTTTACTCTTCCTTTTGTTCTATTTAGGCCTCCAAAAAACTGGATGAGGCCCATCCATACTAGGGACTTTACTCAGTCTACCAATTCAAGTGTTAATCTCATTCAAAAACATTCTCACAAACACAACTAGAATGACATTTAACCAAAAACCTGGGCACCTCATGGCCTAGTCAGGTTGACACATAAAATCAATCATCACATCACTCAATCACATTTTCATCCCCAACACTCCAGTAAAACCACTTCTTGATAGTTGCTGCTGACCTCCATGTTGCCATCCCAGTGATCAATTCTCAGTTCTCATTTTCCTCAAACAAATTATAACATATGATACTCCCACTTTTTTGAAACACTCTTAACTTCACCTCAGGGATTGCAAATTCTTAGATCTTTTCCTATTTAATTGGCTGCTCCATCTCAGTCTCTTTGAAAGTTCTTTTATATTTTTCCTATCTTTAAACTTTGGAGTGTTCTGGGGCTCAGTTCCCTCCCTTGTCTTCTCTGTTTACATCCACTCTGTAAGTGAACTCATCTAGCTTTAAATTCAATCTCTGTAACAATGATTCTGTATTCTTTTGCTACAGCCCTGCGTCCTTCCCTGAACTCCAATTGTGCAGCTGACACGACCTGGCTATATATAGGACTTCAATCCTTTTTTTTTTAGGATTTCAATCTTAAGATGTCTAAAACCAAACCTTTGATTTATCACTGACCGAACCTAATCCATATTATTTGCCATCCTAATAAATGTCATCTCCATTCTACCAGTTGTTTTGGAGCAAGAAACTTGAAATCATTTTTTTACTCCCCAATCCCTCACATTTCACATCAAATCCAGGAATAAATCCTGTTGACACTAACTTTCAAATACATCCATGTTTTGACCAGATATTCTCTTCACTGCAAAGCCACTATCATCTCCTCCTTTGACTATAATTAGAGCCTCCTGGCTAGTCTACCTGCTTCCATCTTTTTAAAATATTTTAAAAAGATGTAATTGAGTTATATTTTACATATAAAATTCACAAAATTTCAAATGTAAAAGATTTATTTATTTATTTATTTATTGACAGAGTGATCAAGTAGGTGGAGGGGCAGAGGGAGAGAATCTCAAGCAAACTCTCTTCTGAGTGCTGAGGCCCACATGGGCCTCAGTCTCACAACCCATGAGATCATGACCTGAGCTGAAATCAGAAATTGGTGGCTCAACCAACTGAGCCACTCAGGAAACCCTAGTTCAGTGATTTTAGTAACTTTCTTGAGTAGGACAACCGTCACATGATATCAGTTTGGAAACATTTGCATCCTCTCAGTAGTCTCTCCTCATTCTCCATTCCTACCCTAACTCTAGCAACCACTGATCTACTTTCTGTCTGTGGTCATTTCACATAAATGGAATAATACAATATCTAGTCTCGTGTCTGGCTTTTTTCATATAGCATAATATTTTTGAGGATTGTCCCTAACATAGCATTTTATTCCTTTCAGTTGCTCTAGAATATTTCATCATGTGGTTACACATTCTGCCTATCCACTTATAAGTTGATGAACATTTAAGTTGTTACCACTTTGAGGCTATTATGAATAGTCTCTTATGAACTTGGACATGCATGTCTTTGTGTGTATATGTGTTTTCATTCCACTTGGACAGACATCCAGGAGTAGAATTGCTAGGTTATATGGTAGCTGCATGTTTAACTTCTTGAGGAGCTGCAAACTGTTCTCTAAAGTGGCTCCACCATATCACATTCCCACCAACAATGTATGAGGTTTCCTGCTTATCTACATCCTTTCTTATTCATACTACCCATTCTAGTGCAGGTGAAAAGGTATCTCATTATGGTTTTAATTTGCATATCCTAATGACTAATGATGTTAAGCATCTTTTCATGTGCTTATTAGTCATATATCTTCTTTGATGAAATATTCATATTTTTTGGCCATTTTCTGATTGAGTTTTTGTCTTATTATTGAGGTGTTAAAGATTAAAAAAAAAAATTCTGGACCCAGATCTCATTTTGAATATGTGTTGACAAATATTTTCTTTCCATTTGTTTGTCTTTTCATTACTTAATAGTGTCTTTTGAAGTGAAAAATTTTGAATTTTGGTAAGACCCAATTTCTCAATTTTTCTTTCATGTACCATATTTTAGTGTTACAGCTAAGAAATCTTCACTTAGGAGGGTGATGAGGATGGGCAAATGGATGAGGGGGAATAGGAGTGTAGGCTTCAGTTATGGAATGAACAAGTCATGGGGACAAAAAGGTACAGCATAGGGAATATAGTTGATGATATTATACTGTTGTATCATGACAGAAGGTAGCTGTATTTGTGGGGAGCACAGTGTAATGTATAGACTTGTCAAATCACTGTGTTGTACACCTGAAAGTAATGTAGTATTAGGTATCAATGATACTTCAATTAACACAATTTTTCATAAAATATTATGCAGCCATTTAAAAGTATAAATTATACAAAACCAGCTAATTTGGTTAAGCTTTCTATAAAGTATTGTTGAGTGAGAAAATGTAGGTATAGAAATGTAATTTACTCGTACTCACTTTTATGAGAGTTACCATTTGGTTATCAATCTCTATTTGAATTAAAGACATCTCTTCCATTTTGCTTTAAGTCTATATGAATAGATTATAAAATACTATTGGGCAGGATCCATACCTTATCTATCTTTACATAGAAATGCTTTGCATTCAGTTCACACACAAATTGTTGTCCAATAAATAGTAAGAAACTTTAGCTACTATGCCAAAATTTGAAAGTTACATTGTCAAATTAGATTGATTGATATATAATAATAATGTTGAGTTCATAAGCTCAGAGAGCATATTAGCTGTTTTCAAAATGTTTAACTAGGCATATAACAATATGTCATTGTTTCCTGGGTCCTAGTACTGAGAAATTCAGGATTAGGTACTGAGCAATGGCTTTCTCAGCACTGAGAAATGCAGATATTTACATGAGTATATCCAAAACAAATATTTTCCAGGAAACCATTTGGCACAAACCAATTTGAATAATATTTTATTTTTATCTTCATGTCATTATCGTTGTTGCTTCAGGCAATATATATGAAATGAAACAGCAATGTAGTGTGTGTGTAAATTTATGTGTTTATACTGGGGGGTGTTATAATGTGGAATATTAACTTTTATTCAAATGAAATCTGTGCTTGACAACTATGAGGGAGATAGTGGAGGTAGATTCGCTTATTGTGCCCCAAAATAAGTTGTTAATGCTAACATTTTCACACACAGAATCTCAATCCAGATTGCATGCCCTTAGCGCAAAAATGTACTGCTTTCTCTGTGAAAAGCATTTTTTGCATAATCCTTGTGTTTCAGTTTAATTATCTTTGTAATGGGTATATTAATTTATCTCATGTAAGTGTGAGGAATAAATAGGAATGTGTCTGTGTGTGTATATATGTATCTTTCTCATTTAGACCCAGTGTCCAGCATATAGCAATTGATGTTACCATTTTTCTATTTGAAAGTATATTACTTTCATAACTAGAAAAAAATGCAGGAAAAATAAAATTTAACAGAAGAAAACAGTTGTGTAGATTATAAGCCTTAAATAAATGAAGGCTATCAAGGGAAATTAGAAAACTTAACCCTTACTTGAGTGAATGCCCAGGTGATGACAAAATTAGAGGTGGAAACACAGGTAAAAAATATTTGGGGCTGGTAATGCTAGATAATAAGACACAACTGATTACAATTTTATTTTATTTGTTTTTTATAAGATTGTATTTATTTATTTATTTATTTGACACACACAGAGAGAGAGAGAGAGAGAGCGAGCGAGCACAAGTAGGCAGAGCAGCAGGCAGAAGGAGAGGGAGAAACAGGCCCTCCGCAGAGCAAGGATCCCAAACGTGGGACTCAATCCCAGGACCCTGGGATCATGACCTGAGCCAAAGGCAGATGCCCAACTGACTGAACCACCCAGGTGCCCCTGATTATAATTTTAATGTTATAGTATCAGGTATAACCCAGTTTTAAACCATCTAAACTTTACTGAAGGAAGGATATGGTCAAAAGAGGGAAATATATCTAATATTTTATCCTGTTTCCAGAAGGTTTAAATGGAGATTTTTGGTTTGATCAGGCTCCTTCAAATATTGCCTATGCAGAGAAGGAATAGCTGAATATTTTTTATTACCATTACTGAGAATTCACATATGTAACCCATCAGAAGTTGAGGCAGAAAAGAACCAAAAATGGGGCACATGGGTGGCTCAGTCTGTTGAGGGTTTGACTCTTGATTTCAACTCAGGTCATGATCTCATGGGCTGTGGGATCGAGGCCTGTGTCAGGTTCCACGCTCAGCAGTGAGGTTGCTTCTCCTTCTCTCTTTCTCTCTCTGCCCCTCCCCCTGCTCATGCTCTCTGTCCTCTAAAATAGATAGATCTTTTAAAAAATTTTTAAAAAAGAAAGAACCAAATGCCACCATCATATAATTCTTCTCCACGAACATTGTGAGAGGAACTATTTTAGAATATCTTTAATATCTGAAAAACAGGAAGAGAGCATGAGGAGGAATCTAAAATTTCAAAATGATATCTTTGACTGTCATGGGGGACATTCTCATGTGGAGATACAGAGTGTTAAGATCTTTGAGGTTTTGGGGCACCTGGGTGGCTCAGTGGGTTAAGCAGCTGCTTTCAGCTCAGGTTATGATTTTAGGGTCCTGGGATCGAGCCCCGCATTGGTCTCTTTGCTCAGCAGGGAGCCTGCTTCTCTCTGTCTCTCTTTCTCCTGCCCCTCTGCCTACTTGTGATCTTTCTCTGTCAAATAAATAAATAAAGTCTTTTTAAAAAATAATCTTTGAGGTTTCTTAGGAAGTTTTAGAATGATTGCAGTCTGAGGTGGTTTTTCGAGAACATGCTATTCTTGTTCCACTGTGGTAGTGTGTACGATTCTTATTTGGGCTTCTTGGATTAAAATCCATAGTTGAGTTACTATTATAATAAGGGGCATATCAAACATCCATATTTTCACTTCTACCAGGTAGCACTTAAAATTTTAGAGAATTAAAATTATTCTCTAGGGGTGAAGGGGCTATAACCTTAAGTTTGTTAAAAAACTGCAGAAGATTTCAATTATTAATTATAATTATGATAATTGTGAATTATCAAGTCAAGGCTGTGATACCAAGAAGAAATAAAAGGCATCATATCCTGGAGGGGAGCCAGGCCTCTTTGATCCTCAGTACCTTTAGAACTTTGTGGTAAGAGAGTTGTAAGAATTCAAATAGATTCCTGAAATAGTACTCAGATTATACTCTTGATTTAGCATATCCCTATCTTGCCAAATCTCTCTTTAATTGTTAATTTGGGATTTGGTGGCCTTAGGGACCATATGAGATTGGGACAAAGAAAGAAAAGAAAAATTATAACTTTGGTCAAAATATAGCTATCTGATAATGATACTCCTTACTTTTTTCACCAGCTAGATTTCCTGCCTCATGACAGATAAGACCAGACTTATGTGTGCAGATCTTTTTTTTAGGCATGCATTGATAACATGATACTTGTCTTTGTGCCTACAAGAATTGGACTAAATGGATTTTATTGACTCTAATCTCAGGATTAAACAATAAAACCTGCACAGCAGCAAGGATGTTGACCTTTCTCTCTGGAGTACCAACCTATATGCATTGAGAGAGAGAAGAGTGAAACATTTGAAGTTTTCAAAGTGTTGGTTGTGTGACTTCAGAGACATGGCAGAAAGCTTGGGACTGTGGCAGATTGCAGACTGTGCCAGTGATGGCTGCAACCCTGGGTTCTAGGCTGAGGAGCTATCACAGTTGGTACTAGAGAAGAAGAGGAATCACAGCAAACAACACCAAACCACCTAAAAAACACTTAGGTCACTTGATAGGCATGGAGGCTAAAAAAGGGAACTAATTTCCAGTTGGTATCTGAAAATTACTACTCTGGACCTTTAAAGTCTAAAGGACATTAGTCAAACAATGAATAAGAAGAAGAGAAACAATGATACACTAGAGGGAAATCAGTTAGCCTCCACTCCTATGTAGAATGTAACCCATCTATCATATCATTTAAACTAGTCAGTTCACCCAGAGAAGTCCTAGTAAATGGAAAAACCAGTGGACTCTGATAACTCACCCTTAGGGAAAAGTTACCACCAATGAGAGGAAGATACATATGGTCAACAGGACTCAAATGAACACATAGAAATTCTAATAGAGATGGTTGAGAATTTGCCTGAAATCCAGCTTACTACTGTTAATGCTCATAGATTGCGTTAACCTTAAAAATAAAACAGCCAGTTATTTTACCAACAAACTCATAGATTGCGTTAACCTTAAAAATAAAACAGCCAGTTATTTTACCAACAAACTGAGTGTATTTCAGAATACCAGAGAATTGCAATTCAGGGCATGCAAGCTATGGCAAAACTGTAGGCAAGTCCCAAGAACAAAAGAGAGGAATATTCTTTTATAGAGGAAAGAGGGTAGTAGGGAAGGGTTCTTATAAACAAAAAGTTCATTGGAGTAAACTGGGAGTTCAAGTGTAGTGGCTGTTCATTGGCTGAGTTGTGACAGTCCATCATTGGCTGGGCTGTTGCTGAGCAAGAAGAAAACCTTTCTTCCTTCTCATGGGATGGTAAAGTATGGACTTCTTCCTGCCGAGAATGCATGGTACATCTCTATGTGTCTGCAAGTGATGATGGACGAGTGGTGGGGCATGGGAGACACCCCATTTGGCCCCCTTACTCCATTTTTTTTTTAAAGTTGGGTATTCATCCTTTTTTTTTTTTAAGATTTTATTTATCTATTTGACAGAGAGATCACAAGTAGGCAGAGAGAGAGAGAGAGAGGGGAGGAAGCAGGCTCTCTGCCGAGCAGAGAGCCCGATGCGGGACTCGATCCCAGGACCCTGAGATCATGACCTGAGCTGAAGGCAGAGGCTTAACCCACTGAGCCACCCAGGTGCCCCCCCCCTTACTCCATTTTAAATGAAGTTTCTTTTCATTAATTTTCACAATTGCTACCATCAGAATGTGTAGTTATTGTAAATATGGGAGTTAAAGTTCCAGGGAGCAAATTCACAGGATTGAAACCTTCCATACCAGTTATTAAGATTGCTCCCTCTACCTTTAGAGAATGATCCCTGGGTGGCTGTGGATTCATACCCACTGGGTACAATCTCATGGGTTGTACAACACCATATGGCACCATATCTAAAGCAGGAGGGACATTCACATAACACATCATCGATTTTAATGTTTTTTTGCAAAAATGTCATGACAGGTAGAAGCAATATGTCTTGTTCTACAACAGTCAGTTTACTGTAACGAATTTCCAATAGACACAACACAGTGTCTTGGGATTGGGCCACTTTTCTAATTTGCACAAGGGCACTAGCATAGCACTGACTTTCTCTCCTTTTCAGAGGTCTACAAAGAATGTACTAAGGGTGTGAAAGAATATACTAAGGGTATTCCTGGAGGAGGAAAAGTAAATATGTTTGTGTTTTATTTCTGTGAGAAATTTTATCTATGTGACATAAGTTATCTCTTGTTGTTAAACTTGTTTCCTATCCTGCCTCGATATTGGCAATGTGTCTGGGACCAAGGTGGTAAATTATGTGGAAATTGAAATATATTCATGAAGCCTAAAAATTCAGGTACGGATCAAAAACATATGGCAGATCTAGACCCAGCTTTAAAGTCCCAGAATAATTTTTTGAAATGTGGCCTGCCTGGCTCTCAGGTGTTGCTGCTTTATATGTGTCAGAGTTAAAATATACTTTGCTTTTCTAATGGATACTATATAGAATAGTGGTTAAGAACATAGAATTCGCAGCCAGATAATCTGGATTCAAATCCCATCTTTTCTTACTCTATATATGCCCTTGGGCAAATCACTGAATGTTTCTATGTCTCAGTTTCTTCAAATGGAAAATGGTATTGAAAGTATTAGTATATATCTCCTAGGACTATTTTAAAAGTTAAATGGATTAACATATGAAAAGTATTTTAACCAAACCAACCTACTAGCACAATATAATTCTTTGCTGCTGTTTCTAATACTAAATCACTATTAAATACTAACAATTAAGTAGTGTTTATATTTTTTCTAATGTTCTTTACCTCAAATAAGAAATGAATATGGAAATTTTTGTACCATATGTGGAAATTTTGGCATTCTTCAAATTAGTAGATTATTAGTATAATATTAGCTTTTCATTTACATTCTGTCAAAGCATCTTTATAATGTAATAGGTACTTGCTTATTGTGCTAATCCTTTGGGCACATCTTAGGATCTATGCATATAAGAACCTTCTATATTTCTACTTCCATAGAATGGTATTTCTTACCCTGTCTGGCACAAATTAGAACAATGTTCAGCATGACTCTGTCTATGTAAGGATGATAAAGACAGAGAGTGAATACCTAGTGTACATCCCTTCCTTCTCTGTCTTTTTTAACTTTATTTTTAAAAAGTATGGAATAAAAACCAACATTTGAATCTAAAAAACAAAACCCTGGTCTTGGGTATGACCAGACTTAGACATTAAAAATTTAAGTTATATTTAAGATATATGTACTATATATAATTTGTAATGTGAGTCTTATATTGAACAAGAAACTTTTTTACAGGAGAAGTTTGATTTACTAATTCTAGAATGTGAGCTGTAATGGAGCATTCAGTAGGGGAAGGTTCAAAAAAATCTCGATTTCTTGGTGGTTTTTAGTCACTCTTTCTTTGATGAAGTAGGCAAATCGTTTGAAGTGATACTAAACGGATGAGAATTTATTTCTTTTTTTTAAAGATTTTTCTTTTTTTTAGATTTTGTTTATTCATTTGAGAGAGAGAACATGAGGAGGGGGAGGGACAGAGGAAGAAGCAGACTCCTTGCTGAGCAGGGAGCCTGACACAGGGCTTGATCCCAGGACTCTGGGATCTTGACCTGAGCTAAAGGCAGACATTTAACCAACTGAGCCACCCAGGTGCCCCTAAACAAATGAGAATTTAGATTATAATATAAAATAGCACTCCAGAAATTTATAGATGTTTAAGTTTTATTTAAGACAGCAGACTTCAGGGGGTTGTCAAGACGATGGTTCTTACAGTTGGTGATATTAACCATAATTGCACACTGCAATTTTTTAAAATTTGAATTGCAAAAATATGTGATATGGCTAAGTCAGCCAACAGAAATGCTTTATAATTCCTGTTTGAAGGTACTCTACCTTTTAGTATGATGTAAAGTGATACACCTGGAAACCTGAGCTAGCCAGCAATCCATTCCTTATTTTTAATCTTTGTTATGTTCCCACTTCATACGTATAGGCAATACAGATATCTATCTGCCTGGCTGGTGATCCTTAATCTGCAACTAAATCACTTATTGCTTTCAACAAATCATCTTAATCCCGTTTACCCTTCTTTTCCTGGGGTATAATATTAAACTATGGACTTAAGCTCACTATGGTTTTGTTTATATTCTTTCTAATAAGACTGAAGTTGGAGGCTTTTACTTTTAAATCATTTCAACTTGTCTTTCCAATTTCTCAATAGCTTTTCAATTAATTTGCAATTTGTGTTTTTAGAAGAACATAAAATATTAAAACATGATTGAAGAAATGTTCTTGCTTATGAACAAGAGCTAATGTAATTTTTATGACAATTTTGAATAGAAATCAATTACTTGAGTCCTCAAAGCATAAAAAATAGTACTTAAATTGTTGAAATGACCTTTATTCTGCATTATGGACATGATCCAGTGAATACCCATGAATATTCTGATGCTCCAAATTTTAGTAGGAGTGATTTTAGCATCTCTATATTTTTGTATGTATTAAAATCACACATATCACATAAAGACATTTAAGCTGTCAGATAAAGCTACAACTTGAAAAAGAAGGTTGAGTTCCTTTTTGCAGGCCCTTTAATGCTGCCACAGTAAGGATGTTTTATTCTGTCACTAAAATTTCAAACTATTTCCATGACCTAAGTTTAGTACCTTTCTATTAATATGCCAAGCAATACTATTTTCTTTGTAACATAGCAATTTCATTTTATTTCAGAACATTTTAAATAAAGTTAAATGCCATGCAAGCGGTATACAGTCCTTTGGAATAACTACACTGATAGCAAAGCTGTATCACTATCAATCATATATGGGCATATTCTTTAGGCATTCAGAAGAAAATAAAAATAGCATGCTTCTGATAAAAGTCGACATCTCTAATCTATCTGTCAACTGAGCCATGCAAATTTACACACCATAATATCTTCCTAAAACCTGACATCATCAACACATATCAATTATTGATGGTAGTAAATACAATTTTGTACTTTACAATTCAAGCTGTTCATGGAGGACAGTTTGAAATTTGAAAGAGGCAATTCATTAGATGTTGGGAGAAGAAAACAGGAAGGCATGACTTAAAGGATGAGGGAGATATGGAAATGAACACAGTGTACATATAACCAGTGGCAGTAGTTCAAAGAAGATATTATTGCTTGGTTGGTCTTAAAGACTATAATCTTTTGAGTATACTTATAAACTTGACCAGAGGGAAATTAATAAAGGTTACAATTGAACTTCTAAAAGTGAGCCAGCTTAATAGGATGGTCCTTGAGAAAGGTCATGATAGTGAAGCCAAGAGTAAATGAAGGAGATACCTAATTGGCATCAAATAACTTTTCCTTTCTCTCTGAAAAAAAAAATTGGGGGTAGCATATTAAAATAAATATAGACTTCAAGAAAGTGGGAAAGAAAATGGAAGAAATCTACATTTTAGTACCTCTACTTTCCCATTAAAGTAGAAAGCAAATCAATTCATTAACTGGGATCTAATGATAGATGGAGACTTTGGAATCTCAGAAATAAACCAAATATTTGATTTAGAATTTGGAACATAAGGTCTGTTCATGCAGCCAGGCATTATGTCCTTGTAAATTGCCTTCATTCTGGGCTTCTGATACTGCAATGACATGGATTTGACTATTTAGACTGAATTGGTCTACATTTATGTACACATAACTTCAATTCTCCAAATCTTGTATTTTTTTAATGTTGCCATCCAGTTCTTGTTTCCATTACAAATTGCAAGCATCTTTTTAATTCACACACAAATTTGCATTAAATACCTAGTTTCTTTACTAGAATAATGCTTGTAAGTCTAGAATTGCACTGTTGAATGTAGTAGCCACTAGCTACATGTGGCTATTTAAATTTAAAGTTAAAGAAAATTAAAAATAAAGTTTCTCATGTGCACTAGTTACAGTTTAAATACTCTGTAGCCAGCTGCGGGCACTGGCTGATGTATTTAACAGTATAGATATATTTCCATTATTGCAGAAGGTTTTACTGGATAATGGTTGTCTAGAATCATGCGCTTCCCACTTGGATAATTTTTATTTAAATGAAATATAGTCTGTTAAAAACATGTTTATTGGTGATTTTAAATTGAGTGCATTCCTGAAAAAGTGATTTCATATCCCCATGCTATTTTTGTGCCCATACATAAAGTAAATATATGCCCAAAAGAAATGAGGAGATTCAGCCTCGGGAGTCTTAATATTTACAAAGCTGTAGTCTTTGACTTTCTACTGGTAATTCAACTCCAATCCTAACTTTATGTTGGAGGAATTGAAGTCATTTATCATCAGTCTTCCTCTTTGACTCATTCCTGATCTTGTACCCCAACTAGAATAAATGAGCTTCTAAATTTTTCTCAAGGCTTCAACCATACCTTTAAAACTCCATGCTTCTTAACAAACCCAGGAAGTTTTGATTTTCTATTTTCTGGCCCAGAATATACCGTAATGTTGTAGCACCATTTTTTTTAGCCAAGGACTTGAATTTGTTCCCACTCTATGGCAAACAAGTCACAACAACCCCTCAAAGCAGGAACACTCACTAAATGTGTTTTAGATATTTTTATTAGGGTGGTCTATTCCAGTGATTAAGAAGCCTATTTTAGTGTATTTTAAGATAGATGCTGTAACTGATAAGCCCCCAAACTAGATGAATAATAAATGTTTCTTTCTTATAATATGAATAAGGCCCAATTTTTTCCATCTCATGGCTCCGCCATAGGCTAGGGCCCTAGAGACATTTGCTCACAGCCAGAAAATGAAAAATGGAAAGGGTGGAAAAGGCACAGTCACTTCTTAACCACTTTTACCTAGAAGAGAAACAGATCCCTTCCACTCAACATGTCACTCATGAGAACGAGTCATAAGGACTTAGCCAGATACAAAGGATGCTGCCAGTGGAGGTTCTTGCCATGCATTCCTTTCAGTAATCACCTCATCACTATAGAAGAAGAGTGTGAACTGAATATCTCCTCACTGTGTGACTGTAACTTTAACTTAAATAAACTTTGTTTTCTTACTTTTTATAATGGATTAAATAACCTTATCTCACAAATATTAAATGAACTTGAACTGTTAACTTCAGGGCTCAAATATAATAAGAACCTAGTCAATAGTAGTTCATTAATTCATGCCATCTTCTTTAATAAGCTACGAAATATTCTGGTGCCTGTAAGATTGGGACTTCATTTGATTCTAGCAATTTCTTTATCTACTCCAGCAACCAGCCTAATTAGGAGGACTCTGTCACGGCAGCTAGCCTTGCATAATGCTTAACACCTGCCTGCTCATGGTCCCCAAATATAACTTGGCTTTTAATTATACACCACTGTGTTATGCTTATTTATTGACATTTCCCTGTTTTTTACTTTATTTATTTTCTTTTTATCTTGGACTCCTGATGACAACTGTGCATGCTTTTCTCACTTCTTAAAAACTGTGCTTTTCCTATAAGTGGATGTTTTCTCTGTGGCTGAAACTGAGGATCTGTCTCTAGCTGCAGCCTTGTCCAAATTGCAGGTTTAATTTCAATCTTTTGTTAGGTTGGTTCATGCTGTATGTGTGCCATCAAATAACAGCTTTTGAGCAGTGAACAATCAAACAATATGGTTTGAATGAAACCAGACAATATATGCAGAAGAAATGATACATGTAGAAATCTATCATTTTTTGCATTCCCTTTTACTTGGTCTTCCTTGGACATGAATATATATGTGTATGTATGTATGTACCTATTGAATAAGGAATGTGTGTGTGTACTAATTTTGGTTGGGTGGTTAAAAGGAAGAAATTTATGTAATGGAAGGAAATTTTTGTCATTAGGAAATCTGTGATAAGGAGGAGCAGATAGTGAGGAGGTCTTCAGTGATAGTGGTCAGGGTGAATATTACTTTTATTGACCCAGTGGTTTTTGCTTAAAACTAACAAACCAACCAACCAGGATTTACACTTATCTTCCAGGGCCTGGAATATTGTATGTGTTCAAGAAACAGTATAATAGTATTTCAAAATAGAAGTGTTGACTTAATCACATTATAAAATAATATGTTAGACAAAGATGTGAAAATGTTAAAAGTAACAGGGAAGCATTCAGAAGAATTTTAGTCCTTTTAACCCCAGAAAGATATTAAATAGTGGGTTTGATTAGAGAAAGATTGGAAAGAGAATTTATTTGGTAACAACCATGCCTTAGGGACCTCCATACCCCCAAAGTGAGAAGGATAGAACAATACTTTCTAACTTCAAATGTAATCGTGGTAGCTTCACAGAGTTTATTTCAAAATATTTTTAGCAAGTTTATTTGAAGGGAGTGGGGGATAGAATTTTTTCCCTCCCAGAGGAGAAGGTGTGGTATTATTTCCAAGCCCCAAGTCAGTAGAGTGTAATAGGTAGTAAATAAGCTATACAGATCTAATGCACAGTATAATGAATATAGTCAATAGTACTCTCTATAATGATGTAATATGAGAAATATTGCTTCGGTGGCAATCATAATATATAAATGTATCAAAGTAATATGCCATACACCTTAAATTTGCAAATCGTAACATGTCAAATTTATCAAATAAAAAAAAAGAGGTACTTTAATGAGATGCCACAATGAGCTTAATATGTGTCCCTATGAATTTCATGTACATGGGGAACTGGCATTTTAACTCATACCAGCAGCAAGGGAGAGCTGTTTGTGTAGCAATTAGATTGCACTCCAAGTGTTTGTTTAGTTAAAATTGTCTGACTGTTTCCTATGTCCCAGATGCAGACCAAGAGAAAGAAAGAAAAGATCTTTTTCTTAGATTTTGTTCAATGAAGCTCCTGGAAATGTTAGGTCATGGAATAAATAATCTGGGATTTCTCCAGCTCTCTAAGGGCCAAAGAATGAAAGGGTAACCCATGAGCATAGAAAATGCCCATGATTTTCTTCATCAATGAAGAAGCATGTGAGATATTTCCCCATCATTAGGGGAGCCCCAAAAGAACTCATGGGAGCACCTATATCAGATATCCATTGTCACAGTAATATTACATAACAAGCAACCAATCAACCAACCAAACAAAACTTCATCCACATACAATAACAACTTCAGAATTCATGTACCTAATGTTGTCACATAGATGTCTCTACTGATTCTGGCTTGACTCACATATGCCTTTAGGGATCGGTTGACTCTCAGCTTTATCTCAGAGGCTTTTGGCTGGAACAGTTGAGATGGCATGTGTCTCTTATCCTCTAAGAAGCTAGGATAAGGGGCACCTGGGTGGCTCAGTGGGTTAAAGCCTCTGCCTTCAGCTCAGGTCATGATTCCAGGGTCCTGGGATCGAGCCCCACATTGGGCTCTTTGCTCAGCAGGGAGCCAGCTTCCTCCTCTCTCTCTGCCTGCCTCTCTGCCTACTTGTAATCTCTGTCTGTCAAATAAATAAATAAAATCTTAAAAAAAAAAAAAAGAAGCTAGGATAAGCATGTTCTCATGGCAGTGGCAGAGGCATAAAAGCAAGCGCCATCCCATTTACACAAGTACTTTTCAAGCCCCTACTTTTAACATGATTTTTCACATTCCTTTGGCCAAAACAAGTCATGTGCCCATCCCCAGAACCAAAGTGAAGAGCATTATCAATTTCAGGGAGAAGGTGATGGATAAAGGAAAGCTAAAGACTTGAGGGTTTTTTGTCAATTAGTCCATCACAGTACCCATCAACAAAACAAAGTCAGATGCAATCACCTACCAGATCCAAAGAGTGCTAAGGTTAAATCACCATGCCGTTACCAGGAAAGCAAGGACTTTCCTGCTTAGTCTACCTCCTCTTTCCCCAGTATTCAACCATGTTATAATCATATACTATACTCAGTGAAATCAGCAGAGCATATTAAAAAAGCTTAGGTGATAATAAAGTTCAATTTCACCTGAAGTGGGACCAAGCTCAAGCAGGTGAGAAGACTAAATTTTAGAGCAAACGGAGATATTTTAAAAATTATTTTGTGAGACTGGATAGCTCAGTTGCTGAACTGAAACTGAGTTTTGGAACTGAAACCAGCAGTTGAACATTTATTAGTATGACTAGAGAAGTTTCAGAGCTTGCATTGAATTTTCATAGTGAGCCTGGTGAAAAACTATCCCTACTCAATAAAGACAGAGGAACAGGGGTGCCTGGGTGGCTCAGTTGGTTGGCCATCTGCCTTTGGCCTGGGTCATAATCTCAGGGTCCTGGGATCCAGCCCAGTGTTGGGTTCCCTGATAAGAGGGGAGCCTGCTTCTCTCTCTCTCCCTATGCCTATTGTTCTGCCTATTTGATCTCTCTCTCTCTTTCTCTCTGTGTCATGTAAATACATAAAAAATCTCAAAAAAAAAAAAGAGGGACAGTGAGAGATAAAACTAAAGTTTCTTTATGATGAAATTCAATCAGTCACTCTTATTTTTTCTTTTTTTTTAAAGATTTTATTTATTTTTTTGACAGAGATCACAAGTAAGTGTAGAGGCAGGCAGAGAGAGAGGGGGAAGCAGGCTCCCCGCTGAGCAGGGAGCCTGATGTGGGACTTGATTCCGGGACTCCAAGATCATGACCTGAGCTGAAGGCAGAGGCTTAATCCACTGAGCCACCCAGGCAACCCCCCAGTCAGTCACTCTTATTTAAGTGATTTCATTACCTCAATAAATGGAATAGCGTACTGGTTGATAATTGGAAATCAAGAGCCAGCTGCAGAGTCCTTGAGTTCAAATCTTGGCTCTGCTTCTTGTTGTCTAGAGCATGATTTGATTCTTTACATCTGTGCTTCAGTTTCTTACCTAGACAATTGGGATGATATTTTTACAAGTCTCAAAGGGTTGTTTCAAGATTGGATTGAGTTAATAAAGTTAACGCATCTCAAACTGTGCCTTATACAGTTAACTTATACAGTAAACGCTAATAACTGCTGCTACAATTTACTATTTCTTTCTTTTTTTTCAAGATTTTATTTATTTAACAGAGAGATACAAAGCAAGAGAAGGAACACAAGCAGGGGAAGTGGAAGAGGTAGAAGCAGGCTTCCTGCTGAGCAGGGAGCCCAATGCAGGGGCTCGATCCCAGGACCTGGGATCATGACCTGAGGCAAAGGCAGACACTTAATGACTGAGCCACTCAGGCTCACAATTTATTATTTCCGGTTTAAAGATTTTATTTATTTATTTGACAGAGATGACAAGTAGGCAGAGAGGCAGGCAGAGAGAGGGGGGAAGCAGGCTCCCTGCTGAGCAGAGAGCCTGATGTGGGGCTCAATCCCAGGACCCTGGGATCATGACCTGAACCGAAGGCAGAGGCTTTAACCCACTGAGCCACCCAAGCGCCCCTATTTCTGTTTTAAAATAAACTTTTCTGGATGCCTGGGTGGGTTGGTCAGTTGAGCTGCTGACTTTTGATCTCTGCTCAGGTCATGATCTCAAGGCCATGGGATGGAACCCTGCATTGGGCTCTGTACTCAGCATGGAGTCTGCTTGTCCCTCTCCCTTTGTTGCTCCCCCTGCTCTCATGGGCAATCTCTCTCTCAAAGACATAAATAAAAACTGCAGTTAAAAAAACAAATTAAAAAAAAATACACTATTCTACCATGACATATGAAATGGAACAATCTGACTGGAGACCCCACTGGCACCTGTTGTGCATCCTGTCAAAGGTGCATGAATTACACAGTATTTAGGAAGAAAAACATATGGTTACACTTATGCAAAAGCTTTGTAGTCAGTCCCTTCTTTCTAAGCCCAGATTCTTATTTTACCAAGGTCATCTTGGCATGGTTTTTCCTTGGAAACTGTGTTGGAATTTCTTTTTTTTTTTTTTTTAAAGATTTTATTTATTTATTTATTTGACAGGGAGAGACACAGCTAAAGAGGGAACATAAGCAGAGGGAGTGGGAGAGGGAGAAGCAGGCCTCCCGCTGAGCAGGGATCCCGATGCGGGCCTCAATCCCTGGACCCTGGGATCACAAACTGAGCCAAAGGCAGACATTTAACAAATGAGCCACCTAGGTGCCCCTGTCTTGGAATTTTTTTACCACTAGTGACATTTTGTGGGTTGTCATGTGAGTCCTTTATTAGATAGTGTGTATTTATTATCTATTATTGAGCCTTTAGCATACAAAGTGATGGTTCTAATCTCCAAAAGGCAATTACTAAAAAATATATTCAGATATCTGACTTTTAAGACAGATAATTTCACTAGTTTCTTAAGAAAACAGAAGGTCTAGATATCAATATGACATATAAAGTCACAAGTTTGGGGCTAGAAAGAACCTTAGAGATAGTTTATTCAAATCCCTTACTTTAAAGATAAGAAAATCAAGGCCAAAATGCATACAATCATGTGCCCAGAGTTACAGACTATTTTCAGAGTCAAGCCTGTAAGTAATGTCCTCAGATCCATAAGCGCACTCTGCCTTCCATCAACAGGGAAAAGAAGAATTTGGATAAGATGAGTAAGCAGGAGTTAATGTCAGAAAATGGAGTGCAGATCCAAGGCAGGTAACAGAAACCAATTGTGTCTGTTTATTTTTAATTTATTTTTTATTGTGAATAACAGTGTTGTGAACATGAGTATATGAATACCTCTTCGAATCCCTGTTTTGAATTTCTTTGGATATATATCCAGAAGTGGAATTATTAGATCATATGGTAATATAATTTTTAAGGTTTTCAGAATAAACTGACTTTTAAATTGAAAAATGATCATGGTGATGGAGTCTCCCATGGCCATTTGCACAAAAATATGGTGGCAAATGCTTGAGACGAAGCATGAGGGAGATGAGGAACCTCCCATACATGCCCTTGCTTTGAGATAAAAGGACTACTGAAAATTTATTTTTTTCAGTCACACACCCCTTTCACAATGATGCAGTTACACTCTGAGAAATATTGTTGTCTTTGTTGTACCGCACATCCCAGTCCCCTGAAGGGCTTGCTAAAACACCAATCCCTGGATCTCTCCTCCAGAGCCTGTGGGAAGCAAACATCAGGGCAGTTGGTGGGGGTTGGAAGGGGAGTCGTGGTGCTGAGACTACATTTCTGACAAGTTTTCAGGTGACGCTGATGCTGCCAGTCTGTGGATCAAACTGTGAATCACTGACCTGTGGAAACAGTAGTAAAGAGCAATACAACAAATATGTATGAGGCTGCACAGGATGCTAAAAATTCCACGTACTGCATGTGTGTATGTACTACATTTGGCATAAAAGAATATCTTCCTGTTAGAAGTGAAAAGAATCAAAGAGCTTATCATATGTGGTATAAGTTTTGCATATATATTTCGTCTTGACTTTGTACGTGACTGATTACTACAGAGACATTGCTGCAGCATTTAATGTCTCAGGAGGTACAGTTTAGGATTGTCTGGGCTCTAGCTTTGTAGTTACTGTAAACTATTCTAAGATCTGTGTTAACCTAAAGAACTCTTCATTTATTTTATTTCAATAAAAACAGCTCAGTAAAGCCTTTATTGAGCAGTCTCTCCTGTCTTAACATGTCTTTTCTTCCCTCACAATCTGTCTGTATATTGGATCAGTCTTATCATCTTTATGCAAGAATATGAATTCTGGCTGCTCTGCATACACATCATGTGGTTCCATATTGCTTTCCAACTTTAAAATGACACATTTGCACCAAAAATATTTCTGGAAGTCTTTTGGAGAGTTCAAAATACTTCATGCTCTTTGAAAAAACTGTCCTGTGTGATCCTTTGATTCCAAATTAGAGGCATTTAATGAGGAATGGCTAAGCACAAGTATACGAAATATCACAGAGACAGATCATGACAAGCATGTAGACAAAGTGAAATGGATTTTCACAAACAGTAGCCTTACACTGTCACCATGTCCAGATATGTTTCTCTGCCTTCATCCTCTCTATTCATTTCATCTTCGACTCTGGGCTCCTGGGAGGTCTGCAGCCCAGCTTCCAGGCACAAGCATGGAGTGCTACTCACCTCCCAAGCTTTCTCCTCCCTTTGCTGTCCCTCACTCTCTTTGTGGCACTTGTAAGAACCTCCCCACCCCCGCCCACCTGTTTACTGGAGTTCAGGAAATACCAAAGGATCATCAAGCAACCTTTTCACCTGTCAACTCCCAAATGACATTTTTATGTTTGAATAAGAGTCTGATGGATGTAAATGGCCTCAATATGAAACTGAGAGTTTCGGGTAACCTAGAAGGAAAAAATAATAATGCAAATGAGATATTTAGTTTTTCTTAAAGTCACATCACACATACAGTTGCTTTCTTGCCTATACGGATGAATAGTTCCAAAGAGAAAATAAGAGAAATAAAAAGGGAAAATAAAACCAGATGGTACTGTTTTCTGATTTCTGTTATTTCTATGTTTGAAACTTATAAGTATCATAAAAATGATGCAGATAATCGTGTTTATTGCCAAGCAACATAATTATCTACCTCAGATTATGATTACTCGAGATTAGATCTTTTCTTCCTTCCTATAGGTTCTGAATGACAAAGGCTATGACATTTTCAACTTCCAAAACACCTACCATGGCATTTGTCACATAGTAAGTATCACTAATAAAAAATAATAATATAATAATAATAACAACCATCATAGCTTTTGAAGAAAAAAAAAAACAGAAAATGAAACACAAAGAACCAGAAGACGAAAGATGATTTAAAAGAAAGAAATATCCATTCCAAAGAGAAAGAGTATTTTAAGCAAGCATGGTGATTCTCAAGTTTATCCTTAAACCATTCCCAAAGATCCCATGCCTGAATTCCAAGGAGAAATGGAGTTGTTGTTGTTTTTTTTAAAGATTTTATTTATTTATTTGACAGAGATCACAAGTAGGCAGAGAGGCAGGTGGGGGGGGGGGGAAGCAGGCTCCCTGCTGAGCAGAGAGTCCGATGCAGGGCTTGATCCCAGGACCCTGGGATCACGAGCTGAGCTGAAGGCAGAGGCTTTAACTCACTGAGCCACCCAGGCACCCCGAGAAATGGAGTTTTTAATCAGGGAATGGAAAGAGTGTTGTCCGTATGACTCTGTGGGATATTGACAAGATACCTGGACACCTCCCTAAATATTGTGACAGAGGGGTGCTTAGTGATGAGCATAGATGTTTTGTTTGCAGAGTCCAAAGGACAGGCTTGCCCACTGTGGTCTAGCATGATAAGACTTCCAGGAACCCCTGCAGGGGGAGGAGACAAAGGAAGCCATATCATTGGCCTGTCCCCATGTCATGGATCTCACTGTGTCTATCACCAGAAGGAAAGAGAAAACAGGAAAAAATAAAAGATAGCTCATGGTACCAGACAAAACTTTCAGAGGTATCATTGAGATAACTTCCATGGATGCCAGAGTAATTCAGGAGATTATTTGAGTGGGGGAATGAATGCCTCAAAATTATAATGGGGTTGAGTGGAGAAAATACATGACACACAAGATCATTTATTGAGTAACAATGTAAGAGTGCCAGTATGGCTTAAATACTTGATATACATACAGCACTGTTCAGTAGCATGTGGTTATTTGGCAAATGAAATATGTCAAATGTGACCAAGGAACTTGGTTTTAAATTAAATTAAATTTATTTCCATTCCATTTCAGAGGCCATATGTGGTAGTGGCTGCTGTATTGGACAGTGCACAGATTCTAATCTTCAAGAGAAGTCAAAGATTATGTTTTTAACACTCTGTATTTTAGAAATGTAGAAACTGAGTAAAGAAAATTAAGTTGATCAAGATCACATGGAGAATGTAGCTGTCCACAACATAAATCCAGGGATTTCTGACTAAAAATACATACCCTTTTCTCAGTATTTTATCTTTATCCAGTTTTCTGAAATGACTGATATTTTTTCTCTTAGTTTAAAACTTAAGTATTATGCATACCAAAAGACATATGCTAGAATGCATTATTCTTTGAAATAGACCCTGCATGGAAACTATCCATATAACCAGTAGGTCAAATGAATAAGTAAATTGTGTTCTATTCACACAGTAGACTATTATACAGCAATGAGAATGAAGCATCTACAAATCTATGCAACAATTTAGATAAACCTTACCAACAATATTGTCCATTTAAAACCAAAGAGTCAAAGCCAAAAGAGCATATAATGAATCATTTCATATATTTAAAATACTTAAACAGACTGAACTAACCTATACTGTTGGAAGACTGAGCACTTGATTCTCCTGGGAACAGAGGTAGAAGAATGGTGAATGGTGGGTGGGACAGTGACTGGAAGAGAGCATGAGAGCAACTTCTGGGACGTGGTACCATTTCTTGTTCAGGATACCGATTATACTTAGTGAAAATTTGTTGACTTCTGCATTTATGATACATGCCTTATGTTAGTTTTCTGCTGCTCATAGCACATTACCACAAACTTAGTGGCTTAAAACAACACAAATTGATTACCTCAGTTTTGTAAGGGGAAATCTGAGCATGGTGTGGATGGATTCTTTGCTCATAGACTCACTGGGCTGATATTAAGTTGTTGTCTAGTTGTTGTCTGGAGCTAGGGGTCCTCTTTCAAGCTCACTGGTTGTTAGCATTAATTGTCTTGTGGTTTTAGGACTGAGATCCTCCTCCTGTTAGCTGTAGACTGCTCTTAGAATCTAGAGGCTGTCCATAGTGTCTTGCTGTGTGGGTCCCACAGCAAATTACACAGCAACATGTAAATTTGCTTTCCAGGCCAACTGGACCATGTCTCTCTGACTTCCTCTTCATTGATTAGCTTGAGAAAACTGTTTACTTTTAAAGGGATCAAACCTACCCTGATAATCACCCTATCTTAAGGTCAGGTGATTTGGGATCTTAATTATATTATCAAAATTCCTTTCAGCAATACCTAGGTTAGTATTTGAATAAGTATCTGGGAGAAGGTGTGCATATAGCAGCCGCTGAGAATCTACTTGTGCCATCTATGAATTCTGCCTCTTGTAGGTACTCTTTTCTAGATTTAAAATAATTTTTAAATTCCTAGTATCACTTCTAAGTACCAGGGATAAACCTCTCTATCTAGATACTGCTGTCCTTCATAAGCACTGCTTTAGAACAATAATTAGCATGAGAAAGGAAGTTCTGTGGATGACATCATAGGTGTTGGAAGTGACACAGCTAATCATTATTTTCATTTTGTAGCCTCTATCTTTTCCTTTACCCAAATATTGACAAGAGAAAATACAAGCCTACAAATTTACCATGCTCCTAAGTATGAATTCACATGTCCTGGTCCAAACAAATTATCTCTGAGTATAGTGAGAAATTTATGGCAATGGTCTTTGACCTTGATAGTCTTTGAAAATGCTATGTTGGTATAGCAGGGATAATTTCATGCATTAAGAAGAGCTAGGACTGAGGTGCCTATGGACCAGTATAGTCTGTTAGGATGGAGGGACCTGTGTTTTATGACAGAACATGTTCTCTTGGTATCCCCAGGTCATGCAGAACTTGATAGAGAGATTGTGAAGGTCTCCAGCTCAAGTGAAGGAAATCTTAGTTCCAAAACAAGCCTTTATTGAGAGTGGCCAGCAGAGTTCACAAGAACAAGTTATGTGAAGCTAAAGTACCTTCCTTTCATGACAGCTTATGAGGTTAGTAGAGCAGAGAACTGTGTACATCTGGACACCAGCAAAGCATGTGGCATTTTCTCCTATGCATAGTTCCATGAAAAACTGTAGACATAAGCCCTAAATATGAGTTCAGTTAGTCAAAATTATATGTGGTTGGCTATGCAGAGAAGAGGAGGCTCTGTCTTGCCTAATATTGTTAGTCACTGCAGCCAAGTTCTGGAAAACATGATTATCAAAATTACAGATGACACAAAAGTGGAAAGAATAAATTGGCTGTATAACAGAATCTACTCAAAAAGATGTCAATAGACTGGAATGGTGAGCCAGATCTAATAAGGGGAAATCTGATGGAAAACATCTAAGAGCCTTGTATATATACTCCCAAGTTAAAATGCCTATAGCTACCTAGTTTAAAACGCCATGTTGCTGTGCATAATTAATTTGTACATTTGATATGTGAAAATTGCATTTTTACTATCTAATTTTCTCTTTTTAACCTTACTGTTAGGGTGGGTGTAATTTCCTTAATTACGCAATAGTAGAAGTTCAGAGAAGTTCACTTATTTTGAGCAGGCCAGAGTTCATGTAGTTAATTACTCTGTAACAAATATAATTTGGAAGAGTTTATGGGGTAGGGATTGTACTTATGGAGTGGATTATAATTTTAAGCTTATTAAATTCAATATATGAATGGTAAGATGTAGGCAAAAATAGTTTGTATATAAATCCTAATTTCTTATAAATACAGTGTCTAGAATGCCAACGGTGAATATTTTGTTTTGCCTTGTCTGCTGAGATCCAGAGTGTCAGGTACAGATCCTAACACCATGATTTTACAGGAATATAGACAAAGTAGACCCAAATCAAAATATATCACAATTACTGGTGTGAGAATGCTCAACATTACGTCAAAAGAGGAAAAAGAAAATTAGATTGATTTTATATTTCTGAAAAGATTTATTAAGGTTACTTATAGCTATAAATACTAGAAAGACTTACATACAAAAAGCCTACTGAAAGATGAATTGTACTTACAAAGTGGGGAGCTAGGACCCTGGATTTTATTTAGTCTAAGAAAGACCTGATTTCTACACAAGAGAATATATTAAGTAATATGTATTAAGTAATATGTATTTTATAATTTAATAATTTTTTGGTATCTTGATCATTAATTATCTTATTTAACAAAATAACTTCTAAGCTATTAGTAGCTTCATTAATAATTTAAAAACAATATAAACAATAAAAACAAAATCTACCTTTTCTGCATAACACTGAACTTAAGCTCTTTTGTAAAGATACATAGCTTTCTTTATTAGAGACAGGTTTAATTTTCTAGCATTTGGTGATTTTTAAAGTCTCTCTCTCTTTCTCATGGTTAGATGTCATGATGCATTTACAATTTCATAAACTGAGTATGTTGTCATTCCTTTAAACTGGTTCAGTGTCTAAGTGGGTTTATTTTTTAAGTTTTAAACTTAAAACTTAAAGACACGTATATATACAGTAGCAAAGTAAAGTTTTTTTTTTTTTAAAGATTTTATTTATTTATTTGTCATAGAGAGAGAAGCGAGAGTGAGCACAGGCAGACAGAGTGGCAGGCAGAGGCAGAGGGAGAAGCAGGCTCCCTGCCAAGCAAGGAGCCCGATGTGGGACTCGATCCCAGGACGCTGGGATCATGACCTGAGCCAAAGGCAGCTGCTTAACCAACTGAGCCACCCAGGCGTCCCAGCAAAGTAAAGTTTTAAAGTTTGTGCAAATTTATTTTGGGGCATAGACATTTCATTTCAATATGTCATAGGTCACTATCAATATTTTTAAAAATGATTTTCTTTCATATGGAATTACATTTCTGAATTTCTTTTTCTTTACCATGAAGAAAACTTTGACTTATCCCATCTTATAAAAATGCTCTGTAGTACAAAGTTTTATGCTGCTTCCTTCTCTTAGAAAGATGTTGTGGAGCACCTACCAGTCTCAGTCAGAAGAACTCATGATCCTTGATCTTGGGGTTGTGACTTCGAGTCTCAGATTGGGTGTAGAGATTACTTAGATAAATAAACTTTATTAAAAAAATAAAAAGAAAGATGTTGTAATTGTGGCTGAAAATGAAAGGGGGAAAAAAACCCCATGAGAGTGAATTTACTTTCTGTAGTTCCCAATTAGAGACTTGTTCATGACAACCTTTTTCCCTAGCTCATTTCTTTTCCTCTAACAGTTTTCAGAAATATTTAGAAGTTACCGTGGGATAGCAGTAATATTATATGTGAATATGCTAATTAAATTTAAGTAGTTGTGCTTTTTGTAAAATATTAGGTATTGTAAGACAATTAAGGTTCGTCTCTTTGCATTTAGATTTTGTGCTGTGCCTGCAAAGTATGGTGAATATATGGTAAACAGACAATTCAGATATAATACCCCTTTTCCTCTAGATTATTGTGACTAGTAATCAGTATTGTTATTTATATGTTGGGTTATTTAGCCAAAGTTACTAGTAGTACACAAAACTTAAAGCCTAGGATCAGAACTAAAAAAAAAATTACCAAACATTGGCTTAATTACACAAAACCTCTAATAGGGCTAACGTACAATGGAAATGAAAATCATACATATAATGATCTTTCAACTCTAAAGACACAGGTAGAATTATAAGTTATCTCCTGTAATCTGTAGATGGTGATATATTGATGAAACAAACAAATGTAATTCAATAAGGATTAATGTAAAATCTTTCGAGGTGAATTGCTAATGTTCAGGTATTTCTCTATATTCAGAGGTTTAATGTTCTATGACAGAAATTCTCAGGGATTGGGATGGATTTTTTAAAAGTGTAAAATGTGGGGTGCCTGGGTGGCTCAGTGGGTTAAAGCCTCTGCCTTCAGCTCAGGTCATGATCCCAGGGTCCTGGGATCCAGCCCCGCATCGGGCTCTCTGCTCAGCGGGGAGCCTGCTTCCTCCTCTCTCTCTCTGCCTGCCTCTCTGCCTACTTGTGAACTCTGTCAAATAAATAAATAAAATCTTTTTTAAAAAAGTGTAAAATGCTTTATATTTGAAGTAAATGTTGTTGTTTACTGAGCACCATCAAATGTGTTGCCTCAAACCTGCAATGTCTGAATTCCCTTCTCCCAGCTACAAAACCGGCTCCTCCTCAAAGTTGCAAGTAGCAACTGCATCCAGGGTTTTCTGGGCATGTGGTCTGTGCAGTGTAAAAAGCCACAGCTTTCTGTATCCCCCCCACTATATAGAGATCTAGCCATACTACAAAGCAAAAAGTTGTAAACTCACAAATTTCACCAAGTACAGCTATGTTCTTTCAAGGGTAGATTCCCCTCCAGTTTCTGCCTTTTTGTTCTTTTCTTCTATACCTTGAAATTATTATTATTTTATATTTTGTCCAGATTCTGTAATTGTTATCTGTGGGAAGTTAGTCCAATCTAGGTGCTAGTTATGCATATTCAGGCAAAAGACATCCTCTGTGTGTCTTGTTTTCTTCATCTGTAAGATGCAGATAAGATGTGGATAGTAATAGGTTTAGTGTGAGGATTAAAAATGGTATATATGTGTCATGAGTTTGTATTGTGTCACCTTAGCTAAGCTGGAGCTATCTCAGAATTTTCTTTTGCTAATGGAGACATTTTGCATGGGAGTTGGCAGGAGAAAGTAAAGAACACACTTTGGGCACTTGGAAGGATGGTGCAAGGCACCAGTGCTTGTGGTCACTCATACAGGTGGTCGCTGATCTGCTGACTCACCTTGTTTGTGCAGGGGAGAGGCTGGACCCACAGCTCTTCTGGCTCCCACTGGGTCTTCTGCTTCTGCTCCTGCCTGTTTAGCTCTGGGAAAAAAGGGTACTCACTGGAGTAAGATTTAAGCATGAAAAGGATACGACTGGGAAAACCAAATCAACGTGATTAATAATTTTCAATATTATCTTGTCAGATAGGCTTAAAACGAATTCATTAAATACTTCAGATGGTTCTTTTTAATTTTTTTTATAACATATAATGTATTATTAGCCCCAGGGGTACAGGTCTGTGAATCACCAGGTTTACACACTTCACAGCACTCACCATAGCACATACCTTCCCCAATGTCCATAACCCCACCACCCTCTCCCTACCCCCCTCCTCCCGGCAACCCTCAGTTTGCTTTGTGACATTACGAGTCTCTTATGGTTTGTCTCCCTCCTATCTTGTTTCATTTCTTCTTTTCCTACCCCTGAAACGCCCCACGTTGCATCTCCACTTCCTCATATCAGGGAGATCATATGATAGTTGTCTTTCTCTGATTGACTAATTTTGCTAAGCATAATACCCTCTAGTTCCATCCACGTCATCACAAATGGCAAGATTTCATTTCTTTTGATGGCTGCATAGTATTTCATTGTATATATATTCCACATCTTCTTTATCCATTCATCTGTTGGTGGACATCTAGGTTCTTTCCATAGTTTGACTATTGCGGACATTGCTGCTATAAACATTTGGGTGCACATGGCCCTTCAGATCAGTACCTTTGTATCTTTAGGGTAAATACCCAGTAGTGCAATTGCTGGGTCGTAGGGTAGCTCTATTTTCAACTTTTTGAGGAACCTCATGCTGTTTTCCAGAGTGGCTGCACCTGCTTGCATTCCCACCAACAGTGTAGGAGGGTTCCCCTTTTCCGCAACCTCGCCAGCATCTGTCATTTCCTGACTTGTTAATTTTAGCCATTCTGACTGGTGTGAGGTGGTATCTCATTGTGGTTTTGATTTGTATTTCCCTGATGCCGAGTGATGTGGAGCACTTTTTCATGTGTCTGTTGGCCATTTCAGATGGTTTTTGTCAAGTGAGCTCCTTGAGAAGCAGACTCAAAGACTGAATTTAGATCTAGCCTATGTGCCTTAGGGTACACCTGTGGAAGAAAGTGGGAAGAAGAAGGATAAAGTAGATGGAGAAGTCAAACTTCATAGCAGAACCAAGCAGTAGCTCCAGCTGACTCCCTCAGAGAACTCTGTAGCTAAAATGGCGTGTCAAATTGTGCATTGGACACATTGCACACCAGGTGGGTCAATTAGTCATTGCATGACAGTCTCTCCTGGAAGGGCATGATCTTGGGCGTGGGAATTCTCTGCAGTTGAGGCCTTTCCCGGGCATCTTTGTGTCCATCACAGGATCTAGTAAAGGTGATGAAAGAAAAACTGGTGAAATTGTGATTCCGTTGTCCAAGAAATGCAACCTGTGCATAACAAAAGATTATGTCAAGGAAAGACAGGCTAGCCAGATATAATTTTATCACCCTTAACATTGTTTCCAAAAGTCATCCCTGGCCACACTGAGCCACGAGGCTCAATTATTTCTAAGGCATGGTGCTAGCATCTAGAAGGAAAATCACTGGGGTGTCTGGGTGGCTCAGTCGTTAAGCATCTGCCTTCGACTCAGGTCATGATCTCAGTATCCTGGGATCGAGCCCCACATCGGGTTCCCTGCTCCATGGGAAGTCTGCTTCTCCCTCTCCCGCTTCCGCTGCTTATATTCCCTCTCTCACAGTCCCTCTCTCTCTCTCTGACAAATAAATAAATAAATAAAATCTTAAAAAAAAAAGAAGGAAAATCACTATGAAGTCATCATTGGGGAACATTGGTTTTATTTCATAAGGAAAGTTTATTTAATATAGTGGATGATGCTCAGGTTTGGTAACCAGACTAAATAATTTTATATTCAAATTTTTATTCCCCAAGCAACTTGCATTTCACTTTAGAAGTATAGTGTTCTTACTATATTTCTTTTCAAATAGGGTATTAGTTACCAAGATTGCCTAGAAGAGAATATTTATCAATTTATTCAGGAATCCTGGCATGTGTATATGTGTAATATCATGTCAGAAGTTTAGGCTGATGTTGGAAAATGTGACTGGAATTAGTGAAATGACATGAAATTTTACTTCAGTGCTGATATTTTTTTTAATTTATTTTTTTTTTTTAGTGCTGGTATTTTTAACACAGTTTCGTATTCTTTTTTGGAACTGTGCCTGAGGACATTTGACAAGCTGCACTAGATACTCAATCAACCATCTATATTGTCATCCTTCATTTTTTTATCTAAAGTAGAATTATCTACTTCATTTGCCTTCTCTCTCAGTTAATATTAAGAATCAACAATTATTGCTGATTTTAATTCTCCTTCCTGGTTTTGAAAGGGTAACTTTACATAGTCATTTGTTTTCCCAATCTTTATGAGAAATAATTATTGACCATTTCATATTTTGTCCATGCATAGCATTTTGAATTAAATACTGAGGTTGTTTTTAATATCATTAAAAACTGATATATGTGTAGAGTAGTTGAATTTCTTCAATAATAATCTACTTATGATTCTTTCTTTGCTGTCCTTCCTCCCTCCCTTCCTTCCTTCTTTTGTATCCTTTTTGTTTATGAATACCTACTAAGAGTTGGTACATTTAACAAGCCGGGGGAAGAGATTAATTTAATATAAATGAGATTATCCATCATGACTTGGTTATACAGATTCAAAAACACTTCACACATACTGAGAACTGTGCTAGGCACTAACAATCTTCTATAAATATTATACCCTGTTTGTACTAGAATTATACTATTTATACCCTGTTTTTATTGTTTATACTATTTATGCATTCTATTTATACCTTATTCAGTCTGTAGGGAGAGAACATATCAAAATCTATTCAATAGATTTGGAGCAAATCAGAGCAACTAATTAGGGCTTTAATGTGGATGGTGATAATATAATGTACCTATACTACATTTACCTTTCAAAAGGTAAATGGTGATGAACCTTGAGTGTCTTTAGGCTGGGAATTTTATAGATGATCTTTTGGGCAATGAGAGAATGCTGAGTATCTTTGGGGTCATGTAGTTGCATGTTACAGACATTGAATTTCTCGTGGTATACAGGAGAAAATGAAGGAGAGAGATTCCAGAACAGATGATCCATGGAGAAAACTGTTGTAGACAAGATCTGATGTCATGCACACAATGTGTCATATGGAAATTGGCTTGTTGGTTTAGCTAATGATGCACATTAAAAGGTAATAGAGAAACAATAATAATAATAACCAACTAAAGAAAACTTTTAGAAATGCGATAGATTTGATAGTAATAGGAGGAGTTAAAGAGACTGAGAATACAGTTTTAAAATAATTTCTGTTTCAACAGCATTATGAAACATAAACACGAATAGAATGATGGTATTTTAGAAGAGAAAGTACAGAGAATAGAATTTTCACTTTTAAGGTCACTCATCTAGCCAAATAGTTATTTTGCATTTGAGGAGAGTTCAGAAAGCAAAATGGATAGCATTGTTATTTTTGAGCATAAAATCTTCAGGTGTAGAGGTTAACTTCTGTGGAATTTAAGAGAAAAAATATGGCTCCATTGCCAGGCAGTTTACACAGGCCAGAGCATTCTTACTGAAAGAAAGATCTTCCATTTGAAATTAAGAGGATTCTCCAGTTAGAGAAGTATCAGAGGAAAAAAAAAAAGAATAATATACTGGTTCCCTCTGATAATTTCTGCCTTAATACTTAGCATTTGATTAGTGCACCAAGTATAAAATCATGTGGTCCTCAGACCATGAGTAGGAAAAATGAAACAAAGTAAGAAAAAAATAAACTTTCTTAGTACATTTTCATGTTGAAATTACTCTCTAAATATTCAAAATGAAGACAAAGAATTTTTAGATTTTCAATGGAAGCAATTCCATGCTTCAAGAGACAGTATTTTTTTTAAAAGAAAAGGAGGAGTAGACATCACTCATAAAGCAGAATAAATTCATTTTCCTTTTTAATTTTCTTTCTCTCTATCTTTCTTTCCTTCCTTCCCTCCCTCCTTTTTTTTTTTTTTTTTTCACTAAAACTGCTCCAGTTTGGGATATTCCTGCATTAATTATAACATCAATAAAGGTGTCTTAACAAAGGCAGATGTCAGCCTTTTCATATAAATAGTAGCATGTTGATCTGTTGATTGCAAATGTCCTTCGTTTAAGACAAATGCAAAGACTGGGACTGGGGTTGAAAAGGAGAAAAATTTTAATCAGTGCATATTCTTGCCCCTTGTTTAATTCAGTCTCAACTTACTACATGTTATTTCTCATGGGCCTTAAACAAACTCCCACAGAGCACTGAAAGAAAACACAATTTCTAGAACACATGTAATGTCATATAGTGTAACAAAGTGAGCATGTGGGTGTCCTTGGATCATTTCTTTATATATATATGTATATATATATATAATTTATTTATTTATTTGAGAGAGTGAGCGAGCACAAGTGGGGAGAGAGCGAAAGACAGAATCTCAAGCAGACTCCCGGCAGAGCACGGAGCCAGACACAGGGCTTTATCTAATGACCCTGAGATCAGGACCTGAGCTGAAACCAATAGTCAGTTGGAGGCTTAACTGACTGCACCACCTAGGCGCCCCTCCTTGGATCATTTCTATGAATTCCCTGGGGATAAATTTGCTAAATTGGCTACGAATTGTGTTTGGTTATGTGTGGCTGTGTTTGGCTCTCATAAAAGAGGTCTGACTCCATAGGCTTAAATACATAATGTATGATTGTCTCAAGTAATCCTAAGTACAGAGGTCAGAAATTGATGGTATAGGTTCAGCTGCTCAAGGAGAACAGGGCCAAGTCTGTGGTACACTCTTGATCTTTGTCTCATAAGCCACAAATGGCTTCCAGAGTTCCTTCTAGCCAATAGCAGGAAGGAGAATATTCATAAAGTTATATGGTACTTTCCTGGATGTCCCACAAACTTCTGCTTCATCTTATTAACCACCTCTGTCTTCAAAAGGCTCAAAAAGAGGTGAGCACAATGCTGGGATTTTATTAATCAAGAAGAAATAAATGGATAGAGAAAGTAAGATGTCTCTTACACAAATACCTTATCAAATTGTGGTAAAAGTTAAATGAGACATGTATGTGACTCTTATTACTAGAGGAAGTTGGTATTTATAGATTTTAAACACATTATTCTCTGTCAGGAAAAATAGCTTAAAACTGTAAAATGTTGATCCAGGAAAGTCTCTCAGGCTGAATTGTATCTAATTTTGGGTTGTGCCAAGTGGTATAGAAAACATCAGGATGAACATATTACATCATCTTAGGTCATATATTATAATGTAATATTTAAGTGGAAAATTTTGTACATAAATACAATGCCTTCCCTCCACCCACTGTGCATGTGTATGTGTGTGTATGCATCTGTCTGTCTATCTGTCTGTCTATCAAATAATATAAACCTCCATCTAGGTAAACTATGGTACAAGATATTTAAGAAAAACAAAACTGATAGTAGAATTTTTTTAACAAAATCTGAGTTTTGAAAAAGACATTGATGTAAGTATTAGAATATGAATTTCTGAAGTGATAATATAAAATTACAAACTTACTGGGGCACCTGGGTGGCTCAGTGGGTTAAGCTGCTGCCTTCGGCTCAGGTCATGATCTCAGAGCCCTGGGATAGAGCCCCGCATCGGGCTCTCTGCTCTCTAGGGGAGCCTGCTTCCTCCTCTCTCTCTGCCTGCCTCTCTGCCTGCTTGTGATCTCTCTGTCAAATAAATGAATGGGATCTTTAAAAAAAAAAAAATTACAAACTTACTGTGATCTACCAAGTTTACCTTTAGGCAGTAATTTCTGTAAGGATACACTTTGCGTAGATTGTCTCCACATATGAACGCAGATTTTAAATTTCCTTTTATTGACATCTAAGAGATGAATCAGTCATCATTTATTCCATTTATCTGTATTTACCATCTACTCATTCTGGCACCTAAGGGACTGGAAAAAAAAAAAAAAAAGCACATTCCTGGATTCTAGGAGCTCACATTTTGGTAAGTGAGGTAAAACAGTAAACAAAGTAAGGTGGTTTATCCCGGATGGAGGTGGGATAGGAAATGTCTTTTGAATGATCCATGGAGGTGGTGATATGGAAGCTAAACCTTGAGAGATGGGAAAGAATTCACCAAACACATAAGTGAAGTTAAAGGGTCATAGACAAAGAGGATAATTTGAGCAAAGACTGATAGGTTGAAGAAGATATATCTTATTCTAGGGATTACACAAGTAGGTCTGCTAAAAAACACTTTCAGAAATATAGCCAGAAGAAGGATTATGAATTTTGTATGACATACTAAGTAATAAGTAGTTTACCCAGTAGGCAATAGGGAGTCATGCATAATAGCAAACAAGTGCCTCACTCATAGTTATATTCTACCATGATTGAGTGCAAGAGACAAGGTTTTAGGCAGAGTTCAGTTCTTACGTCATATCAGAGGTAAGAAAGTATGAGAGTATAAATACTGGAAGATAAACTGTAGATAGATATGAATGACTGCATTGGTAAGATAATTACAAAAAGAAATGATCATGTTGTGATTAATTAGATACGGTTCTTCTTTTTTTTTTTTTTTTTAAGATTTTTTATTTATTTATTTGACAGAGAGAGAGATCACAAGTAGGCAGAGAGGCAGGCAGAGAGAGAGAGGAGAAAGCAGGCTCCCCGCCGAGCAGAGAGCCTGATGCGGGGCTCAATCTCAGGACCCTGGGATCATGACCTGAGCTGAAGGCAGAGGCTTTAACCCACTGAGCCACCAGGCACCCCTATTAGATATGGTTCTTAAGGAAGGAGTTCAGAATTATTTGGTGTTGTCAAGTAAAAGATTTAATGAAAGAAGGATTTTGGTGCAAGAAGAAGATGACTTAAGCTTGTAGTAAGCTTGATTTTGAGAATTTCTATGGCATTTTCAGATGTGATCCAGTTAAGTATTGAAAAACCCAGCCTCATACTAAGAGAGAGAGAGAGATTGCAGCAGACACTATAAATTCAAAGATCATTGGTGTCAAGTTGGAAAATAAAGCTGTAACTGTGGATGTACTAGAGTGGAGAATGATGAAAAAGTAAGTTCAAAGTTGGAATTCTAGTAAAACTAATAGGTAAAGTAAATATAGAAGCAACATACAGAGTTTATCAGATATCAGTTACTCTGAGAAAGTTTCACTGAAAAACACCCCTCCGGCCTGATTTAAATATTCAAATGCAATATTTCCATAATTTCCTGTATTTATAACACAAATAACATCAATAGAACCATCAGTTTAAATTTACTTCTCTGTATCCTCCACTAAATAGTGCATCATTCTGTGTCAATTTCTAACTGACACTTTATTCCTGATGCCTAACAGAGGTACATAGTAATCACTGAATTTTAAAAAAAAAAGAAGAATTTTATTGCACTGATCATTAGGCAAATCAGGGGAGAGTGGTGACTTAGAAACCAAAATAGAATATTTTCAATAAAGAAGGATGAAAAACATCAAGTCCCATGAAGAACTTAAATCAGATATGAATAGTTAAGTGTCTATTGAATGTTCTAGAATTTGTTATTATGTTATTTTGGGGTATGTTCTTGAAAATGAAAGCATCATATTTCAAGTAGGTGTTTTTCTTCTTCATTGTGTAATTATAGTATGTTATTAAACTGTTTAAGATGTGGTTATTGTAGTGCACATTTATATTTCTTTTTGTCTACCCAACAACTGAATCTCCATCTTGTGTTCAAGGTATAACTATCCTTGTGAGGCAAAGTCTGCCTTGGACTAGAGAAGAGAAATATAAATAATTTCAGACTTACCTACAGCTAGGGAGTGGGCAAATGCAGCTATACGTTTCCTCCATGTATCGGGTACACTGGTTCAGTGAATATCATTAAACTATTAATCAAGTAAGTGGCCATGACAAGCAGTTCTTAATTATTTCAAAGATGATTATCTCATCTGTGTATTAATCATTGCCTTTGTCTTTTTCTTCTTCCATTCACCTTTGAGGACAAAAAAAAAAAAAAAGGAGAAACTTGGAATGTTCCTATTTATTAAATTTAGTAGGTGGAAACTTGAAATAATGGTTAATATGAGATATTTGGATCAATGATGTATTTGACATGTCTATAATTTTCCTATCTCTTATTTTTATATATGACTAAAAAGAGTTCTATTTTTACATATATAAATTATCTGTGTGTGCATCTATTTTAGTTCAGAAATCACATCAATTATAAAATTATCTCTAGATATTTATGATAGGAAATACTTTAGACTTTCAGTGGCATTGATCTTTTAAAGTGCCACTTAGGGTTCACTGTGATAACAGCTCACTTTCTCAGTTTTAGTTAAGTGGACTCATATAACAGTTGGCATCTTACCCATTCGAAAGTGTTGGCATAATAAAATTTTGAATCATAACCTTGACCTATCAAAGTAAAAATCAATCTCAATCATTACTTTTGGCAGATTTGTAGGTAAACCTAAACCGAAAACATTTAAGAGCAAAAAGATAACAAGGTTTAAAGAACTTGGAACATTTACATGGGAACAGCAAATCAGGCTTTGCTGTGGCAGCATTGGAACCAGATTTGGCAAGTAGAGAAGTAGTTATTTTCCGAGCTTAACAAATTAATACACTTGGCACTTTATGAGTAATTGAGTAATTAATAAAATAGATGAGTAATTATCTTATTGGTTATTCTTATAAAATAAAGTTGGACCACAGTGAGGAGGAGAAATTTAGTTTTATATTTTGGGAAGGGTATTAATTACATGTAATTAAATTCTACCAGAGAAGAATTGCATCACCTAATGATATTAAGCCTATGAATTTCTGTAGGAATTCCTTTGAAAATTGATGAGCAAGCACTTCATTTGTTTAATGAGTTCAGAAGTATAATTGTGGGATTAAGTCAATTATATTATGGTATGAATTTATTCCTACTTTGGAGATGTCAATCTTATTTTTTCTGTCTATTCACACTTTATTTTGCAATAGTTTTTTCAAAGTGCACAAGATGCAAACTAAATACAATGAATAACACTTGACACCATGAACTTTGTGCCGCAAAACAAATTTAGAAATACCTCTAGGTATTAATATGGATAATATTTGATAACATAAGAATATAATTTAATATAGCTGGATTTTTTTTTTAAAAAGCAAAAAGAAATAATAAGTACAGAAGATGCCAAAACCATTGCCTGGCTATTCTAGCAATTTCCTCCTCCTCGTCATAATTTTAAGTCCATTTTAATCTTACTCCAGTGAACCCATTCCTGATCTGACCTGCTTCATTATTCAGGTGTAATTGTGGTCTGTTGGCATGACTCTACTTGCTTGGCTTTAGCTGCTAGAAAGCAATTATACCTGATCATTCTGGTAGTTATTGCTGCTATTATCACTTGCCTGCCCAGGACCTGCCAAGATATCCCCAAATATCATGACAATTTTGTTCAAGGTAAGAGAGAAAGAAAGAGAAAACTATTTCTATATTTGCATCTCTTTTGGGAACAACAACTGTGGTGTTTATTTCTTTGCAACATTTTCTTTTTGCTGATTTTCCTACTACAATTCATGGGTGTAATGCCTGTCAGAACTGGGTGCCCCTCAAATTCTGTTTTTCTGTGGTTTCTACAGGATTCTGTTCTCTAGTATATATCCAGCTAAACCAGCTATTATTTCTTGGGATATGGTTTACTCTTCTCCACTTCCAATCTAAAGCCAAACTTTTAAATGCAGGTTGCAAAACGGACTAATGTAATTGGAGTATATGGTCAGTTTCACATTGGCTCCCACCTTGCTTTCTCGCCAAGTAGACCTGATGTTCACTATTTCCTCTACTCTTGGTGATGGCTCTTGATTTTGTACTCCCATCAGTTTTAATGAGTACACCGGTCTTTCATGCTGCCTGGATGGAGGAAAGATTTGATTTAAACTGAAGAATGCTTGACAGTGATATCAACAGTCCCAAATGACACCAAAACCAACAGATACATGGGAACGTTTGGGAAACTAACCCGATCTTTGTGGAAAGGAGCTAAATAATAGAATTTTCATGGCCTCTCACCTTTTGGATTGTTATGCATACATATCAGAAGTTAGTTTTTGGTCCAGTTATTTTGCTTATATATTTTCTTTTGGCATATAAATTAAATACATTATTTTTTCTTTATTCCTACCAGACTGAACCAAGAGGGCATTTTGAAAGAAGAAAACTTCTGCTATTTAAAAAGCAGATTCAAATGTATCAATAAATCATTCTCACTTAGAGTCAGCTATGCTCAAGATCCTGTTGGTTTCATGGGTATAAATAATAAAATCTAAAGTTTGCCTTCCAGGAACTTGAAGTCAGTTTGTGGAGAAAGATGTATGTCGTTTCAGCTATAAACACAAATATAAAAGAACTAATGGTCAAGGCAGGTTATGATCATTGTCAGAGTCTGTGTGGCTTCATCCCCATCACACATGTCCAGTCGTCCCCAGGCTTGCCCTGCCCCTAGAGCTAGCAGGATCCCTGCTCAGTCACCTAGGACAGCTTCTCTTAAATCAGCGATGTGGGGATTTGGAAGTAATTTTCTGATGCTGTAGGCTATCTCTTTACCTTACTATTTGATCTCATTTCTGCCTGTCCCATCACCTAGGGTTGTTTCTAACTTCTGTCCTTACAGTTGGCTTCATTCCCACTTGCTTCCTCTCACTAGCTCGGCCTCTCCTTCCTTTCAGCATGCCATATGGCCAGTAGTGCACAAGAGTCTATGCTAATCCTTTTATGACTGTGAGTGCCAAATCTGTACTGTAGCTTAAAAACTTTACAGGAATTTAAATAAGTGAGAGATTACTCTGCACCAGGTTATCGGGGATCTTGATCTGCCTGGAAATCAGAACATATAAAGAAAAAGGGAGGGCTTTGAGGTAGGGAGAATAATGTGTCAAGTGGAAGACATGAAAATGTTTAAGTGCAGAATGATGATAGGAATCTGCTTAGACAAGAGGGCTAATGGAAGCATAGGTGAAAATATAGTTTGGGGCTACATTGGGGATGTTCTTTAAGTTAAGATGTTGCAGTTATATTGTATGCAATAGAAAATGATTGAAGATTTTTGAGCTCAGAGATATCATATTTAAAGCAACAGTCCAAGTATTTGGTTATGTAAGCATGTTTAATATTGTTTACTTGCCTTGCTTAGTACCTTGTTGTATCGAAGAGATGTGATGATCGTCAAAATGATATAACTGGGGCCATCATAACTGGCATATATCATCAACTTTTACAATTTAGATTATAAAAAAAAAGCCAAGCAGTAACATGTAACTGCCATTCACCCCTCCCTGTATTTACCTGCTTTGCTATGTAACTTTGCATTGTCTTGTCCTAAAGGCAGAGTACAGTTCCCACTCATTAATGTCAGACTTGACCATGTGATTTGCCTGAAGCAATATTGTGTGCCAGTTCTGAGCCTAGACCATAAGAGGTCTTGCATATTTTTATACTCATTCCCTTTGACCTTCCCCCATCTCTCATACTAGTTCTCAATGGAAATGAAATTTCCATGGAAAATGAAAGATATGGAGCAAATCTAACCCTAACTTGCAACTTAAAGCCAAGCCCAGTTGAATTCAACCTAGATACACTAACACACAGCTGACAAGCAGACGTGTGGACAAGAATAAATTATGTGTGTTTTAAACCACCATCTGTTTGGGTAGGATTAAACAACATCCTTTTTGAAATAGCTGACACATACACCTTTTTTTTTTTTTAGCTAACAGAGGAATATAATCCAAACATATATGTGAATAGTTTACCATGTGTCAGAAATGCTAAACCAAAATATTGTAACTATTTCTCGGAATCATTACATGAGAGAGAATACCAACAATCAGACTCATGGGGAAACTTAATATTATGCCAATCCGGAAAAAGTGAAGGAACCAAGAAGATATAAGTTGCAGGAGAAAACATGAAGGCAGGAAGAGAGGAATACAAATTCACATATTTGGACGTATATCTGTTAACAAGTAATTAAAATCTGTTTCAGATTGACTCAGTATCAAAGAATTCATATACCTGGAAGTTGTGAGTTAGAAAGAGTTTCACACTGAACTCAAAAAGATCTCCAGCTTCATTTCTCTTATTCCTTATGCACTAACTTTGCCTTCATAATTTTTTTCAAAGCATATGATTGCTGTTAGTAACTGTGAAAAAGGTTTATGTGTTCATTTCCAGATGAAAGAAAGTGTGTTACTTTCAGACCTTTCTTTAGAGTAAGAAAACACTTTCCCAGAGTTCTCAGAAAACCTTTCTTTGCCTCTCACTGACCAGGACTGGGATCATACCAGTGTAGTAGTGTGGTGTTAACTTGACCAAAAGAAAGCCACTTTCACCGAGTTCTGTCATGTAAATGCTCCCATGATGGTTATTTCAAGCTACCAGTGTTACACTAGTGAAGACAGAATAGGAAAGAGATGTGCACAGTCATCTCTTGTGAGGCATTTCCAGCACACTAATGGGCATCTGTCCATCTTTGAAACAGTCATTGGACTAATAAATGGGCTTGCTCTTCTTATTAATAACCACACAGTGAAAAAATCCTGAGTTTCTAAATTTGAAATAAATCTGTATTGCTTTTAAAAGATAGAAAAACAGGGGCACCAGGGTGGCTCAGTGGGTTAAAGCCTCTGCCTTCGGCTCAGGTCATGATCCCGGGGTCCTGGGGATCGAGCCCCACATCGGGCTCCTGCTCGGCAGGGAGCCTGCTTCCTTCTCTTTCTCTGCCTGCCTCTGCCTACTTGTGATCTCTCTCTGTCAAATAAATAAATAAAATCTTTAAAAAAAAAAAAAGATAGAAAAACATATTACTTAAAAGGAAAGATTGTGCCAATGAGAAAATATTTACTAAAAAGTAAGCATCATTGTGTTGCTTCATCTGGCTACAGAATTTATACAGAGAACTTCTGAATTATTCTCAGTTTTAATATTATATAATTTATTTTTAATATTTAATATATTTAATATTTTATAGTTTAGAATTTTACTATTTTAATATAGTGAGTCATATAGTCATAAAGAGCATTTAGAATAATTCTCCTTAGAAATTAATATTCAGTTCAACATTAATTGCATATCTACTATGTTCTAGATATTACAATTGTATTCTGGAAATAAAAACCTGAAATGATGCCTGCCATCAGGCAAATTTAATGGAGGAAATAGACAGATATGCTAAGGATTAACATAGACCACTGGATGGCACACTGCAGTCCATGTGCCATCTTTGGACAGTTACCTGTTTTTATAAACAAGATTTTTTGGAACACATCTACCCCCATTGTTATGTATTTTCCTATAGCTGCTATCACACTACAAGGATAGACTTGGATAGTAGCAACAGAGACCATTTGGCCCACAAAGCTGAAAATATTTACCATGTGGCACTTTACATGCGAAGTTTGCAGACCCCTTACAGGGCGCGTGGCAGTCACTGAAGTATATACACCAGAGGAACTAGAAACACAAATAAGGGTGTCGTAACCAATGTCATTCACTGAGAGGGCTTCTTAAGCAGAAAGTGATGGAAACTCAGTATCAGTACTCTAGTTACCCCAAATCTGAGTGACTGTCCATAAGTGGATAAACATCTTGAGTGTTAGCTAAACCTAGGAGATATTTTAGTTTCTCTTTTAGAAATGGCATGACAAAAAGTGTTAATTAAGTACAGCCATATTCACTGTGGTTTGTGAATTGTTATTTGACTCTGCCCAACATGAAATGATTAAATCATGGATTGTTCCATTTAAAGCAGTCAAATTTAAAGTAAACCTAAGTGTGACTTTTTATTTAAGGGCCACTATTCATTTGCTGCAGTTCTTGCACTATGTCATATAAAATCCATCTTTCCAAATATCTCTTTTTCTCAGATGAAAGGTCTTCTGTATCTTGAATTATTTTCTTGATTTGTTCTTTGGCTTCCATTCTGATTACTCATATAATAGTAAATTTAAAAGAGCCTGAATGCATTCAACACAATTATAGTACCATGTTATTGCTTAATCATTTATTGAACATTTTCTCCTAAAATATTCTGATCTGTGTTCCAAAAAGGAAAAGACCAAAAAGCTTAAAAACTTATTAAGGGGATTCTGGCTGGCTCAGGCAGGGGAACATGCAACTCTTGACTGCAGGGTTGTGAGTTCAGGCCCCACGTTGGGTGTAGATATTACTTAAAAATAAAATCTTTTTTAAAAAGTGCTCTTATTTATTCTTCACTGTATTCTGACTTTGATCCACTTTAATAATACACATGCATTTATAAAACTTTTTAAAAAAGATTTTATTTATTTATTTGACAGAGAGAGATCACAAGTAGGCAGAGCAGCAGGCAGAAACAGAAGGGGAAGCAGGCTCCCCACTGAGCAGAAAGCCCAATGCAGGGCTCAATCCCAGGACCCCGAGATCAAGACCTGAGCCTCAAGCAGGGGCTCAACTCACTGAGCCACCCAGGTGCCCCTATAACACCTTTTTATCTAACTCATTTTGCATCCAAATTTTATATATCAGAAAAAGAATCAAAAGTTTTTTTTCAGATGCAGCAATCATTCAGTAATAAAAGCTGTTGTTAAAGTAATTAGATGCTGAATCTCCAAAATGAAGAGCATGCTTACTGTTTGTTTTCTTAATCCAATAAAGAAAAGCATAATATGAAATTATTCATGTGCTTGAGGGAAGAGGAGAATTCATAATTCCTAATGGTCCTGGTATCATGGTCCCCTTTTCCCCATACCTACTGCTTCACTTCCTGTGCCCCAACGATCCCAGGCTTACCATCTCAATCAGATTCTCCTTGTTCCCCCCCCATCCAAGCTGCTGTAGTCTTCTCCCTCATAGTAAGTAATAGCCCTGTCCTCTCAGTGTGATCAGTTAAAAAAAGGGAGTCATCCCAGTACCTTTGCTCTCAGCTCCCCCCAGATTGTTTGCCAACTAGTAGAGACGAGTTTCTCTACTTTCCAAGTATTTACCAAATCCAACTGCTCCTAACCATCTGTATAGATACCATATTACCTTCATCTCTGGTCCAAATTACCACAATCTTTGGTTAACAGTGTAATATTCTCTTAATCAGCCTCATTTGTTCAGCCCTTTGACCTCTAATGTTTATTCTCAGCACAACAACCTAGGTATTTCATTTGTTATTTACTTGAGGATGTCATACTTCTTTTTTTAGAATAAAGATTTATTTATTAGAGAGAACACATGCAGGGGAGCACATGGATGGGGAGGGACAAAGGGAGAGGGAGAGAGAGTCTTAAGCAGACTCTCCATTGTGGGCAGAGTCTAACATGGAGCATGATTCCAAGATCCTGAGATCACAACCTGAGCTGAAACCAAGAGTTGGACACAACCAACTTCACCACCCAGGCACTATTATTTTCTTTTTTTTAATTATATACTTTTTTATTTTTAGGTTATTTATTTAGTAATCGCCACCCCAATCTGGGGCTCAAACTCACAACCCTGAGATCAAGAGTCACATGCTCTTCTGACTGAACCAGCCAGGGGCCCCAGATGTCATACTTCTTTTCACAACATGGCAATGCAATGGCTCTGCATCATTCTTAGTATAAAAGCCAAAATAATTTAAGTGGCATATGTGCTCTGACTCCCTGCTCTCTCTCTGAACTCAGTATTTCCATTAGATGAAATTGGAATAAATATGTTGTGTTTTGCTTTAAGTTGAATCAAAAGCATTAAACCCAACAGAAGGAAAAAAGTACTATGGTTATATAAATGATATTTGCTGAAAAGTTATTTTAGGCCATACATATTCTTTTGATCACAATGAGGTGGAAGTTTTCCATAAACAAAGATTATCATCCATGAGCTTCACCTATGCGGTATTCCCAATTGAATGTGAGGCCAGATTCTTCATTTCATCCACCCACATTCAAGAGCTCTGAGAATCAGAATCACCAATAATCATAATGTTTATGATTTCCAGCATCAATATTTTAACTTGGTGATTGGTAGGCTGCTATCTTGAACATTCTACACCTAAGGTTCCTGTAGGAAACACAGTGCAAGGATGACAATCATGGGCAGAATTTGTGGGTCTATGGGGAAATGGGAACATAGTTCCCTTTTGTCATATTTAGGACTAAAAAGAACAACTTACTTCTGAGTGCATCAATGGAGAAGAACATATCAATAACATAAAAATAAGATTATTAATCAAAAAGACATGATTTTAATCAGGTGGTATACAAACTTAACTTGTTCTCCCTCAAAACAGTTCTCCGTGATGCCCAGCAATTGACAGTATAACATGGGGATCAAAAGTGCAGACTCTTGAACCAGACATCTTGGTTTGAGTCCTGCCTCTGGTCCTTATAACAGCTATGCTCTGTGCCTCCATCTCCTTATAAATTTAGTAATACTCATCTCCCAAGGTTAATTTACCATGAAGCCAATGGAACTTAAACTTTGGGACTCATCTCATGTTTAAATTCTTATCCAAATGTGGAAGGAAATTGGGGCTAACTGGAAGCATTTTACAGAAGTCATTTCCAAAAATTTAAGTGAAGTTTCTCAAAAGAAAAGGATCAGCTCCAACACTCCAGCGATTCCTCAGGGTATCTTTCCACACCATGTAAATATGCATTTTAATACCTATGTTCATAATTTCATACTATTTTTTCATAAAGAGTGCTTGCATTAGCCTCAGGTACTACAAAATCTAGACTCCCCCTTGTCTACTGCCTAGGATTTTTGTGAGGATTAGAGAAGGTATTATGTTTTAAGTACTTAGAACAATGTCTGGCATGCAGGTAGAAAATGTTAGCCATTATTATAAATAGGTTGCTTAACAATGATTACATGTTGATTAGTTATATAATTTTGTGAAAAGGAATTCATTTTGAATGGCAGTATCAAGGGTCTGAAGCCTCACTTGAGGACATTCCCAAAGTTTTCCCAAAGCAAGAAGCAAATAGAATGATTAGACCTCTACTGACTGAAGTTCACTGATCTATCACTAAACTCCTGTTAGTTCAATTAGAATGCTCAAGTGTCAGAATCCAATGTCCACTTGTTGAAAATATCTGAGTGTGGTTTTAAATCTTAAAAAGTAGGATTTAATATAATTTGTGTTTTTTAATTATTCTCTCCCCTCCATTACCTGTGCTGTTGACTCTTAGAACTCCTGTTATATATACCTAAAAGGATTAATCATTTCTGTTAACGTCTATCTAATACTTCATATATATTTGTTTAGGTTTACAACCTGCATAATTTCCCCAATTTTATCTTCTAGAATACTAGCTTGGTCTTTATTGCTGTCTAGCTAGTATTTACTCTGTGCTTTGAATTATGATTTTTAATCACATAAATTATATATTCATTTCCTGGACTTCTTTTCTTTCTCTTAGTTTTTTCAGAATTATTTATTTTTGTTTGTAATTACCATATAAATTCAAAGTATTTGACATCATATAATTTTATTATTTTACCTAAATTTTATTTGGTTAATTTTGGTTTCGATATGGATATATGTGTGTGAACACACACACACCTGCATGTGTGTAGTTCAGGTTTTTGTTTTCATTTTTTTTTTCATGACATTAGTTTTCCATTATTTTATAGTTGGCTTTTTTTCTGCTCTGTATGCATGGATGGTGGAATAGGCTAATTAATTAAGGCACCTAGATTTTCTGCAGTTAATGGAGAACTGTTTCTTCAATATTTTTTCTTGATTTGGACTGTTGACATCAGTGTCTGGAGGGTACTTTATTCTAAGAGTGGAACACATTAGAATAGTTTACTATACTAGCTAAAAGGGGTTTTCCTTGATTCCATGCATTTATACTTTCCCACCATAACACCTTCTCTTGAGAAAATACTGGACATAAATTAAATTCTGCTTCTCTGTCAGCCCCAAATATCATGAGTACGATCTCTTTTTTTGGCGATTGCACCCATTTTTCAAATACTAAAATCTTGGGTCAAGTGCACATTTCCTTTATTCTTCTGCTTAGGAAAGGAGAAGCTGATAGTCTAATAGCTTTTCAGAATGCTAATTCTTAATGAATTGCTCCAGTGACTAACTGTGGTAAGTAATTTCAAAGACAGCAACCAGTTTACCTGAATATTCACAATCTTGTATATTTCCCTTCCATGATGAAACTGGGCTGGCTGTGTGACTCACTTAATTCAATGGCATGTGATGAAAGGATGTGCTAGTTCCAGGCCTAAACTTTGAGAAGGCCTGACAACTTTGCTTTTGTGCTCTTGGGAGTGCTGAGCTGTTACGAAAGTAATTTGACTGTCCTACTGGAGAGGTGTTTATAGAGACCACGTGGAAAAGCTATAAGGAGGAGAGGCCCTTAGACTATATAGAAAGAGTAAGAGACCCTGTCATCCTAGTATCCTGAGCTCAGCTCTTCAGCTGTCCCCTTCTTTTTTTTTTTTTTTTTTTAAGATTTTATTTATTTATTTGACAGAGAGAGATCACAAGTAGACAGAGAGGCAGGCAGAGAGAGAGAGAGAGGGAAGCAGGCTTCTTGCTGAGCAGAGAGCCCGATGTGGGACTCGATCCCAGGACCCTGAGATCATGACCTGAGCCGAAGGCAGCGGCTTAACCCACTGAGCCACCCAGGCACCCCCAGCTGTCCCCTTCTATTCACCAGACATAAATGAGGCATCTTGGATAATCCAGTCCCATTGAGCCTCTAGATGTTTGCAACCCAAGCTGGAATCACATGGAACAAACTGCCCAACTGAGCCAGTCAGCTCATACCATTGTGAAAAAAAACAAAAACAAAAACAAAAACACCCAGTGATGATGACAATGACAACAACAAAACAGTTGTCCTCTTAAATTACTAAGTTTTTGAAGGATATTTATATTTTTACTTAACAATACACTCCTATTTTAAGACTCTCCAGAATTCTCTTGGGAAGATCTTGACTCATCAGCTGAGAATCCACTATTCTTCCATAATAATCTATGCCTTAATTCTCTCTATTTTCCAGAATATTTAAAAGAAAAAAAAAGGTTCCCAGTGGCATCCTTCTTATTTTCCTGACCTACAATATACATTTCATATATTTTTTGTAATTTCAGTGATACTCTGAAAAGAAGGCAAGGTCATAAATGTTCTCAGTTTACCATTATGAAGTAGAGGCCAGTAGGTACATTATTTTAATCTCCAATTTTATAGATGATAAAACTGATGACTTAGAAGTTTAAATAGCTTACTTAAAATCACAATTAGTCACATCTGATATTCAAATTGTTCCTATATTAAATAGTATATTCAGAGAGAGTAAAAGTAGAACAACAGTATATTTGAAAATTGTATTTTATTACACACACACACACACACACACACACACACACACACACAGAAGATCACCTACCTCATTCCAGAAGTGGTGCACGTCATATCCACTTACCATTTGTTTGTCAGAACATGTCATAAGGCTCCAAACTAACTTTAGGGGAAATTAAGAAAAGTTAGGAAACTCAATAAATATGTGTTGAGTACTAATTGACTACTCACACTGCTTGATAAAGTGGCCCACTTGAGTCATCTTGAAAAGACCCTGTCTGCTGGGTAAATGATATAGCAGAAAAAAAAGATGAAATTTCTTACCAAGAAAATTTGATGTGTCTTCAATTTATCTACTGACCTCTTAAATTATAACCTAGCATTTGGTATTTAAGTTGTTAGAATTACTTCTAGACAGGGGCGCCTGGGTGGCTCAGTTGGTTAAGCATCTGCCGTCAGCTTAGGACATGATTCCAGGGTCCTGAAATCGAGTCTGGTATCAGGCCCCTTACTCAGCAGGGAGTCTGCTTCTCCCTTTGCCCTTTCCCTCCCCCTGCTCCTTCTCTCTCTCTCTCTCTCTCACTCTTTCTCTCTCAGATAAATAAATAAAATCTTTAAAAAAAAAAAAAGAATTACTTTTAGACAAGTACCATCCTTTTTATTCCACTTATAATTAGTTATATCATTTTTGTTTTGTTTTGTTTTGTTTTGTTTACATGCATGAATGATTGGAGCTTCATGAATGATTGGAGCTTCAAAAAATCACAAAGGAGAATATTGTCCAGGTGAGGTGCATCATCTAACTGATTCCCTAGATGGCAATCTAGGGAGCCATATGTTCAAGTGGCACAGCTTCAAGAGGAAGGAGAGCCACCTGGCTACCTAATCCATACAACACTCTGCATAAATGAGAACGAAGTTGTCATTCTGTTAAACCATGGTACAACTTTGTATTAACCTCAATAATGCAGGCATTCATGTGACCATCAGGAAAGCTCCTATAGTCTTCACCAAATTATGGGAATCAGTTTGCCTAATAGTAGCTTGCATCACAGATAGCATTACTCTGCCTCTTCACACTTTCTCACACATCTTCATGGATTCTCCCAGATTCTTGAGGATATACCAGATTTGTCCAAGATCTTGTTAGTGCTCTGCTCCAGCATGGTTATACAAGTAGCCCATCAAATTCTGCAGTTCAGTGAAAATCCAGGGTGGGTCTCTTGGGGACTCTAAAACTTGAATTGAAGAATGAAGAGAAATGTCATAGTGTTCTCTACTCCTATGAAGTACTTCTTACAAAAAATATCATTATGGAATTTTCAGCTTTTTCTTATATGTGGTAAACATGGATGATAATCATGAAATCAGTTTGGCTACTCCTTTGCCTTTTAAGCATTGATGTGTCTGGGGTATCCTTTTAGAATATGGAACTCTTACCCTCCATTTCTGTCAGCTTTGGGTGTCAGTCAGAAATCTGAAGAACATTTTTATCATTCTGTTTCAAATAGGATTTATTGCCTTAGAATTTTTATTATATAACTTCATGTTTAAAACAGATGCAATAATGCATTCTGAAGTATTTCATTTTTTTCTTCCTTCTTTTCCTTCTAATTCCCTGCTTTTGCTTTTTCCCAAAATTCAAACTGATATTTGGATGGTAGTTAACTGGTTTGGGATATGTGGTTATGGGAGCAAAGCCAGCTCTATTTCCCACTTGTCAAATCCTGGTCATTACTCAGTGACTGCTAAGAAACCACTTTCGAGGTCTGTACTAAAGGAAAATCAGTTACCAATCCTGATTCTAACCTGAAATTGAGAAAAGTTTTAGACATAGATAAAAGACAGTACCACATTTAAAGAAGGAGAAAAAAGATAAGTAACAGTGTAAAGCTTTTTTGGAAGAAATCCTACTACCTAAATTCTGAATGATGGGTTATATTTTTAAAAGAAATGATGATTATGTGACATGATAGAGGTACTAATTATCACTACAATGGCAATCGTATTACAATGTACAAATGTATCAAATTATCATGTTATACACTTTAAATTTTCACAATGCTATATGTCAAATATATTTCAATTAAAAAAAGAAACTTATTAGTTATAATTTTAGAGATCACTGAAAAGCCATCTGAGTTCCTTGGTAAGGAATTATGTTATCTCTCTGTTTTTTTTTTAATTATGTTATCTCTTGATTGCAAAATATAAGTTTAACAATCTTTATGACCATCCAAATGTTAAGAAAACTACACATCAGTATGGTCACTGTGGTAACCAGAATAATGGCCTCCTACAGATGTCAGTACCCTAATCCTCAAAACCTGTGACTATATTACTTTTCATGATAAAGAGGACTTTGTGGATTAATTAAGGTTAAGGACCTTGAGATGCAGAGATTATCCTGGGTAAGCCAAATTTAATGACATGAGTCCTAAAAGGTAGAAGAAAAGGGCAAAAGAGGGGGTCAGTGGGAAGTCAGGGTAAGAAGTACTCAATGCCCCACTACTGATTCTAAGATGAGGGAGTATACATGGATCAAAGAAAGACCTCTAGGAGCTCAGGACAGCCCTCAGATGACAGCAGGATGTCCAGCAGGAAATGGAGAGCTCCTCTTGGAACTGAATTCTGCCAACATCTGAATGAGCAAGGAAACAAATTTTCCCTTAGCGCCTCAGGAAAGGAATGCAGCCCTACCAAACCTTAATTTTAACCCACTGAGACTCACATTGGACTTCTGGAACTAAAGGACTCTAAAATAATAAGTGTGTATCGTTTTAAACCACTATGTTTGTGACTAATATGTTATAGCACCAATAGGAAACTAATACAGTGACCATCAAGTAATGATAGCTAACATGGTGACGTAAAGTTTTCCTTGAACATTTTATCTATCAACAGATAATCTCAATGCTATATTTCACTGGTGGCTCTCAGCAGTGAACCTTGGCAGTTGGTTAGATCCGTGGTGTGTTCCATCCACAGTAATTAATCTCTGTTGCTTCTTCAATCATGGTTTCTCCATGTGGAGGCACCCATGGACAACTGCAGTTCTTACCCGTTACCCTCTCTGGTTCATTTTATGAGTAGTCTGATACTGTTGCTGGTGTATTATTTGTGCAACCTATTAGATAGATCTCAATTACCACATCTGCGGGTTACTGGCTGTGTATTAAAACTAGGGTAGTTAAAACTCACCATCTGAACAGTAGTTTTCTGTTAAGAAGAACAGAAGGGAGTGCCTGGCTGGCTCAACTGTTAAAGCATGTGACCCTTGATCTTAGTGTCGTGAATTCATGCCCCATGGGCATAGAGCCTACTTAAAAATAATTTTAAAAAAAGAAGAAGAAGAAGAAGAAGAGGAAGAAAGAAGCAAAGATTCATGCTTCCTTCATAAAGATTGTATAAAAGATTAATTAAGATGTGTTAATTACAATGCCTACATTTATTTTTTTTTAAAAGATTTTATTCATTTATTTGACAGAGAGAGAGAGAGATCACAAGTAGGCAGAGAGGCAGGCAGAGAGAGGGAGAAGCAGGCTCACCGCTGAGCAGAGAGCCCGATTCGGGGCTCGATCCCAGGACCCTGAGATCATGACCTGAGCTGAAGGCAGAGGCTTAACCCACTGAGCCACCCAGGTGCCCCAACCTACATTTATTTTTAAGATTGATTGATTGATTGATAGAGGGCATGTGTGAGCTGGGGGAAGGGGCAGAGGGAGAGAGAGAATTTCAGGCAGACTCTGCACTGAGCCGGGAGCCCAACGAGGGGCTCAATTCCATGACCATGAGATCACGACCCAAGATGAAATTAAGAAGACATTTAACCAGATGAGCCACCCAGGTGCCCCCACAATGCCTACATTTGATGAATGTTATATCCTGTCTCCTCTCTTCCCCTTGTTCATTCATTCAACACATATTTAATGGACATTTACTATAGGCTAAGTGGGATACTTCAGCATACAAAAGATAAAAATCCCCCTTCTCAGGAAACATATTTTAGTGTAAGCTCGACTGCTTGCTCTATGGCATCCTATCTGTGCTAACAGAGGTAATATGTGGATGCATTGCACAGTGCCATGCATTTATTTATCATTCCTGGTTAATCTTGTTTCTTTTTCCTGGGACTCAAGAATTCTTTGCTGACTCAGAACTGTTTATTCTCTATAGAATTCCCTCATGCATTGTAGTGAAGAGTCCCTTGTTGTCTCTAGTTAGTAATTAAGGTAGAAATATTAAAAAGTAAAGAGAACAAGGTAATGATCATGTATTCTGGGTGACCCTCAACACAGCTATAGAGACATAGCTGATGCATAGGAAAATAGAAAAAATAGGAAATATTTTATAAATGTAAGAAATCTGTAATGAGTTACTTTGGAAAACAAATCAAAGAAATGATATCCAGACTGGGAAACCTTCTGTTAATTTTACAGAAATGTCTTAACCTTAAAAATAATTCCTGAATATATTTTTTTAAGATTTTATTTATTTGACAGACAGAGATCACTAGTGGGCAGAGAGGCACTCAGAGAAGGAAGCAGGCTCCCTGCTGAGCAGAGAGCCCAATGTGGGGCTCGATCCCAGGACCCTGGGACCATGATCTGAGCTGAAAGCAGAGGCTTTAACCCACTGAGCCACCCAGGCGCCCCAATTCATGAATATTCTTAAAGGAGAACCAATTTTGGATAATGGGATATCCAGGACTATTGTTAGCTATACTTAGTAACAGTTTCAAAACGAAGTTTTTAAGTTGAACAGATGGCTCTATTTCAACAGTGCTACTATTAGCTGTGCAATATAAATAAGTTTATTTATTTGCTTATGTTTAGGTGCCAATTATATTTTTATTTACCTTATTTATTTTTAATGGCTTTTTTCAGGCACATTTTTCTAAGAAGAAAAAGGATAAGCTGATTTTGAGTTGTAAAATTAACATTTTCTCTAAAAATACACAGTGTATCTCTTAGGCAAATGATGGTTTACATTGAGTTTCCCTTTTTTGGCATTCCAACTCAGCACATACAAAAAATATTTTCTGGTGAATAACTTTTATTTTGCATTTTGTATCTCAAAACTGCCTTTGGGACAGTTGAAAAGTCTTACTCTTTGAATTTCTGGAGACTCTAGTAAAACTGATAGCTGTCTTCCATATGTTTATAGCCTTTCCTCTATACAAAGTCCTTTACCTACAACTGAGCAAACATCAGAGTAAACACAAGTTTATTTTAGAGTAGAGGTCAACATATGTAGTTGGGAGTAAATCCAGACAAATATGAATCAACACTAACTTCTAAAAGCTGCCCAAATTCCTTGCAGTGTGGCAAGCGGTTTATGAGGTAGATTTTAATTTTTTTTTCTCCTATTTCCTTCTTTCTTGAGAAAAAGAAAGCGCGCACACACACGTGCGGGTTGGGGTAAGGGGGCAAAGGAAGAGGGAAAGAGAATCCCAAGCAGTTTCCATGCCCAGCGCTGAGCCCGAGATGGGTCTGGATCTCACAACCCTCCCATCATGACCCTGGCTGAAATCAAGAGTCCCATGTGCTTAACCGACTGACCCACCTGGGCTCCCAAGTTAAATTTATGTCTCCTTTGGGCTGCCTCTGGAAAAAGGCAAAGAGAGTTCTTTTCAGAGGCAAATAAAAGAAATGAGTCTGGTCTAGCAGAAGGCTCTTAGACTGGGAGATAAGAACTGGAAGGAGAGAAGTCTGAAAAAAGAGTAACTGAATTGATTGGGGAGTGTGAATATTTTTTCTAGAATTGGAAAGAATTTACAAAAGAAGGTGAATCTCAGTGCAATAGCCAGAAGCCACAGTTATAGTTCAGAGCTTCTACAGGGTACCTTTTGGCCAGTTAGCCATCTATCTAATAGGCTGCACAAGTAATACACCAGCAACGGTATCAGACTACTCATAAAATGAACCAGAGAGGGTAACGGGTAAGAACTGCAGTTGTCCATGGGTGCCTCCACATGGAGAAACTATGATTGAAGAAGCAACAGAGATTAATTACTGTGGATGGAACACACCACAGATCTAACCAACTGCCAAGGTTCACTGCTGAGAGCCACCAGTGAAATATAGCATTGAGATTATCTGTTGATAGATAAAATGTTCAAGGAAAACTTTACGTCACCATGTTAGCTATCATTACTTGATGGTCACTGTATTAGTTTCCTATTGGTGCTATAACATATTAGTCACAAACATAGTGGTTTAAAATGATACACAGTTATTATTTTAATGAGTTCTTTGGTTCCAAAAATCCAATGAGTCTCAATGGGTTAAAATCAAGAATTTAGCTCAATTAAGCCATCACACATTAATGCAAATAGTCTGCTTCTCTTTCCCCTAGTCTCACCAAAACACATGGCTTTCCATGGAATCTCCTTCAGCTTGGCCAATGGATCATGTTCTTTGTTAATCCTCTCTCTGGACCCTCCCCCCTTTTCTCCTCTTCACCTGATAATCACTCATCCTTCAGATCTCATCAATGTCTCTTCTTCCAGAAAGATTTTGACCACTTCCCCAATCTACACAGGGCAATTTTCCCCCACCAGGTTCCCTTAGTATCTGTGACTGCAGTCAAAACACACATCATAAAAGAATTTTTGGTTTAATTGTATGTGCTGTTTTATGGACTCTAACATCTTTGGGAAGGTTTCTACCATTATTAGCAGCAAATCCCAAACACTTGGCTTACACTACTGTAAATATTGAATTTGTGGAATAACGGAACTAAAACTTGGGAAATAAGACTACTTAGTTCAAAGTGTGACCACAGTTAGTGCTTCCCCCAGGTCCCTTCAGATTTCCTTTATCATTTCTGTGAATTTAAATTTTCATAGCTCATTCAGTCAATTTAAATGCTTTTATATTCCATCATTACTATGTATAGTATGTGTCAGTAAGAATAATAAGGAATCCGTAACTGGGTCAAACTGAAGGAAGACACCATTAGCGTCTTATAAATGGTTTTATAGCTACCTAAAAGTTGAAATTATATCAGAGAGGGGATTAAGAAATAATGCTACCAGACTACATGAATTGGAAATATATATTCCAACATATGGAGATTTTGGAATTGAGATTTAGTATATAAAAACTACTGAAGCTTTTTATAATTTCACTCACCAAAAAGTATTTTTGAGCATTAAGTTGGCATAATAAATGTATAAATCAGAAACACAAATAATAATATGAAACTAAGTATCTCTTAACAACTGTAGTCTTAAACTTAAATTTTTTTCCAGATGAATAGAAGTTCACAGAATCTTTCTCCTTTTTTTCCCTCTCTAATCAAAATAACTCCTCCTCCTGATTCTAAAGCAATGAAACGAAATGGCTAAAATCACGTTATTTTATGATAACAATTTTACAGCTGCTAAGAGGGAGACATTTTTAAACCTCCCATATCTATTATAAACGACACTGAAATTATCATCCTTAGATTGAAGAAGAGGGTGAAATATTTGTCACAATATAGTCTCTCCACCCCACCATCCTGAGAAGAATGCTAGGACTAAAATTAGAGAGTGCAGGCAGCATTACTTAATTTCAGTCTTCAGAAGGAGGAGAGATTTGGGCCTGAGGAGATAAATAGAGATCAGAACAAAGAGAAGCTAGTCAGTTCATGTGAGTTTCTCAACACCCTGGGTGGTAAGCCTACAGTCATCCAAGAAACAGATGCTAGGTTTAAAATTCAATTCAGGGTGTCAGTGAATTGCGTTAAACCTTGTATTTTGTTTTTCTCATGAAGAAAAAAAGAAAAACATGTTTCATTTATCAAACACAAGCATGTTTCTTCAGAGATTTCATTCTGATGTTTTGCTTTAATTTCATATTCTCTAATGTGTCTAAGTAGTCCTTAAAAATGATGTCAACCCATTTTTACAGTAATAAATTCATTTACATCTCACATGAAGAGTCTCAGCGGTATAGTCAACATGGCCTATCACAAAATGTTTGACTTTGATTTAACATACAAATGATTTAACATACAGCATGAGTCATAGGTTTGAAACTTTAATATATTTCTCCTGTCTTAAAGACTAATCTTATATTAGAGGAGAACAGACGGGTAGTGGAGTGAGCAAATTACATTAGTGACGAAACTACAAGGAAATATTTAATTGTCTGTAAAAGAGTATCTTGAGCTGCTTTGGTAGTGAACAGCCACCTCTCACATCCATTTTACAGCTTTGAAAAAATAGACCAGTACACTGATTGGGTACTGCAGTTACTAAGAGATCAAAGGTTACTTTCTGTCAAGTGTTTCTAAGGGAAGCACTGCTATCATTTGGTGACTTCCTTTTTTTTTTTTTTTTTTTTACAGAATTGGGAGTTTTGTGGTTTTTTTTTTAAGATTTTATTTATTTATTTGACAGACAGAGATCACAAGTAAGCAGAGAGGCAGGCAGAGAGAGAGAGAGGAGGAAGCAGGCTCCCTGCCGAGCAGAAAGCCTGATGTGGGGCTCGATCCCAGAACCCTGGGATCGTAACCTGACCCTGGGATCGTAACCTGAGCCAAAGGCAGAGGCTTTAACCCACTGAGCCACCCAGGCGCCCCTAGAATTGGGAGTTATTGGTTGTGCTAAGAAAATTTAATAATCTAGCAGTATTTTTATGATTATATACATATTTATATGCTTAAATACTTTTAAATGCTGGTAGATATTGTGAATGAACATACAGCTACCTGGACATAGATATTGTACTGCAAAGAATTAGGATTTATTCTAAGTCTCCATTTATAAACCAGTTTTATTCTTTGTCACCATTTAATATTCCACCTTTTCTCTCCTAGGTAGAGATAGTACATTTTGTATGTGACTTCTTGTCAGGTGCTTTGTGCCTTCATTAGAATGACTTGTGAACTCCAGGAAATACCTTTTTCACCAACAACTTTATTTTTTTCATGGAGCCCAATGCAGGGCTTGACCTCACGACCCTGAGATTAAGACCTGAGCTGAGCTAAGAGTGGGATACCTAACCAACTGAGGCACCCAGGCACCCATTTCACTAACAACTTTTTAATTTAGAGTCTTACTAAACATTGCTTTGTAATCATTAGATATTGTGAGGGAAGAAAAATGTTTTTTTCTCTGTCCTTCTAGATTCTTGACTTAGACACCTCTGGAATAAAAGACAGATTAATGGGAGAGAAAAATAAACAGAGATTGAACTAGATGTATGCCTCCTCTATGCATGGGACAGACCCAAGAAAACTGAGTACCTCCCTGTAATACCATCTCCTGCTAAAGGCAAAAGATGCTGGGTGTGGGAGTCAATTAAGGGAGGTTACCAGAAAAAGGACAGTAAACAAGAGTAAGGATGTAGTGCAGGTTTAAATCCTTGCCTTCTCCACGGATAAGAGTTTCTAGAGATTAAAAAACAAAACAAAACAGAGTTTCTAGAGATTTAGAGTCATCTTTCTCTTCCGGGCACAGCAGGGAGAGACACACTTACAAATGGAGATTTCCCTTATAAATGTAAAAGCCTCTTAGAAAAAGGTGGCCTTCTACTCAGTATGCAGAGCTTCTTTGTCTGCTGTTTCTTAAAAATAATCAGCCTGAAATAATCCTTAAACCAAACATGCATATTTTGGGATGGCATATTCTGCTTCTCTTTAAGTCAAATAATAATTTATATTTGAAAGAACGTGTTCGTAGATAAAATGTATTCAAAATAAATCAGTCTGCTTACAATATTCTTTTTTTCCCGAAAGATATGGTTAATGAAAGAAAAATAGTATTAAGGAAATAAAAAATATAAAGAAACCACACTAATACAAAATTCTAACACTAAGATCCCCAAGTCTGACTTTAATGATAATAATTACCTGTGTATAAATTTGTGTATCTCAACAGAATTTAATAATTTATATATGAAGACTTGTGAAAGTGATTATTTTTTAATTCTTTTTGTTTTCTCAAATTCCTTCTAAACCCTGGGTGGAGAAAGGAGGAGAGCTCCCCATTGTTTTTCAGTAGATTTCCTCTTTTTCCTCTTGCACAATATTGCCAAGAATTTGTATTTTCAAGTTTTTAATCAAGAGAATGTGAGAGAAGAATTATCAGAAGAATATAGATTTCTCTAGGAGTTTTAGAAGATAATATTTTTCATTTTATATGTAGAAAGTATGAAAATTTATGGGAAATATTCATTTGAAGTAGAAATACGTCAGGAAGGAAGAACTTCCTCTGCCCTATGGCCTTCTAGATGAACTCAGGATCAAACTGACTTGAGACAAATTAACAGGAAAAAATCAAATTAAATAGGCATAAATATGGGGAATCCATATAGACAGGAAATTCCGAAGACAATGAGGCAATGTGAAGCTCATAGGAGATAAGGAGAGGGTCAGGGTCTGAAGACACAAAAGGGAGAAGGCCATTACCAAGAAGGAAAGGAGAGGTTTGAAAAACAAAAGTTGCCCTGTTAGGCAGATAGCTCTCTTCCTGGTATAAGCTCACCTTTCCAGTATAAATATAGGAGGTCGTGGGGGAAGCAAAGGGTTTTTCTTGCATCTTCTGGATTTTGATAACTTTTAACTTAAAGTAATCTTTATACCAAAGTGGCCTGTCTCTGAGGCAGCCTGCATTCAGCCCCTATAGATATAAATAAATCATATTTGTGGGCACCTGGGTGGCCCAGATGGTTAAACGTCTGCCTTCAGGTCAGGTCATGATCCCAGGGCCCTGGGATGGAGCCCTGCGTTGGGCTCCCTGCTTAGTGGGGAGCCTGCTTCTCCCTCTCTCTCTCTGCCATTCCCCCTGCTTGTGCTCTCTGGCTCTATCTCTCTGTCAAATAAATAAATAAAATATATTTTTTAAAGATTTTATTTATTTATTTGACAGACAGAGATCACAAGCAGGCAGAGAGGCAGGCAGAGAGAGAGAGGGAAGCAGGCTCCCCGCCGAACAGAGAGCCCGATGCGGGGCTCGATCCCAGGACCCTGGGACCATGACCTGAGCCAAAGGCAGAGGCTTTAACCCACTGAGCTACCCAGGCACCCCAATAAATAAAGTCTTAAAAAACATCAAAAGCACAAATCATATTTGCATAGGTTATTAAAAGAGTCTTGGAATTTAAGGTGCTAAGAACACATGGCACTGTTCTTTAAAAGCAAGGTCATTTTGGCAATTAACATAGTTAAATGAACAGTTAGTGCATCCCAAAATTAAACTAAAGCTGTCAGACAATTAACCAAACCAGTCCAGAGTTAAGCGTCTGCCTTTGGCTCAGGTCATCTCAGGTCATGATCCCAGGGTCCTGGGATCCATTTCTGCATCGGGCTCCCTGCTTAGCAGGGAGCTTGCTTCTCCCTCTGACTGCAACTCCCCCTGCTTGTGCTCTCTATCTCTCTGACAAATAAATAAATAAAATCCTTAAAAATAAAAAAAAAAAATTAGAAACCGGTCCACATATCAACCTGAGTATGTGTCAACAACTCAGATCCTCACTCTCTCTTTTCAGAAATATTCAACAATACTATGTTTCAAACAAATAGTAAAGATATGAAGGAGTCTTGTGACACTTTTTGGAAACATTGGACTTTTAGCACAAGGTGCAAGTGTATATGTCGGGGGCACACAGTGAGTCTGTATGTGTGTGTGTGTTTGCCTACGTGCATGCATGTGTGTGTGTGTGTGTGTAGTCAATGCTATACCATGTTTTGCTTCAATTATTGGGCTCATTGTCCTTCCTTTTGGGGAAAATAGATGTGACATACTTTCCAGAAGGTATTTATGTATTTACAGATTTAAAATCTCTACTTAATATTTCCTGGAATCAATTTATGTAACACGGCGATATTTTAATTAGACAGATTCTTCATTATTTTAGAACATTGTGAGAAACATACTAAAACTATTGTTAGCATGTTCGTGTGTATATGTGTGTGTGCTGAGCTCACAGCAATTAAGAAGAGCAAATACTGTATCTCTTGAGTTAATAAACCCACAAACAAAGGCAGGTAGCAAACAAAAGCAAACAAACCAAAGAGCCTGTAATGCATACTGACAGGCAACATGATGATTTTTCTAAAATAGAAGTCTCATTTCTTAAAACCCAGACATAATGTATCTGGAAAATAAATAGAGCAAATCGAACAATTCAAAATTCAAGTAAAGATTCTATTTCTTTATATTTATTTTTATTTTTATATATTTATTATTATATATACCTATTTATTTATTTGTATTTATATTTATAAATATAAGTATATTTATATTTATATTTCTTCTCAGAGAAGAAATTTCAAATTTGTAACTCAAGGAAACTCTATAAAGGGTAATGAAGGTCTGTGGGATTTCACCCTGCTAATATTTCCAGAAGTCTAACAGTAGTTTTTAAATAAATTTTCTAAAGACACTAGTGAAAATCATTTTCAAAAAATGGGAATCTAAGTTGGAAAAATAATGGGAGGTCCCTAGTTGGTGAAAAAAAACTGGAAGTCATTGCTCTAGTATAGAATTTCCTGATGTGTATTACTCAGAAAATTATTTCTGTAGGTGAATAGGTGTTACTAGAAACAATGGTCAAATGTTTAGATTTGCTCTGTTTAAAATAAATGCTTTGCCTTTCTATGCATCTCCAAAGGGGGAAGAGGGGAAGATTTCCCAAACTTTGTATTTTGGTCATAAAGTGCTTTTTTTTTTCTTTTAAAAAATCTGGAGAGCTAAAGTTCCACAGACCTCAACTTGGGTAATGCTTACGGAGATGATAGAGCCAGCAAACCAGGAATGGATTCCTGAAGATAAAATCAGCCAGCTGTCCTTTGATTCTGTTAGAGCTTTTTCCCTTTGATGGAATAATCTGGATACCATAAGGCTTTTCTCTGGAGGCCTCTTTTGACCCAGTGAATCAGAATCTTCTATCTTGGGACATGTCACTTTGAAGTTTGCTTTCCGACTGCTTCTACAAATTGTATGCCCAGGTTTATGCTTTGTCTGACTTTTCATGTTACAAGTGCAGGAAAATAAGAGCCTGACTTTTTTTTTTTTTAATTTTTTAACTTTCCGAGAGGTTAAATCATGATTCAGCTAAAGTATAGCTGCACTCTGTGCCAGACATTCCAGCAAGAAAAATGACATCCAGGCTGGCTATGTTATTAGGCCTCTTTGGAGCACGTGGGATGAATAAATTAAATAAGGAAGGTGATCAGAGCAGATACTCATGTGTTACTCCAACTAAACTTGGCATGTTGGAAAGCCACAGTATTTGCAAACAAAAAGATAAGAGGTCTGTTGGGTTATGGACATTGGGGAGGGTATGTGCTATGGTGAGTGCTGTGAAGTATGTAAACCTGGTGATTCACAGACCTGTACCCCTGGGGGAAATAATACATTATAAGTTAATAAAAAAATAAAAAAGATAAGAGGGCTGAATCTCACTTTGCCCACTGTTAACTCTGTGAATTTGGACAATATACATCCTTTTGTAAGCCTCAATTCTTTCATTGGTAACAAGAAGACAGCACTGCCAACTTCAAATATCTAAAAAATGAAACAATATAATTTAATATAGAAGATTCTGGTATATATTAAGTATTAAATAGGTGGCATTATTGTTATTAAAGAAATAGAGTACAAAATGTTTCTTTTATTTAATTTTTTTATTTACTTGACAGACAGAGATCACAAGTAGGCAGAGAGGCAATCAGAGAGCCTGATGCGGGGCTCGATCCCAGGACCCTGAGATCATGACCTGAGCTGAAGACAGAGGCTTTAGCCCACTGAGCCACCCAGGTGCCCCTCAAAATGTTTCTTTTAAATCCTCTTGTTCCTGGGAAAGCCTGGGTGGCTCAGTAGGTTAAGCATCTGTCTTCAGCTCTGGTCATGATCCCGGGGTCCTGGAATCAAGTCCCATGTCAGGCTCCTTGCTTGGCTTCTCCCTCTGCTCGCTGCTCCCCCTGCTTTGTGCTCTTTCTCTCTCTGACAAATAAATAAAATCTTTAAAAGTAAATAAATAAATAAATCCTTTTGCTCCTACCGCAGTCCTCTGAACCTATTTTTTTCCATCTCTTCTTGTTCTGCACCTCACTCGACCTCCAGACTCCAGACAATTATTCCAACTAAGTAACTTAAGATGTTTGTTTCCACAGATATTTTCTCTTCAGTGGATGATGTCTGATGACTGAAATACTTGCAGACGGAAATCACTTCATTTCTCACAATAGATTTTCAAATAATATTAAATAATGTAGAGCAGCTCTGTTTAGTGTGGCCGTCTCCCCAGTGTGTGTCATCACTATGAAAGACTGCTTTCTCTCCAGGCTGACCCTTGACCCCACACCCAACACTCAAATGTCTAGGAGCCTCTCAAACCTTCTACTCTAATACTTTTGATATAAGAAAGTAGTAGCCTATTATCATTTTCTAGCTGTTTTTCATTACTCTGTGCAAACCCAGAGCATAAAAGTCTTATGTTACCCTGATTATATTCACCTTTAAAATAATTCCCAAATTTTAATTGTATCTTCCATTTCATTTTGTCATCCTGTCTCCTTAGTACAGCACTCTAAACCAGTGAATTACATAATGTAGGTACTAATTGTGAATGACAGAAATACATGTAATATTCGGATCTATCACTAAACTTACACAGTATTGCTCACATTGAAATTTTATATAAATGTTTAAATAAAAAGATTAGATCATTTAATGCCACTTAAATGGTTATGTATTGCAAATTTGCTAATATTTAGTGCCCCCTGCTGTTTAAAGTGATTTATTTGCTATTAAGTATTTTAATGATTTTTCTCTCTCATTGATCAAACTTTAAGTCATATGTACTTTTACTAACAGCTCCACCAAGAGAAAGTCTACTCATTCATGTTTGCTTATAGCTCAGCTTAGGTTCTGTGCATGAGCAATGTAGTTTTATTTGTTTTTTTGCATTTTCCCCAGTGGGTTGTACACTCTTACATTGTGGAGCCTTTACTCAAACAGAGTGGAATACTTTCTCATGTACTTTCATACTATTTAGTACATACTTACACTGTGTTCTCACACTGTTGGGATTCTATTTTTGCTTATCTCTTTCCCCAGATCGAAGCACTTGAAAAGCAGGAACTACCCACTACTGTCTCTTCAAGGCCTATCACAGCCTCTGGCCCATCAGAAATGCCTAAGAGTTGTTTGTTCCACAGATGAATGTATGAATGAATGTCATTGCAGGATCCTAATTATCAGAAGGGTTTATGTTCCATTTCCAAAGAGAAATCACATGAAGAATAATACCCCTGGGGGTGGCATATTTTCTGGTAGAACATTTCTAGTAATTTCAAACTTGTTACAGAGCTCATCTAATTCATTTCTCAAAAGTTCAGATGATTAAGGAATTTTTTGTTTATGCTGACCCAAAATTTAACTGAATGATATCTGAAAATAACATTCTCTTTTCTGTCTTCTGTCAAAGTAAAAAGTAAATCTAGTTTTATATCCATTTGGTATTTTGTCATATCTGCACAGAGCAATTAATTCCTGACATTTTTTTCTTGTTTTTGCTAAACTTCATCAAATATTCTAATGCTCTTTACAGGCTATGTTATAAGGTCCTAAGTCACCTTTCCTGTGGCTTGAACTCTAGCACTTTTATTTAGAAAATACCTAGATAATGAACACCCCAGAAATCATAAGAATCAGCTTCCATCCAGAATCTGGTCAAATGGGCTGTGTCTGTTTTCATACATAGGCAAACCATGAAGAAGATGAAAGTGAGAAGATTTAGACTTACTGCCATTTAACAGAGACCGGAAAAAGCTCATTTCTGAACTCTTGAACTGCGGATCAAGTACAGAGAGTGCCAGCTAAGAGAATTGAGGACAGGGATCAAAATCTGGCTAAATATAATGCATAGAAAACAGAGTGTAGATCTCGGAAGAGACAATTTAATTTGCTACCATTTTTTTTAAAGATTTTATTTATTTATTTGATAGAGCAAGCAAACACAGGAGCACAAGCAGGAGCAGGGGGAGTGGCAGAGGGAGGGAAAGGCAGGCTCCCCACTGAGCTGGGAGCCCAATGTGGGGCTCCATCTTAGGACCCTGGTAGCATGACCTGAGCTGAAGGCAGACACTTTAACTGACTAAGCCACCCAGGTGCCCCTAATCTGCTGCCTTTGAAATTCTCTGTTATCTATTTTTCTGGAGCATTCATTCTTTTTATAATATAATGTTTGTTAAGATCTTATCTCCCACAGTTTTCAAACAGGAAAATAAGCATGTGATAAACTAAGTTTGGGCTTCAGGTTGTGTTAGTATAAGCCAGTCTGTCTCATTGCAGATCTAGCTTATATCCTGTTTATGTTATCCTCACTCAGCTTGACTGAATTCCCTGCCCAGAATCCAATGGTGAAAATACGTGCATGCATATAAAACGCTTAGATGAGACATTATCTCATATATGTTAAAAATCCAAATCCAGGGGAAATGTATTCCTACAGTTTTTACTAATACCAATGAAATACAGACATTTCTCCAGTTACTGAGAAATTAAAAAAAAAAAATTAAACTGGGGTACCTGGCTGGCTCAGTCAGAAGAGTAAGTGATTGTTGATATCGGGGTTGTGAGTTCAAGCCCCACGTGAAGTGTGGCAATTACTTAAATAAATAAAACTTTAAAAAGTTAAACTGATAAGACTTACAAATAGGCCCTGAAATATAAATAGAATGTATAGGGCTCCATAAATAAACAGGAGCAAGCAGTTACAATATAACACAAAAGATAGATAGACCTTAAAGTATTAATATATCAACTTGATGAACTACCTCTTTCTAGACTCTAGTTTGTTTTTTAGATAATTTTATTTTAACAAATTTAATCTTTGCATAATGTTCATAAAAACAATTTAGAAAGACTGTTGAGTTGATCTACTCAGTGAGTCATACTGTATTCATTTTACTTCTCTGGCAAGTATTTTCATTGATTCTTTAAATCTATAAACACATTAGTATAAACATTGTGGGTTTATTGTGGAGTTGGGTTTTTTTTGTTTTTTTTTGTTTTTTTGTTTTGTTTTTTTTTACTGGACAAAACAATTCCATAGTGAATGATGTTTATATTTTAAACTATAGTAGGTTTTCATATTAAAAGGGCTAATGTTCAGCAGATGATGAAGACAATATATGGGAAGAAGAATATGTACTCGTCTTTGACTATGAAAAATATTTTTACATATTTTGGAATCAGAAGTTAAAAGTTCCTCATTTTGCTTCTTAGTGAGTTAGGCCGTGAATGGCTAATAAAAATTAAAATGCTTTAAAGTAAAACTCTTTTTAAGGAGCTAAGATGAGCAAACTAGAATTATTTCTTGTATCTCAGGAATGAAATAGTGGAAGGAGTTTCCTAATCACAAAATAGTGGTTGGCTTACACTCTAAACATCTATCAAAAGTTTACTCATATTTAGGACATAATTAAGGCAGTAGCTTATTTAATGAAGAAGGAAAATAATCCATGCAGCACAGGGGGATCATGCTTTGAGCATGCGTCTCTTTTTATATCCAGTGATACATTACTGGTGGACTTAGTTACTTATTTAGTTCAACCTGACTTCCTACCAACAAACAACATGTAATTGAGATGTTCATAGATTGATACTGCATGAGCTTAATAAAGGGTTCTACTTCAGCACATCTCTGGAATTAAAACAAAAGGCACTAAACCTACAATTAACAGCTGGAGATAACATATAATTTTCCAGAGCCCAATAGCAGTTTTTATGTTCCTCCATTGTGCTTCATGCATTGGCCTATTTGCTGTGGATTTTGCGCTGGGAAAGCTGAGAGTTTGTATGTGCTGAATTGGGATATCATTTTCTGTGACCTCTGAATGTTAGCAGTAAAAGCTTTACTGTCGGGAAAACATAGGCACCATGTTGCCTTTTTACCGTTAGAGATGTTGTCATTTGCTTCTCACAACAGAAATGCCTGTGGGTTGCACCACAGCTGAGACACAGTTTGTCAAACATCCTTAATCAGCAACACATCAGAGAGTACAGTCACGCTTGGTGCAGCCATTCCATTGCTGTGAATCACGTATTATTTAGTAAAACATCCTGTCAAAGGTATCATTGAGATAATTTGATGTGTTAAAAAGAATACCGCATAAATAAGGAAAGGAGCAGCAAAACATTTAGATTTTTCCTAGCAGCCTACTGTAGGTAGTGAGTTATTTGTATGAACACTTTTCTTTAAAAATAAGGCAGTATCAAGTAATTGAGATGATTTCACTGAATTGCACATACTTGAATAAGTAGTGTGGAAACAAAGAAATTTAGAGCCAAAAGCTCAAGCCATAATGTACTAAAACTATAAAAACGTTATCTCTACTAAGTAGAAATAGCTCGTATAAAATTGCACATGTGCAGAAACATACACACATATGTATGTCCAAGTAGAATGTTCAATACTTAAGTATTTAAATTTACACAAAAATCATAGAAGAAAACATTCATTTCATACTAATTAAGTAATAGAGTATGAAGTTTTTTATTTTTTTTTAAGATTTTATTTATTTATTTGACAGAGGGAGAGAGATCACAAGTAGGCAGAGCAGCAGGCAGAGAGAGAGGGGGAAGCAGGTTCCCTGCTGAGCAGAGAGCCCGATGTGGGGCTCGATCCCTGGACCCTGAGATCATGACCTGGGCTGAAGGCAGAAGGTGCCCCTGAAGTTCTTTAAATAAAAGTAAAAAACAAAATAATTTTGAAAAAGTTTGTTAATAAAAAAAGTCAGGTGATATACTAAGGTTACAGGCTTAATAGGTAGAGAATTTAGTCAAAAAATGTTTTTCTGTATATAAGAGCTTATGTTTAAATTTTTTTCTAAATTTCTGCTAAGTCTGACTTTTTGAGTTTGGGGCATCTTTTTACACTTACTTCTCCTTTATTTCAAATGCTGTGTGTGGTAACTTGCAATAAGAAACATGGCACATGGGCACCTGAATGGCTCAGTTGGTTAAGCGTACGATTCTTAATTTCAGCTCAGGTCATGATCTCAAGGACACGAGATGGAGCCTAGTGTTGGGTTCCACACTAAACAGGAAGTCTGCTTGAGATTCTCTCTCCCTCTCCCTCTGCCTGTCCCCGTACTCTTTCTCTCTCTCTCTCTCTCTCACCCTCTCACTCTCTCTCTCTCAGATAAATAAATAAATAAATAAATAAATATTTTTAAAAAGATGACACATAAAAAATTTAAAAATATATATACATATTAATGAAACATGAGAAAGAATTATATATAGGGAAGTACTATGAAAAGAACAGATGTAAAGTTACTTTAAAAAATGCATAATATAATGTCCTCGTAATATTTAAGTTGGATTGCACATTTGGTCTAATATCCCTGCAGATTAAAACAAAAAATGAAATGTACTAGGTTATAAATTTATATTGTGTATTGTCTAAATCTCATACCACAAAAGCATAGCAAGGAAGTATAAAAACAAAGGGAGAAGGGGCGCCTGGGTGGCTCAGTGGGTTAAAGCCTTTGCCTTCAGCTCAGGTCATGATCCCAGGGTCCTGGGATCGAGCCCCGCATCGGGCTCTCTGCTTAACAGGTAGCCTGCCTCCCACCCGCTCTCTCTCTGCCTGCCTCTCTGCCTACTTGTGATCTCTGTCTGTCAAATAAGTAAATAAAATCTTTAAAAAAATGGGAGAAGAGAAATCCCAAATATAGCAGATAAAATGATATATGTAAATGTAATGAACCCATATGTCAAAGAGACTAAAATATGAAAGGGTTTTTTTTGTTGTTGTTGTTTTGTTTTTTGGGGTTTTTTTACATTTGATGAAAAAAATTAACTTATTTGTACGCAATCTATGAAATGATGTACATGTATAGAAGAGCTGAGGTAGAAATACCGGCATGAATATATGACCTTACATATAGCAAAATGTTTGATTTATTGAAATTTGACTCTAAATGATCCTTTTTAACTGTTAAAACTAGCCTGTATAATTCTCTGGGACAGGAGGGTTTGGAGGTGTTCTAAAGCTAGGAAGTATATTTTGGGTTGATAGTAACAAGCATTCAGTTTTTATAACTGATCAAGTTTTGAACTTTCCCTCTTGAGTCAATAAATGTTTATTTTCTAAAATATTTTCCATGTTTTCTAAGATCATATATCTACTGGCATATTATTCATTCTATTCCCTTGGGAATTTAAAGATGTCTACTATATATAGTGACTTTTTTTACGTTTTCTCTTCTAAGTTATTTTTTATTTGTCTTCTTCTCTCTTTTACATTGTCATGCTTTTCTCTTTTTTGGACATAATCTATGCAGAGGAACATATGTAGTATTATTCTTTTCAGTGGTTTGTATTTTTTCTTTGCCAAGTCACACAAGTGATTATTTTCTCTATCATGGACTTACTTATCTTCATTATTCCACTCTCTTTTCTTTGGGTAACTTCTCTGCTTTTGATTTTCTTCCTTTTTTTAAACAAGATTTTACTTATTTATTTGAGAGAGAGAGAGCATAAGTGAGGGGGGACAGAGAGAGAGGGAGAAACAGACTCCCCAGTGAGCAGGGAGCCCCACATGGGTCTTGATCCTAGGGCGCTGAGACAATGACCTGAGCTGAAAGCAGACATTTAACCAACTGACTCACCCAGGCATCCCTGATTTTCTTTTTGAGATAATCAATTAGATTACTGATTTTTAAATCTTTTTTCTTTTATAATTTAAGGTATATGAAAAATACATATGACATTACATTATACAAACATGATAAATAGACACTAAACAAAAATGTATATGTAGATATATATGTAAATGTACATAGTGACAGTGAAAAAATGAAATGGAGGCAAAGAAAGTCAGAAAAGAGAGAGAATAATCTGTAAAAATATTCACTAAAATACTAGTAACAGATGTCTGTTAAAATTCACTATATGTTTACTACTTGTTCTTGTTTATACTTTTCTGTGCCTTTATGGTAAAAATGATACTCATTTGCATACCTAAGAATAATAGTTACTGGCATATTTGGAATTAAATCATTTTATTTTTTTTAAAAAATGGATTTATTTATATTGGAGAGAGTGTGTGTGAACAGTGGGAGGCACACAGAGAGAGAGAGAATCCACTGGAATTAAATCATTTTTATTTTTAAAAAATATTTTTAAAATATTTAGTTACTTATTTAGTTATTTATTTTAGAGAGAGTGTATGTGTGTGCAAGCAGTGGGAGGGGCAGAGAGAAAGGGAGAGAATCCTCAAGAAGATTGCCCCTGAGTGGGGAGCCCAATGTGGAGCTCGATCCGAGAACCCTGAGACTATGACCTGAGCCAAAATCAAGAGTTGGATGCTCAAACAACTGAGCTACTCACGTGCCCCAGAATTAAATTAATTTTAAAAATGATTAAGTAGGGACGCCTGGGTGGCTCAGTTGGTTAAGCAGCTGCCTTCGGCTCAGGTCATGATCCCAGTGTCCTGGGATCGAGTCCCACATCGGGCTCCTTGCTCGTCAGGGAGCCTGCTTCTCCCTCTGCCTCTGCCTGCCATTCTGTCTGCCTGTGCTCGCTCTCTCTCTGACAAATAAATAAATAAAATCTTTAAAAAAAAAAAAAAATGATTAAGTAAATGGGGATGCAAGATGTCAAATTTATGTCATTTACTTACTTATCTCCTTTTCAAAAGGTCATAAAATTATAAAGAAATCAAAAGAAAGTTACATTCAAAAACATCAACAAACTTTTTAAAATGAGAAATTCCAATAGAGGATGAAACAACTAAAAAAAGCTTTCTGAAATAGGGTACACCAAAGAAGGATCAGCTTCTAGTACTAGTAGTAGAATGGAGAAAGCTCAACCATTCAAGAGGGATTGGCTTTTGAGAAGGAAGATGACACACCTAGCAAAATTTCAGAGATCATTGACTGCAGGTATGGTGGAAGATCATAGTAAGAATGGGAGTTTTGATGGGACAAAAGTCATTCCCCATTATAGAAGTGTTTTTAATTCATCCCTAAATACCACCTCACCTAATTTTAATACAGAATCATCTGAACCTAGGTAGCTACTCTAGAAAACTTTGAAATTGAAAGATGGGGCCCGAGAGTTAACCCCAAGGTAATGCCCTTTCTCAGTATGATGTTTAGGAATCTTCAGTTATGAAGATGGAGATCAAACTGCTCATTCTAAAGCAAAGCATTCAGATCCTCCAGACCCATACAAAACTTACTGGCAGTCTCATTCTAAATCATAGATAGATGCTTCAGACTGTTAGACACTGAGGGAAGATGGTAATAAATGAGAGAGTAAGAAACAGAAACTAACACAAAAATGGAAATGTAGGGAGAAGATGATTAAAGTAACAGAAGATAAGTTAAAACAACAAAAAGGAAATCCAGTTAAATATTTTCTGAAATATTTTAAAAAATCAGTGAATAATACCAAAATGTAAAATGATTAAAGGGTAATAGGAGATTGGGGCATCTGGATGACTCAGTCATTTGGGCATCTGCCTTCCACTCAAGTCATGATCCCAGGGTCCTGGGATCGAGCCCTACATTGGGCTCCTTGCTCAGCAGGGAGCCTGCTTCTCCCTCTGCTTCTGCCTGCTGCTCCCCCTGTCTGTGCTCTCTGTCTTACTAGCTCTCTCTCTCTGTGTCAAATTAATAAACAAAATCTTTTAAAAAAGTAATAGGAGATCAAAAATAAAGACTGACTTGAAAAGCAAAATTACTCAAAAGTAAATATCAGTAGTAGGTGATAAAAATCAAGAAAGCATAACAAAACAGAAGCTAATAAAGGAGAGAGCCAAGTGTGGGAGGGGGGCCTGTGGAGCAGGGAAAAGACACAGAAAAGACACAGAGAACATCAATCGAGTGGGAAGTGGGATAAACATCAAATTTATAATAATTTCAGAAAGAGTAAATGTGAAAAAAGGTAAAAGTTATTAAAAATTATTTAAGAAAATTCCTATGACCTGGAGAGAGGAAGGAATATTTAAATTGAAAAGGTAGAATATTTAAGGTCTAGTCTTTTAGCAACTCCAAAATCTAAAATACAGTCTTATTAAAAAATAAAATAATAAAGAGACATCTGGGTGGCTCAGTTAGTTAAGTGTCCAACTTTTGATTTCACCTCAGGTCATGGTCTCAGGGTTGTGAGACTGAGCCCCAAACTGGGCTCTGTGCTCAGCATGTGTCTACTTGAAATTCTCTCTCTCCCTCAGTCTCTGCCCCTCCCTCTGCTCAGGTGCATGTATTCCTTCTTTCTCTCCTCAAAATATATAAAATTTTTTAAAAAGGTAAAGGCAGGCAAAATATTTTTTTAAATAAAACTAAGATACATTATTGTTGACTATAATCACTATGCTGTGCCTTAGCTCTCTAGAACTTACTCATCTTCTAGTTCCAAGTTTGTCCCCTTTGACCAACATCTCACCAATGCTTCCACTTCTGAGCCCCTGGTAACCACCATTCTACTCTCTGTTTCTCTTAGTTCAGGAAAAAAAACAAACAAAACAACAACAACAATAACAAAACAATTATCTAGATTAGTGAAAAAAAGGCATACAATAAGATGCAACAAACATATCTTAGGAAATCAGCATAAAATTGACAACAAAATCAAACAAATGTCACACAATAAAAGACTATGAAAAGCAATGTCCAACGGATTTTGTCCTCTTTTGTCAGTTACATTTTCTCGTTTATTGTAGTATAATTTACATATAGTAAAATTAACCCTTTTTTAATGTAAACTGTTCCATGAAATTTGACAATCTTACACAATGAAGTAAATATTACTGAAAATTAAAGTATGAACATATATCTATCACCTGGAAAAGTGCCTTTATGCCACTTTTATTCAATCCCTCCCTCCTCTCCAATCCTTGGCAACTACTGATGTCATTTCCATATCTGAAGTTTTAATTTTTCCAGAATGTTATATAAATCGAATCCCACCATTTGTAGAATTTGAGGTCTGGCTTCTTGGATTTAGCATGATGCTTTTTGACATTTGTCCTTGCTTTTGGATGTATCAGTGGATCATTCCTTTTTGTTGCTGAGTAGTCCTGGTAGCTATGTATCACAGTTTGCTTAACGATTTCCCTACTAATGAATATTTGGGTTGTTTCCAGTGCATGTAAACATTCATTTACAGTCTTTGTGTATAAATATGTGTTCATTTCTCTTGGGTATGTTCCTACATGTACAGTAGGTGGAAAATATAGCAAGTGTGTGTTTAAAAACATAAAAACTGCCAGATTATTTTCCAAAGTTGCTGTACCATTTTGTAGTTTCACCAAAAATGTAGGAGCACTCTGGTTGTATTCATATATTAAAAGACTCAATATGTCAAGATATTAGTTCTCCCCAAACTGATCGAGAGATTCAGTGCAATCATCTTCATAATCCTAGCAGGTGATTTTTTAGAATTTGACAAGATCATTATAAAATTTCTGTGGAAAAGAAAAAAACCTAGACATGGCAGATTTTTTTTTTGTAAAGAATAAAGTTGGGAGATGGTTGCAACCTGATTTCAAGAATTAATATAAAGCTATACTAATCAAGATTGTTTTATTGGTGAAAGAATAGACAGATAGTGTAATGAGATAGAAAAGAGTATAGAAATAGACCAACACAGATATGATCGATTAATTTTTTCTTAGTAAGGAGAGACTTCATTCAAAAACATTATTGCAAGTGGAAGGAGGGACTGTGGTTGTGGGGAAAATGCTGTTCCCGTAAGATCTGCAAGAATCTCAAGAGTTAAGCAAATAGAGTTGTTGTTGTTGTTGTTGCTTCATAGAGAGAAGTAAACAAGGCTAGAAAGAACTAGGTTTGGGAAATGAAATGAAACTATGGCTTGATCAGATAGTAAATCAGACAGTGATTTAATCTGTGGCCAGCCTATTTTCCTGGAGGAGCCATTAAGGAGAGACTGTATGCTGACTCAGGCCAAGTATGGGCCAAAATTCAGGGATATGAAAAAAGGAGAACAAGCTTTGTTCCTATTGATCAGTGAAGTAGCAGTTCAGCTAATTATGAGATCAAAAAAAGGGAATTTGGAGGGTCTGTGTCTGGCCTTGTCATAGGTAAACAAGGGAACTGAGGACTGATCTGGGCATCATTCCTGCAAAATCAGTTGAACCATCCATTGTGGAGTGCTAGCAAAGGTCAAGTGTTTTAGTGTCAGGCATCTTAGAAGAGGGATACCAATAACGAAAAAGATAAATATCAATATAAAACACTGTATGAAACATTAATACATTAACTCATGCAAGAGTTTGGTAGATATAAATCTTTTAATTATGCAGTACTGCTCATTGAGTTTTTTTTTTTAAAGATTTTATTTATTTATTTGAGAGACAGTGAGAGAGAGCATGAGTGAGGAGAAGGTCAGAGAGAGAAGCAGACTCCCCGTGGAGCCAGGAGCCCAATGCGGGACTCGATCCCGGGACTCCAGGATCATGGCCTGAGCCAAAAGCAGTTGTCCAACCAACTGAGCCACCCAGGCGTCCCTCATTGAGTTTCTTGAAGTTAAGTTATCAAAGCTCTTAGGAAAGTTGTTCAGTCCTGGTTGCCTATCATATAAGAGTTTGCATGGTCAGGGCATTTTACCAGACTTACTTAGTGACTCAGATAGCAACTTGTCGAGGAAGAAATCCAGCCCATGTATAGTCCCTTGCAAGAATGAGTCCTTTGATGTATTTACTCAGTGAGTTATAACTCTCAGTGCTTCTTCAGCCCCTGGGAGAAAGGACAAACTATATGGCAACCTAGAATCTTTGGGCAATCATGTTTCAGTTCTTAGTGATGCCAAGTAAGGAAGGAGGGAGAAAAATGGGAAATGTTAGCTTGGAGAGTGGCAGTTGGATACTGAAGGAAGCTGTAAGAATTAAAAATTTGCTAATGGTTAACAGTCTGTGTGACATGACAGGATTCAGGGAGGAGGAGCAAGATGGTGGAGGAGTAGGAGACCTAAATTTCGTCTGGTCCCAAGAATTCAGCTAGAGGGTTATCAACCATTCTGAACACCTGCAAACTCAGCAGGAGATGGAAGATAAGAATAACAGCAATTCTATGAACAGAAAAGCAACCACTTTCTGGAAGGTAGAACGTGTGGAAAAGTGAATCTGAGGCTATATTTGAGAAGATAGATCGTGGGGGAAGGAGCCTCCGTCAGACAGCTACAGGCAAGTGATAGAGCAGCGGAGCACAAAGTCAGAACTTTTAGATGTCTGCTCCTTGAAGGGATGTAGCTCCAGTGGCTAAGCAGGGGGTGGAACCACCACCGGGACAGTGTGGTCTCAGGACCCTCAGGGTCACAGAAAGACTGGGTGTGCCTGAGTATTGGAGCAGGGAAGCCAGCCGCAAAGATGTAACCAAGGAGGGGGCTGTCAGCTCAGGATTGCCATAAACCATGATCCGCAGCATAGCTGGGCCTCTGCTCTTTGAGCAGGGACCCAACAAATGGTAGATCTGGGGAGACTCCTCTTCTTCCCCTGGGAGGAGCAGCATGGGAGCACACTATAGCAATCTGCTGGGTTTGGAAACTCCACATGGGTCTGTGTGCCAGAGATAGAAATGCTCTGTCACAGGCCGGGTGAGCATGGAGTGCGGCCAGAGGCCAGGGAGACAGCAGTGATTGAATACTTTTCTCTGAGGGCACACTGTGGAGTGGGGCCCCAAGTTCTTGGGTTCTCCCGGGCCAGAGATTGGGAGGCCGCCATTTTCATTCCTGTCCTCCAAAGGTATAAGGAAAGCATTCAGGGAACAAAAGTTACTAAGAGCAAACAGGAACAGATTACTTAGCCTGGCCCCTGGCAGGAGTGGTGCAATTCTGCCTCCGGCAAAGATATTTAAGAATCACTGCAACAAGTCCCTCCCCCAGAAGATCAGCAAGAACACCAGCCAAGACCAATGAGAACTGCAAAACTCCAGCACCAGGGGAATACAGGTTTTCCCCCCATGATTCCTTAGTCTTTCAAAGTAAATTATTTTAATTTTCTTTATTTTTTCTTTTTCCTTTTTTTTGAATTTTTGTTCTTTCCTTTTTCAACGAGCATCTTATCAATTCCTTTCTTAAAATCTTTTTTTTTTTTAATTTTCATTTTTACAGTCATAGTCTATCCCTTCATTGTATTTAACTTTATTTTTGGTATATACCTAAGTTTTCTTTCTTTTAAATTTTGGAACGCAGTTTCTTCTAACAGACCAAAATACACCCAAAATCTAATGTGTGGCATTGTTCTAGTCTTCCACCTGATCACATTCTCTTATTTTTTTTTATTTTATTTTTTCTTTCTTTTTCAACCAACTTCTTATCTTATCAATTCCTTTTTAAAAATCTTTTTAATTTTGATCTTTACAGTCATATTCCATCCCTTCATCATATTTACCCTTCTTTTTGTGTATATATTATATGTTTTTCTTTCTTTAGAATTTTGGCATGCAGTTTCTTCCAACAGACCAAAATACACCCAAAATCTAGTGTGTGGCTCTGTTCTATTTACCAGCCTGATCATATTTTTTTTCCTTTGTTTCGGATCTCTTCTGATTTGTTTAGTGTATATTTTTCTGGGGTTGTTGTTACCCTTTTAGCATTTTTTTTCTCTATTCTTCTCTGGACAAAATGACAAAACAGGGGCGCCTGGGTGGCTCAGTGGGTTAAAGCCTCTGCCTTCGGCCCAGGTCATGATCCCAGGGTCCTGGGATCAAGCCCCACATCGGGCTGTCTGCTCCGCGGGGAGCCTGCTTCCTCTTCTCTCTCTCTCTGCCTACTTGTGATCTCTGTCTGTCAAATAAGTAAATAAAATCTTTAAAAAAAAAAAAATGACAAAACAGAAAAACTCCCCTCAAAAAAAAAGAACAAGAGGCAGTACTGACTGCCAGGGACCTAATCCATATGGACTAAATGACACACTGGACCAGATGGACACTACAGATATATTCAGAACATTCCATCCCAAAGCAACAGAATACACATTATTCTCTAGTGCACATGGAATATTCTCCAGAATAGATGACATCCTGGGTCACAAATCAGGTCTCAACCAATACCAAAAGACCTGGATCATTCCCTGCATATTTTCAGACCACAGAGCTTTGAAACTAGAACTCAACCACAAGAAGAAAGTTAGAAAAACTCAAATACATGGAGGCTAAAGAGCACCCTACTAAAGAATAAATGGGTCAACTAGGATATTAAAGAAGAATTTAAAAAATTCATGGAAACAAATGAAAATGAAAACACAACTGTTCAAAATTTTGGGATGCAGCAAAGGTGGTCCTAAGAGGAAAGTATATAACAATACAGCCTTTCTCAAGAAAAACGAAAGGTCTCAAATATACAACCTAACCCTACACCTAAAGGGGCTGAAGAAAGAACAGCAAAGAAAGCTTCAACCCAGCAGGAGAAGAGAAATAATAAAGATCAGAGCAGAAATCAATGAAATAAAAACCAAAAGAACACTAGAACAGATCAACAAAACTAAGAGCTGTTTCTTCGAAAGAATTAATAAGATTGATAGACCCCTGGCCAGACTTATCAAAAAGAAAAGAGAAAGGACCAAATTAATAAAATCATGAATGAAAGAGGAGAAATCACAACCAACACCAAAGACATGCAATTATAAGAACATATTATGAGGCACTATATGCCAGCAAATTGATGATCTGGCAGAAATGGATGCATTCCTAGAGACGTATAAACTACTAAAACTGAACCAGAAAGAAATAAAAAACCTGAACAGACCCTTAACCAGTAAGGAGATTGAAGCAGTCATCAAAAATCTCCCAACAAACAAGAGCCCAGGAACAGATGGCTTCCCAGGGGAATTCTACCAAACATTTAAAGAAGAATTAATACCTATTCACCTGAGACTGTTCCAAAAAATAGAAATGGAAGGAAAACTTCCAAACTCACTTTATGAGGCCAACATCACTTTGATCCCAAAACTAGACAAAGACCCCATCAAAAATGAGAATTACAGCCCAATATTCCTGATGAAAGTGGATGCAAAAATTCTCACCAAAATACTAGTCAATAGGGTCCAACAGTACACTAAAAGGATTATTCACCATGACCAAGTAGAATTTATTCCTGGGCTGCAAGGTTGGTTCAACATCTGCAAATCAAACAATGTTGTACAATACATTAATGAAAGAATGAAAAAGAACCTTATGATACTCTCATTAGGTGCAGACAAAGCATTTGACAAAGTATAACATTCTTTCTTGATCAAAGCTCTTCATAGTGTAGGGATAGAGGGTATACACTTCAATATCATAAAATCCATCAATGAAAAACGTACAGCGAATATCATTCTCAATGGGGAAAAACGGAGATCTTTTTCCTTAAGGTCAGGAACATGGTCATGCTGTCCACTATCACCGTTGCTATTCAACATAGTTCTAGAAGTCCTAGCCTCAGCAATCAGACAACAAAAGGAAATTAAAGGCATCCAAATTGGCAAAGAAGAAGTCAAACTCTCAGTCTTTGCAGATGATATCATACTTTATGTGGAAAACCCAAAAGACTCCACCCCAGAACTGTTAGAACTCATACAGGAATTCAGTAAAGTGTCAGGATATAAAATCAATGCACAGAAATCAGTTGCATTTCTATACACCAACAGCAAGACAGAAGAAAGAGAAATTAAGGAGTCGATCCCATTTACAATTGTACCTAAAATCATAAGATACCTAGGAATAAATCTAACCAAACAAGCAAAGAATCTCTACTCAGAAAACTATAGAATACTCATGAAAGAAATTGAGGAAGACACAACAAAATGGAAAAATGTTCCATGTTCATGGATTAGAAGGACAAATACTGTGAAAATGTCTATGCTGCATAGAGCAATCTACACATTTAATGCCATCCTTATCAAAATCCCATCAAAGTTTTTCAAAGAAGAACAAATAATCCTAAAATTTGTATGGAACCAGAAGACCCCAAATAGCCACAGGAATGTTGAAAAAGAAAGCCAAAGCTGGTGACATCCCAATTCGGGACTTCAAGCTCTATTACAAAGCTTTAATCATTAAGACAGTATGGTACTGGCACAAAAACAGACACATAGATCAATGGAACAGAATAGAAAGCCCAGGAAGAGACCCTCAACTCTATGGTCAACTAATCTTTGACAAAGCAGGAAAGAATGTCCAATGGAAAAAAGAGTCTCTTCAACAAATGCTGTTGGGAAAATTGGACAGCCACATGCAGAAGAATGAAACTGGACCATTTCCTTATACCACACACAAAAATAGACTCAAAATGGATGAAAGACCTCAATGTGAGATAGGAATCCATCAAAATCTTTGAGGAGAACACAGGCAGCAACCTCTTCAACCTCAGCCGCAGCAACTTCTTCCTAGAAACATCGCCAAAGGCAAGGGAAGCAAGGGCGAAATTGAACTATTGGGACTTCATCAAGATCAAAAGCTTTTGCACAGCAAAGGAAACAGTCAACAAAACCAAAAGACAACCGACAGAATGGGAGAAGATATTTGCAAGTGACATATCAGATAAAGGGCTAGTATCCAAAATCTATAAAGAACTTATAAAGCTCAACACCCAAAGAACAAATAATCTAATCAAGAAATGGGCAGAGGGCATGAACAGACATTTCTGCAAAGAAGACATCCAGATAGCCAACAGACACATGAAAAAGTGCTCCACATCACTCGGCATCAGGGAAATACAAATCAAAACCACAGTGAGATATCACCTCACACCAGTCAGAATGGCTAAAATTAACCAGTCAGGAAACGAAAGGTGTTGGCGAGGATGCAGAGAAAGGGGAACCCTCCTACACTGTTAGTAGGAATGCAAGTTGGTGCAGCCACTCTGGAAAACAGTATGGAGATTTCTCAAAAAGTTGAAAATAGAGCTACCATACAACCCAGCAATTGCACTACTGGGTATTTACCCCAAAGATACAAATGTAGGGATCTGATGGGGCACGTGCACCCTGTGTTTACAGCAGCAATGTCCAGAATAGCCAAACTATGGAAAGAACCCAGATGTCCATCAGCAGATGAATGGATAAAGAAGATGTGAATACACACACACACACACACAGACACACACACACACACACACACACACACACACACAGGAATATTATGCAGCCATCAAAAATGATATCTTGCCATTTGCAGCAACATGGATGGAACTAGTGGATATTATGTTAAGTGAAATAAGTCATTCACAGAAAGACAGTTATCATATGATTTCGCTGATATGAGGAGTTTGAGAAACAATACAGAGGATCATAGGGGAAGGGAGGGGGAAATGAAACAAGATGAAACCAGAGAGGGAGACAAACTGTAAGAGACTCTTAATCTTAGGAAACAAACTGAGGTTTGCTGGAGGGGAAGGGGGCGAGAGGGATGGGGGGGCTGGGTGATGGACGTATGGTGAGTGCTGTAAATTGTGTAAGATTTATGAATCACAGACCTGTACCCCTGAAACAAATAGTACATTATATGTTCATTAAAAAAGAAAAGATGACAGGATTCAGTCCAATTTCCATGTAGATAATAAGACCATACAGTTTACAAGGAGGTACAAAATAACACACAATGAACAGGACCAGAATATTATAATCCACAGTACTGGGATGCCTGGGTGGCTCAGTCAGTTAAGCGGCTGCCTTCAGCTCAGGTCATGATCCCAGGGTCCTGGGATCGAGTCCCACATCAGGCTCCTTGCTCCACAGGGAGCCTGCTTCTCCCTCTGCCTCTGCCTTCCACTCTGCCTGCCTGTACTCTCTCTATCTCTCTGACAAATAAATAAAATCTTTAAAAAAAATCTACAATATTATGCTGTAGTTTACAATTGAAACATAAACTTTCTCTCTTAAAGTCATGCTCCTTTTTATCAAAGATAATTTCAAGAAAAGATTATTCTTGGCCACAAAATACATTTTTCATTAGGTTTGGCCAGATAATTTACATGGGTGCAGCAAAAATGATAATTTACCATATAGGCCTTTTAAATTATGTTTTGGTGGAAGTTTTTATAAGGAATTTCAAATTGAGCTTTTAAAAACCTCTTAAGGCTAGTAAGCAAAGCCAAGACCTCACCAGCAGATTTCACCTGTATTACCTATTTAATGTGGATAAATTGCTCTTTTCTCAAGTCCACCAAGTATCTCAAACTCCTTGGGACTGCCAAGAAGTGACCTTCCTTACTGACCTGAAATGCTGGGATCCTAACCAGGTGTCAGGCTGGCTCTTCCAAGAGGGCTTTGTAAGCAGTGGCTTCAAAAAGTCAAGCTTAGTTCTTTCAAAGGGTCTGGTCATATCTGGTTCTATGAGCATCATTCTCAAATATGGCATTCCAGGCAAAGCTTTAGTTATATAACCAATGTTGCCAATTATGTTCTGTTGACAAGAAGAACTGGTTTTTATCAAACCCATGTAAACAATTACTTTGCCTTGAAAATAACAGTATTGAATAGGTGTTTCTGAATTCTGGGGGGATCAGGCAAGGAAAAAAAATAAATTTTTCATCTTTTTATAAAATTATAACCTATTCAATTGCTATAAATTATAACTAGTTCAAGAAAAAAGGAAAATGGATTCATTGCATTCAGAAAATGTTAAAACCTGAGTATTTTAAAGGAGACCCATAAACATTCTTCAGAAGTTCATTCAGTCCTATGCAATTAATTCTCATTCAGTTTGGTCTTGAATTAGGAGTCTCATGAACTTATCAGCTTCTCGACTAGACTTCCGTAAATCCTGACTCAGTTCAGCAGTTACTGAAGTGAGGCTATCAAAACTCTCCAGAGTACTTGGCATAGTCCTTTCCATGGGTCTCACAGAAAAGCAAGAATTCTGACTTTCAAGCACTTTCAGGGAAGCCTTAGATTAATACAGAAAACTGTGTGTGGGTGACATAAGACTTAAAATAGCTGCACTTAAATATCTTATGAGACTTAATCATGAAAATAAATACAATTGACGAGGAAGTTTGGTTGTTTCTGTGCCATACAACATTTTTTTAAAATAACTAAAGTTATGACTCACGACACTACACTGTTGTATCTTATCAGGCAAAACGGCACCAAAACATCATGGGCAGCAAGGACATTGGCAGATTTCTAAGAACTTCCCGCAATTTCTGAATTATTTATAACATTTTCCCTGTACATACTTTAGCTAGGAAAGGTTAAGTATCTCTTCTGATTTGTTAACACTTCCCACACAACTGAAAACATGTGAAATAAATCTAATTATTTCTAGTTCCTCTCTTTACAAAGTGAAAGGTCCTTTCTCAGGATCCTCTGGGAAATCTCAAAAACAGGTTGAAATCAAGAAAATATCAGGGCGCCTGGGTGGCTCAGTGGGTTGGGCCTCTGCTTTCGGCTGGGGTCGGGTCTCAGGGTCCTGGGATCAAGCCCCATGTCGGGCTCTCTGCTCGGCGCGGGGCCTGCTTCCCCCTCTCTCTCTGCCTGCCTCTCTGCCTGCTTGTGACCTCTCTCTGTGTCAGGTAAATGAATAAAATCTTAAAAAAAAAAAAAAAAAGAAAAGAAAATATCATTTAGGATTTATTTTCTGGAAGGCAAAATGTCACAAGGTATGAACACTTGACTATATAAAATTATGGATCACTGAGAAGTAATATTTGGGTACCTCTGTAACCAAAGTGACTATAAAAGATTTCAGATGGAGCCGCCTGGGTGATTCAGTCAGCTAAGCATCTGCCTTCAGCTCAGGTCATGATCCTGGGGTCCTGGGATAGAGCTCCAACATCTGGCTCCCTGCTTAGCAGGGAACCTGCTTCTCCCTCTCCCTTTGCCCCTCCCCAGATGAATAAATAAAATCTTTTTAAAAATTTCAGATGTCAATATACTAAGTTACGTGATTTTGCAATGCCTTAGTTTTTCAAATAAGTAACTGAGAAAAGTTAAAAAATTATCCTTAAATCAATTGAAATACCTTGCCGTCACTTTAACAGGATGCTATGAAAACAAATCTGTATACACTTCATGAAAAGTCTATCCCAAATTTATTGGTACCAGTGGGATTTTTTCAACATCTTTTTCTGCATAACTATGAACAGGTTATGTTAACTATGCCACTTCATTATTATAAAATAATTTTATCTTTTGTCCCTTTAAAATTAAATACATTTCTTTTTCTAATTGGTCTTTTTTATTAATGGGCATTTTTGTAACTGGATTTGACTGTGTTTATGATGCTTCTTTTAAGGCCATAATCAAATATATATTTCTTTCAGATATTGATATTCATTTGCTCATTCTTTAGCATGTTTTTTTAATCAGATTTTCCAAACTAGTGTACTTCCTCAAATTAATTACAATTCGGTTTGGTTGTGATAAAAGTTACAGTAAATGTTGAGAAGTATCTTGGAGTACAGAAGCAATAAACTTTTTATTCTGATTGTGTTTTATTTTAACATAATTTTTCAAACATTTTAAGCAAATAACGGATTTTTTTCCTTTAAGAAAAAAGAATCCCCTTGTGGATTTCTAAAAAATGGGTATGACCAGACTCTGTGGTGCAATTATAAATTTGAATTGTTACAGATGTTTCTTTCAATACCTGGTTATTGTAGTCCTTGTTTTTTTCAAGCGAAAAATCTAAGAAATACTATTCTCTTTCTCAAGCAATCCAAATGTGAAGGATAAAGAAGTGTGGCTAAGAAAAGGAATATAATAGAAATTGTTTTTGCCCTCTCAAACTCAGAAGGTTAGAGTGACACACCATTATTGGAATGATGGCAATGCTGTGTGTGAAATTCTACCTGGATGAAATTTAGCTTTTAGTTTAAAAAAGACAAAAGAAGCTAGTAGTATCCCTCCGTAGTTATAAATTAAAAACAGAAAATTGATGCTGAATAAACCAGACATTTAAAATTCTTAGTCCAAAGTTATCTAGAAGCTGTTGACTGATAGACTCAATCAAATCCACAGTTAAGGAGGCATCATTACTAAGGAAATGGGTCCTTCCATCTGTTGTTTTTACTGCTGATCTCTTTTCCCTGCCAGAACATAAAGGAGACATTAGAGACAGGTGATGCAGGGACAAATAAAAGGAAATTTTTTTCTAATATAGAATGTTTTCCTGCAAAATTAATGAGGTAGAGTCTAAAAAATTAATAATTTGAGACAATTACAGCTTCAGCTGTTATTGCTTAAGATTCTCCTCTTTCTCACTTGATTCACCAAGAATCTTACAGGGCTGTAAGAAAAAGTTACAGACTTTCTTATTTCTTTGGCATTAGATTAATGAAATGGCATTCATATATCCTAATTGTCAAATTCAGTTAACAAAAATCTGCATTAATAAAAATAATAAACTAAAAATGAATTGATTTAATTTTAAAAGACAAAAGAAGCTAGTAGTATTTTAAAAGGATAAAGATTATAACATATGAAAAAAGAAGTGTGTGTCTGTGTATGTATGTGTATATGTGTGTGTGTATATATATATAAAATCAATGTATATATTATATATAAATATAATCAGTGTGTGTGTGTGTGTGTGTGTGTATATATATAAAATCAACCATCTGACTTAAAATACCACTGAGAACATATCCTTATTAGTATTCTAGACTTCTAGCATTCAAGATTTTTTTTTTCTCTTTATTATTGAGGAATGTAGACTCTTCCTGGCCATCTGTAATCTCTGGTGATGATTCTGTCTGCTTTTTTCCAGTGGTTCTTTCCCCAGCCTTGGGGAGCTTCTTTCCATTCATGCACTGATCTGTCCACAGCTGAGGACTCCAATGGAAACGTCTGCAGTTGTCTTGAGCTCTTTCTCTGTTGAGTTCTCTTTGTTCTGTGCAGCTCTCTCTTCTCTGGTACGCTGACTTGCAAATGCTAGCCTTCCTAACTTCTCTGGCTCTTAGATATTTCTTCTCGAGTTCTGGTCCTTGCCTGACTCAACATCGTTTGTACCTCTCTAAAGTGCAATGTGGTTGAATACTCACAGGGAGAGCAAACTGGGGCAATCTCAGGGTTCCCCTAATTTGTTTTCTGTCTCTTAGAGATTGCTGTCCCATGCTGAGAGTTGTCCAATTTCTGAAAACTTATGTTTCATATATTTTGTCCATTTTTAACTGTTTGAAGTGGGATTATTACTTTGGTACCTATTATTTAATCATAGCTAGAAGCAGAATTTTGATCTAATTTTGCATTATAATTTTCCTTTAGTTTCCCCATGTGTCTAGATATTATTTTTCTCAGCTTTATTGAGGTGTAACTGGCAAAAGAAAATTGTATGTATTTAAGGTATGCAACTTGATGTTTTCATGTGTGTATGCATTGTGAAATAATCACCACAATAAAGCTGATCAACATATTCATCACCTCACATAGTTGCCATTTTCTTTTTTTGTGTGTATGCTGAGAACACTTGTGATTTACTTTCTTAGCAAATTTCAAGTATATGGTGCAGTATTATTTGTCGTTAACTATAGGCACCCTACTGTACTTAGATTCCCAGAACCTATTCATCTTATATAACTGAAACTTTGTGCCCTTTGACTAATATCTCCCCATTTCTCCCTCACTTCCACCCCATGGCAACCAACATTGCATTCTCTGACTCTATGAGTCTGTTTTTTTTTTTTTTTTTAAAGATTTGTTTTACTTATTTGAGAGAGAGAGAGAGCAGGGGGAATGAGCAGAGGGAGAGGGAAAGAGGATTCTTAAGTAGACTCTGAGCTCAGTGGGGAGCCAAGATAGGGGCTCTCACATCCCTGGGATCATTGCGTGAGCTGAAACCAAGAGATGGTTGCTTAACTGACTGTGCCACCCAGGCTTCTCTCTGTGGGTCTATTTTTTTTTTTTAATTTTTTCTCCCATCTTTAAAATTTAAATGCAATTAACTAACATACAATGTATTATTGGTTTCAGAGATATGTGCGTCGATTTTAGATTGCACATATGTGATCATATAGTATTTGTCTTTCTTTGTCTGCCTTATTTCACTTAGCATTGTGTCCTCCAACTTCATCCATTTTGTAAATGGCAGGATTTCCTTCGTTTTTAGGTTGTACAATATTCCTCTGTGGGTATGTGCATGCTTGTAAACATGGATTACATTTATTCATTCATTTGTTGATGGACATTTAGCTTGTTAGATATTCTTAAACAATGTATTGTCTTGTGAATTTTATATAAATCAAGTCATATCAGATGTTATTTTTTGATTTGCTTCTCTTCTGCAATACTGGGTATTTGATATTCACCTATTAATGCATGTATTATTATATAATATTCCATTTTATGAATATGCACAGCTGATCTGTGGGTTCTTTTATTAATAGTCATACATACAAGTTTATTTTATTTTTTTCATATGAGGTTATTGTTAATCAGTTTTCAGTTGTAACAGATACTGCTATAAACAATTTGTTCATATTCTCTAGTTCAGTTGTGCAAGATTTTACCTAGAGCAGTGTTATTTCTGTCAACTTCCAGGTGATTCCACTGCTGTGGGTTTTTGGACTACTCTAAATAGGGAGTAGTAAGATTGGCAAACTATGGTTCATGAGCCAAATCCAGCTTGCTGCTTGTTTAAGTACTATCCATGAGCTAAGAATTATTTTTATACTTTTTAATTAAAAAAAGGAAGAATGATATTTTTGTGATACATAGAAATTATATGAAAGTCACATTTTAGTGTCCATAGATAAAGTTGTTTTGGAATATTGCTATCCTCAATTGTTCATGTATTCTCTATGGCTGTTTTCATGTTCCAATGAAAGAGAGTTGAATAGTTGTGATAGAGACTCCATGGTCCACCAAACTTAAATACTTACTATCTAGCCATTGAGAAAAAAAAGATGAACCCTTAGAGCATATAGAGCAACCCTTAGAGCATATACCAAAACTGCTGGATTTGGTATAAGCACATGTTCAACTTTCTTATGTGATGCCAAAATGTTTTGGAAGTGGCAGGGAGTTGTACCACTGTAGACTTTCACCAGCAGTTGGGTGAAACTACCTATTGCTCTTCATATTGGCCAACAAATTAACTGAATTTTAATGGGTATAATGTTGCATTTCTTGCAATTTAAATTTTTGTTATGCAGATTACTTAATGAGGTTGGAATTATATATTTTTCATGTTTGTGAGGGACATATATCTCCTATGAAGTTTCTGTTTATATCTTTTGGTTTTTTGTGGGGTTTTTTAGATTTTTTTTAACTAAAGATTTTATTTATTTATTTATTTATTTATTTGAGAGGGAGAGAGAGAGAGCACAAGTAGAGGGAGTGGCAGGGAGAGGGAGAAGTAGGATTCCCGCTCAGCAGGAAGTCTGACCCAAGCTCTATCCTGGGACTCTGGGATGATGACCTGTGCTGAAGGCAGACGCTCAACCAACTGAGCCACCTAGGCGTCCCATCTTTTGAGATTTTTCATCTTTTGGGTACTTACTGATTCTTACAGTGATTTTCTGTCAGTCATACATATTGCAAAGGTTTCCTTCTGGTGTGTGGTAGTCTTTTACTTAACAAAATTTCTTAATTTCATTTAGTTACATTTACCAATCTTTTTCTTTAGAGTTAATGCTGTTTAATAGCTTAAAACATTTTCCTCTAATCTGATATATTTAATATGTTTTCTTACATTGATTTGAAAAAAGTTTCATAGTTTTTGCTTGTCAAAATTAAGTCTTCAATAATGATGGAATTGATTTTTAAAATAGTTTGGGGGGATCAGATTGCATTCTTTTGCATGGGTCACCAATTATTCCACCACACACATTTTCTTGAAGATATTCAATGGCAACTGTAGCATAAATCCACTTTCCACATAAGCATGTGTCTCTTTATGGGCTGTTTATTTGCTTTCGTGGTGCCAAATCCATGTAATCTCTGTATAGCTCTATAAATAGTTTTGGTTTATAATAGGATATATTCTCACGTTTGTTCTTTGGGGGGAATATCTTGGCTATTCTTAGGCCTTTTCATTCTATATAAATTTTAGAAACAACTCTTTGATTTGAATGAAAAATCCTTTGGGAATTCATGTTGAAATTATATTGACTCAATAGAATAATTAGTGAATAAGTGACATCTTTCCAATAGTGGGTCTAACTGGCCATGAATGTAATATGTCAATATTTATTTAGGTCTTCTTCAATGTCTTTCCTTTTAAAAATGTTATTGATAATGGGGTTGACCATATTTTATTATTGTTATAAATAATATATTTCCCTCCAATTTATTGTATTTAAAAGTTTCAAACTGAAAATTTAAGATGAATGTAACAACTCCATATCATCCATGTAAATTCAAAAAGTGTTCATATTTTCTCTAGAGACTGAGGGAGAGGGGATATAAAATACACTTTTTTGGGTTTTTTGTTGTTTTGTGGGTTTTTTTTTTGTTTTGTTTTGTTTTGTTTTTGAGGCAGGAGAGGGGAAGAGGGAGAGGGAGACAGAGAATTTTAAGCAGGCTCCATGACCAGCACAGAACCCAACCTGGGGCTTTATCTCACAACCTTGAGATTATGACCTGAAACAAAATCTGAAGTTGGATGCTTAACTGACTGAGCCACCCAGATACCCCTAAAATATACTTTTAATATGAAATCTTTTATATTTGTATATATGGGTATGTAACCATATTAATACTTTGGCTAATTCAAGAACTTTTAACCCAGTGCTTTTAACATTCTTTGGTGATCTTTGCCATGGGAGTTAGAAAATCATGATTTTTCCTCCCACTTCTACCATTCCTTGTATATAAAGAAGATCTTTCAGCACCCCCTTCTCACTTTTTTGTATGGCTTTGTGTGTATCACATTGTATTAATGATTTTGATTTATTTTATAATAAATAAATTTTATAATTTGTTTTGTAATTTATTTAATTATAATAAGTTAAAGTCATTTTTTAAAAGATTTTATTTATTTATTTGACAGAGTGAGAGAGGTAACAAGTAGGCAGAGAGGCAGGGAGTGGGGAGTGGGAAGCAGGCTCCCTGCTGAGCAGAGAGCCCGAGGTAGGCCTTGATCCCAGGACCCTGAGATCATGACCTGAGCCTAAGGCAGAGTCTTAACCCACTGAGCCACCCAGGTGCCCTTAAGTCATTTTATAGATGATGAAATTGTTCCCAGCTTGACCTTTCTGAATGCTTCAAACTGGTCCCTATGTCTTATTGACATGATTCCATTAGTTTTTTAGTGCTTCCTTGTATACTGGCACAATATGACCTGGCTTACCTTGTACCTTCCTTTTTGCAAACCTAAAATGAAGATTTTTCCCAAGAGCCCACTGTAAGCCTCTATCACTGCAGTGTCATTTCCTACAGGTCCTTTCAGGGGAGAAACTAGAAATTATGTATGTTCCAAAATTATGTGTTCATGTGTTTATTTCCCTTTCAAATTTATTGCTGCAGGGTTTTTTTTTTTAATAGTATATTTTATATTTGTATCTCTTTTTCCCAAATGTAAAGTGTCAGTTTCTAATATATTCATTTTCTTGTTTTATATTGTAATATTTATAATTTTTTTCAAAATTGAGATATTACTACTAACAAATATTCTTTGCAGTTAGACTACTGTGCTAAAAATTATAGGAATAATTATTTTCTCTGTGTGATTATGTTGTCAATTTGATATACACTCAGTTTTGTTTGTTTCTTTTCTATTTAACTTTTTATGTCCTTTTTTAAAAAAGACTTTATTTTTGGGGCGCCTGGGTGGCTCAGTGGTTTAAGCCGCTGCCTTCGGCTCAGGTCATGATCTCAGGGTCCTGGGATCAAGTCCCACATCGGGCTCTCTGCTCAGCAGGGAGCCTGCTTCCCTCCCTCTCTCTGCCTGCCTCTCTGTCTACTTGTGATCTCTGTCAAATAAATAAATAAAATCTTAAAAAAAAAAAAAAAAAGACTTTATTTTTAAGTAATCTCTACACTCGACATGGGGCTTCAACTTACAACCGAGATCAACAGTCACATGTTCTATCGACTGAGCCAGTCAGGCACCCCTATTTACTTCTATATTTTAATATGTGAACTAGTTACATAATTCAAAAATCTAAAGAAATCTAAATTTTTAAGATAGAAATCCATATGATCCACCAATCCTACTTCTAGATATTTATCCAAAAGAATTAAAATCAGAATCTCAAAGAGATTATTTGTGCACCCATGTTTATTGCAGCATTATTCACAATAGCCAAGATCTGGAAACAAACTGAGTATCAATAGATGAATGAATGGATAAAGAAAATATATACATACAATAAAATATTACTCAGCTTTTAAAAGGAAGGAAATCCTGCCATATGCAACATCATTGAACCTTGAGGACATTACGCTTAGTGAAATAAACGAGTCACAGAGAACAAATACTACATGATTCCATTTATGTGAGTTATCTGAGGTAGTCAAATACATAGAAGCGTAGAGTAAAATAGTGGTTGCCAGGGCCTCCAGGGAGGGGGAAATGGAGAGTTGCTATTCAATGGGTATGAAGTGTCAGTTATGCAAGTTGATTAAGTTCCAGAGATCTGCTATACAACACAATGACTGTAGTTAACAATATTGTACACATAAAAGTTGTTTAAGGGTGGATCGCATGTTGTGTTCTTACTGCAATAAAATGACAAATAAAGCAATAAAACAAATAAATAAATAACTTAGAAGTTTTCCTTCTTTTCCTATGCTTTACAAAAGTGTAGGTAAAGTTAGCAGCATCTGTTCTTTGCGGGTATAGTAGAATTTCCAATAAAACAATTCGAACCAGGACTCCTGGGTGGCTCAGTTGGTTTAGCGGCTGCCTTCGGCTCAGGTCATGATCCCAGCGTGCTGGGATCGAGTCCCACATCGGGCTCCTTGCTCTGCAGGGAGCCTGCTTCTCCCTCTGCCTCTGCCTGCCTCTCTGTCTGCCTGTGCTCGCTTGCTCTCTCTCCCTCTGTCCCTGACAAATAAATAAAATAAAATCTTTAAAAAAAAAACAACAACAACAATTTGAACCTACTCTTTTTTTTTTTTTTTTTTTTTTAAGGAGGTCAGTTCTTTGGTAACATCTTTTATTTCTTCCATGGAAATTGATTTGGTAATGTGTTTTTCTACAGGGATACGTTATGGCAAATTATACTTTTAAATAAATCATCCATTTCACAGAGGTTTTCAAGTGTATTTGGAAAGAGTTTTGCAAATGACTTCCTCTGTGTCAATGGTTCTTTCAGACCAACTATAAATTGTACTTGTTTTCTTGGTTAATTTTTAGGAGGTTATCTATTTCATTAATTTTTCACAGAAATAAGGCTTTCATGTATATGCAGTTGTAGTACTTTTCTGTTTCAAATACATTCATTTCTTTTTTTTTTCAAAATATTTTATTTATGTATTTGAGAGAGAGAGTGAGAGAGTGCACAGGGCAGGAAGGGGCAGAGGGACAGGGAGAGAGAGAATCTCAAGCAGACTCTGCACTGAGCATAAAGCCTGTCACAGGGCTCAATCCCATGACTCTGAGATCATGGCCTGAGCTGAAATCAAGAGTTGGACTCTCAACTGACTGAGCCACCCAGGCATCTTGTATAAATTCATTTCTGTTGTAATCCCTATTATTTCCTTTTTTCCTCCCTTTCATTCTATTTTGTTGTTTTTTAGCTTTTAGAGTGGGGTATTTAGTTCACATATTTTCTTCTTTTTCATTTGTGTTGATATGAATACTTAAGGATGTGACTATCACTCCTTTAATTATATTCCATAGAATCTAAAATGCACTATTGAGCTTTTAAATTTCTAGATAGGATGGTCTTTTGAAAAAAAATATTGATTTCTAACATATTGAATTGTGAACTAAGTACATAGTTTGTATTATTTCTACTCATTAAGCTTCTCTTTGTGACCCAATTAATCTCATAAGTGTTCCAAATGTACTTGAAAAAAATGCGCATCTTTGGGGCGCCTGGGTGGCTCAGTGGGTTAAGCCTCTGCCTTCAGCTCCAGTCATGATCTCAGGGTCCTGGGATCGAGTCCCACATCGGGCTCTCTGCTCGGCAGGGAGCCTGCTTCCTCCTCTCTCTCTGTCTGCCTCTCTGCCTACTTGTGATCTCTGTCAAATAAATAAATAAAAAATCTTTAAAAAAAATGTGCATCTTCAATTACTGGAGTACAAAATTTGATATATTCTCCACTAGATGGACTTCATTAATAAGTGTTCTTAGGTCTTCTATATCTCTACTGATTCAGTTCACTTCACATGACTTGATTTGAGAGTAGTGTGTTAAGCACTTGTGTTTTATTAATGTGTTTCTATTACTCTTAGCATCTCATGTAATTTCTGCTGTATGTTATATAAGGCATAGATGTATTCATTCATAGCTGTTATGTCTACATGCAAATTTGACTTCAGAATTATAATGTGTCCTTCCCTCGTTCCTTCCTTCCTCCCTCCCTCCCTCCCTTCCTTTCTTTCTCTCTCTCTCTCCCCTTCCCTCCTTCCTCTCTCTCTATCCCTCCCCTCTTTCTTTCTTTCTTTTCTTTTCTTTCCTTTTCTTTTCTTTCTTTCTTTCCACCTTATTTTTAGTCTTAATTCTGCTTTGCCAAATATCAAGATTGCATCCACTCTTTTTTTCAGTCTCCTGATATTGCTTTCTCTTATCCCTTTATATTTAGTTTTTCTGAATCACCTTTTACAAATCATGTCTTTTTTTTTTTTTGAGAGAGAGAGAGAGTGAGAGCAGGGGAAGGAGGCAGAGGGAGAGAGAGAGAATCTCAAGTAAGCTCCACAGTCGGTGCAGAGCCCGATGTGTGGCTCAATCTGACTACCCTGAGATCATGACCAGAGCCCAAACCAGAATTGGAAGCTTAAGTGACTGAGCCACCCAAGCACCCCAGTTATGTCTCTTGATTTCAGCACAGACATGGGTTTTGCCTTATAGGCCACTCTGAAAATACTTTCCATTTAATAGGTGAGTCTAACATATTTGTTTTTATCAGGATGATTGACATGACTGACACAATTAGATTCTGTGCTTTTAAAATATTTTATATTATGTTTAAATACACTATGTTTTGTATGTGGTATTTCACTGTTCGGTCTCCTTATCTGATGGGTTAGTTATTTGCTTGTTTGTACTTGGGAAGGTTTATTTAGATTTTTTTCTGAGTGATTATCTTTAAACTAATACTCTAATATTATGTTATTATCCTTTTTCTCCCTTATATAGTTGTGTTTGGTTTGTAAAATTTAAATATTAGCCCTTGCCACCTGCATATTATCTATGAGGTAAACAATGTGCTTATTCTAAATTTCAATTCTCCATAGAAAAAATTCTATTATATTTATTTGATGAAACCAAAAACATTTATGTTTCAGTCTTCAGTTCTTACCTCTACCTGTGTTCTTGACCTAAACCATTAAATCCATCTGGTGCTCACAACCAGTCATCTTTTTGAACTTTCTCATATTATCAGTGGGTTGTAGGAAGCTTATCTTCTAGTTACAGGAGTGTAGTAGGTTTGTAAGAGTTTATGAGAACAATATTTTTGGAGGTCTAGCATGTATGACAATGTTTTGTTTTAGCTTTGTACCTGATGGACACACTGGCAACATATAAAGTCCTTGATTCTCACTTTATTTTCTTGTGTTTTTTGAAAATGTTGCTTCTCTGTTGCTTTGCTTTGGGTATTGCATCAAGAAGTCAGATTTAAACTTGATCGTTTTCCCTTTGTAAGTTCATTGTTTTCAGCTGGAAGTCCAGAGGAGTTCTTTATCTTTTAAGTTGGATCGTTTTACTAGCATAGGTTTCAGAATTTACCAATCTGGATTTTATACATGTTGTACATTATGTACACGTCTCATATGTTCATTTCCATTTGCTCCTTTAGTCACCTTCTTTATGTTTTCTTTTGATGTCTCTTTCTGTTCACTCATTCTTTCTCTCTTGTTGAGTGTAATGTTGTTGTTGTTGTTTTTATGTCTGTTTATATTTTATTTAGCACTGCATATTACATGTGAAATAAGGTAGAAATAATTTGAGGATCTAGATGATGAGGTCTTCCCCTGAAGATTTATATTTTTTGGCTTTATTTTGCAGCAGGGTTTTGTCTCTAGTTTGTAGCCTTTCTGGATGTTTTCTTGGGCTCCTCCTTTTGGCAGAACCTGAATTCCATCACTGTTTACCAATCCCTGTGAATCTGAAACTGCTGTTTCTCAGACACTAAGCACCATCTTTAAATCTTAGCAAATGTCTCAGTGGGAAATTCAACTCAAAGTCTGAGGTTATCTCCATAAGGTTTTGTTTTTCTCTTTGGAGATCAACAAGGTGTTCTAACACATGTTTCTGTTTTATAACTTTCTCGAATTTTCTAGGTATTCTTAGTAGGAGAGATAAAAGAAAACAGCTTAGTCCTCATTCCAAAATGAAGTCCTTTCATTCCCTCTTATTACTTCTGAACAATTCCATTTATTTAGTTTCTAGGCAGTTGTCAATACTTAGTAGCAAGATTTAGTAGCTAAGATAAGAGGTGTTGTTTATAGCATTTATAGTAATCTATATCTTCATATGAAATACTATAGCAGAGAACTAATATTTACTATCTTGGATGAATATTGACAGGATATTAAGGCATGACAGGATATTAAGCCATGACAACTAAGTCATAAGCTGTTAGATTAGGTGCATGGACTAGGGATGAAGACACCACCACATACCATAGAACAGAAAGAAAGTGGATTTTCTACAGATAGCTAGGTCCAAAGATATATTGTCATAATATTTTGCATATTTGTACTTAATATCTGCTTAGTTTGTTTTTTTTTTAAATTAAAAAGTTAACTTTATTAGGAAAGCAAAATTTATAAGTTGGACTTTACTACAATTGAAAAATTTGCCCTGCAAAAGACAATGTGGGTTTCTGCTTAGTTTGTAAAGCTTCTCTGGTTCTATCCCTGAAGGTAATTTTTTAAAGTAAAACTTAATATTGCTTATGTCTTTGGCATTTTTCCCTGGCTCAATCTCATCAGAATTGTGTCAAATGTTTGTCTTTTTAAACAATCAACTTTAAACATTGTTCAGCATTTATCACCTTTGTCTTTTTTCCCTTAGTTTTTTTTACTGTTTCTTGATAACTACTTAAATTTGATAATTAGTGCATTAATTTTCATCCTGTCTGGTTTCCTAGTATAAGTATTTAAGGCTATCATTTCTCAGTTCTAGCTGCACATTTTAAATTTTGATTTGGAGTGTTTCTGTTGTCATTCAGTTATAAATATTATCTTTGTTTTAATACATTTTTGACTTATGAGTTTTAGAAATATTTTGAAGATTTTAATTATCTTTTCATTTTCCCCCAAAATGTATTTCTGATTTCATTTCTTCTTCTTCTTCTTCTTCTTCTTCTTCGTCTTCTTCGTCTTCTTCGTCTTCTTCGTCTTCTTCGTCTTCGTCTTCTTCTTCGTCTTCGTCTTCTTCTTCTTCTTCTTCTTCTTCTAAGTAAGCTCTAGGCCCTGGGTGGGGCTTGAACTCACAACCACAAGATCAGGAATTGCATCTTCCACCAACTGAGCCAGCCAGGTGTCCCTAATTTAATTTCGATTCAATTCAATTGCAGTAGCTACCACAGCAAGAATTTAAAACCTAGAACCTGCCACAATGGGTAACCCAATGGGAGAATTCCTGCGTTAAATTTAAGACAATATATATTTCATCTATGCAATTTATTATTACTTATTAGAATAATTATGTTAAAAATCTCCTAAAATAGTGGTTTCTGGGGTGCCTGGGTGGCTCAGTCATTAAGCCTCTGCCTTTGGCTCAGGTCATGATCCCAGGGTCCTGGGATCAAGCCCTGCATCAGGCTACCTGCTCGACGGAAAGCCTACTTCTCCCTCCCCCACTTCCCCTGCTTGTGTTCCCTCTCTTGCTGTGTTTCTCTCTGTCAAATAAATAAATAAAATCTTTTTTAAAAAATGGTTCATTTGTAAAGTTCTCTTTGTCACTCTTTTAATATCTTGCTTAAATGTTATATACCATGTTAGTAGATCCATAAAAGTTTAGAATTAAAATATTTATTATATATGAAATGGCCATTGTAACATCAATAATGATTTCAAGTCTATTTTAGTTGATAATGATAAATCTTCCTTTTGTCTGTATGTTCTTGTTCTTTCATGTCCATTTATGTTCAAGTTTTTTGTATTCTTTTGTTCTACATGTGTCTGTTGTAAACAGCTTACTTTTGACTGTTCCTTGGGTGCCCTACCCATTTAGCACAATTTAAAATTAAATGAAATTTTAAAAAATCAAGTGGCCCCAAATCAAACTAGAGCCTGATTGAGTCAGATATTTCTTTCCAGAATTATCATATGGGGTTTCATTTTTTCTTCTTTTGGTTTCTTGGTATGTTTGTTTTTTAAAGTTCTACCCAATGCTTAAACTGAGTTAGCTGAATTTCCTTTGGCTCTCTTCTTTACAGCAGTATTACACACATTCATAGTTTGCAATTCCGTTTTAACGCAGGAATTCTCCCATTGGGTTACCCAGTGTGGCAGGTTCTAGGTTTTAAATTCTTGCTGTGGTAGCTACTGCAAAAAATTTAAATTATCTGGATTTTGGTTAACACACTTAAATTGAAAGCAAGCTTTGATGCTTCCTTACCACCAAGGATTTTTGCTTATGTCTTCTTTTGGGAAATCTAGAGAGTTCTTATCCTTATGTCAATTCAGCTATCTGTATACAAATACATTTTTTTTAGAAATGTATAATTTTTTTGTTGTTTCACTAATCTCCTATTTCTCTTTAATATCTTATTTCTTTTTTTTTAATTTTATTTATTTATTTGACAAAGAGAGAGTACAAGTAGGCAGAGTGGAAGGGAGAGGGAGAAGCAGGCTCTCCACTGAGCAGGGAGCCCAATGCGGGGCTTGATCCCAGGACCCTGGGATCACAACCTGAGCTGAAGGCAGCTGCTTAACCGACTGAGCCACCCAGGCACCCCAATATCTTATTTCTCATTTCTTTCATTTTTACTTACTTGGTAAATTATTAGCTTTCCTCTCCAATGCTTTTACTGATTTTTAAATGATATTATTTATTCTAAGAGACCCTCTTGTTCTTTCTTTATATCTCACCTAGATAGATATTTTTCTCAAATCTTTCTAAAAATACTAATTAAGAGTTTTATTAAATAGACTTTTAAAAAGCAGTTTCAGGTTCACAACAAAATTGAGGAGAGGGTACAGGGATTTCCCATATATTTCCTACTCCTATGGGTGCATTTCCTCCCCTGTTATCAACATCTCACACCAGTGTGGGACTTTTGTTAGAACTGGTAAACTTACATGAACACATGACTCAAAGTCCATAGTTTACGTTAGGGTTCAATCTTGATATAGTACATACTGGGTTTGGATAAATGTAAAATGACATGTGTCTATCAGTATGGTGTCATACAGAGTATTTCCAGTGTCCTAAAAATCACCTGTGCTCTGCCTGTTCATCCCTCCCCATCCCTAGCAACCACTAATCCTTTTACTATCTCCACAGTTTTTCTATCCAGAATGTCATATAGTTGGAATCATAAAATATACAGCCATTTTGGATTGGCTTCTTTCACTTAGTAATACGCATTTAAGTTTCCTCCATGTCTGTTCATAGCTTGTTAGCTCATATTCTCTTAGTGCTGAATAATATTCCATCATCTGTATGTGCCACAGTTTATATATCCATTCACCTACTAAAGTTTATCTTGGTTACTTCCAAGTTTTGGCAATTGTGAATAAAGTTGCTATAACATCCTTGTGCAGGTCTTGGTGTGGACATAATCTTTCAATCCTCTTAGGTAAATACAAAGAGTTCAATTGCTCAATCATGTTAAGAATGTGTTTAATTGGGATTCTTTGGTGGCTCGGTTGGTTGAGCATCTGCCTTTGGGCCAGGTCATGATCCCATGGTCTTGGGATGGAGCCCAGCATCGGGCTCCTTGCTCAGCAGGAAGCCTACTTCTCCCACTGCCTGCCCCTCACCCTACTTGTACATGCACGCTCTCACTCTCTCTCTCTCTCTCTGACAAGTGAATAAATAAAATCTTTTAAAAAAGAATGTGTTTAGGGGCTCCTGGGTGGCTCAGTGGGTTAAAGCCGCTGCCTTCGGCTCAGGTCATGATCCCAGGATCCTGGGATCGAGCCCCGCGTCAGGCTCTCTGCTCAGCAGGGAGCCTGTTTCCCTTCCTCTCTCTCTCTTCCTGCCTCGCTGCCTACTTGTGATCTCTGTCTGTCAAATAAATAAATAAAATCTTTAAAAAAAAAAAAAAAGAATGTGTTTAGTTTTGTTGGTGAGAATGCAAACTTGTACAGCCACTCTGGAGAGGTTCCTCAAGAAGTTAAAAATAGAACTACTCTATGATCCAGCACAACTAGGTATTTATACAAAGGATACAAAAATACAGATTCAAAGGGGTACATGCACTCCAATGTTTATAGGAGCATTATCAACAATAGCCAAACTATGGAGAGAGCCCAAATATCCATCAACTGATGAATGGATAAGAAGATATGGTGTATATACACAATGGAATATTACTCAGCCATCAAAAAGAATAATATCTTGCCATTTGCAATGAAATCATTGGAGCTAGAGTGTATTATGTTAAGCAAAATAAGTCAGACAGAGAAAGGCAAATATCATATGATCTCACTCATATGTGGAATTTAAGAAAGAAAACAGATGAACATATGGGAGGGGGAAAAGAAAAAAAGGAGAGAGGGAAACAAACCATAAGAGACTCTTCATGATAGAGAACAAACTGAAGGTTGATGGAGGGAGGCGTGTGGAAGATGAGTTAAGATGGGTTATGGGTATTAAAGAAGACACTTGCTGTGACAAGTACTGGCTGTTGTGTGCAACTGATGAATCACTGAATTCTACTTGAGAAACCAATATTGCACTGTATGTTAACTATGTAAAATTTAAACAAAAAAAGAAAAATTTTTAAAAAGATAATGGGTTTTGTTTTGTAAGAAATTGCCAAACTGTCTTCTGAAGTGGCTGTACCATTTTGCATTCCTACCAGCAATGAATGAGAGTTTCCGTTGCTTCTCTTACTTGCCAACACTTGGTGCTATCAGTATTTTGGGATTTTTTTGGTCATTTTTAACAGGCCTATAATGGTATTTCATTATTGTTTTAATTTGTAATTTCCTAATAACATGATGCTGAGCACTTTTTTATATGCTTATTTGCCATATGTGGTGAGATATTTTGCCCATTCTTATGCTTATTATATTAATGTTGAGTTTAAGAATTCTTTGTACATTTTAGAGAACAGTCCTATTTTGCAAATATTTTTCCCCAGTGTGTGGCTTGTCTTATTCTCTGGAGAGTGTTGTTGGCAGAAAAGAGGTTTTTAATCTTAATGAAGTCCAGCTTATTAATTATTTCTTTCATGGATCATACATGGAGGGCAGCTCTTTGCCCTGTGGCATCACTTCTCTGACAGATCTAAGAAGAGTTGTTAATTTTTTTAATTTGTTCAGCTTTTTCCTTGTTGTTAGGATGGCATGACAACTTCTAGGCTCCATATATGCCAGACCAGAAACGAGATATCTAATTAACAGTTCTTTAAAAATAAATATCTTCTATGTCTTATATTATTCTTTTTTCAGAATTTATTTATCCATCTATATATTCATCTAATATATGTTAATATACATTTCTTCATCTTTTTTTTTTCATGATCCAGGATTTCTCCAGAGGTCTGGTAGTCTTTGGGTGCCCCTTTATGTTAATGAAAGAATTAATAGAAAAAAAAGACAGGGTGTCTAACTGCATGGTTATTCCTTCATTCAGTTCAACTTACAATTAACCATGGGAAAAAGTCTTTTTTTTTTTTGTAAAGATTTTATTTATTTATTTGACACAGAGAGAGAGATCACAAATAGGCAGAGAGGCAGGGGAAGCAATCTCACCACAAAGCACAGAGCCCATTGCGACGCTCGATCCAAGCACCCCTGAGATCATAACCTGAGCCAAAGGCAGAGGCTTAACCCACTGAGCCACCCAGGCACCCCGTATGAGAAAAAGTCTTTAAAGAAATATTTTCCTTCTCCCATGGCTGCCCAACTTTCAAGATCTCTTATCTTCACTATGTCTATTTAATGCCTTATTTTTGTGATTTTTGATGGTGATTACACTTTTTTAAATTGGCCCCAAAGTGTAGTGTTGAAATGTTGTTTTCTGTTCCTAAGTGCAAAAAGGTTATGGTGTGCCTTATGGGAAAAATTTACACATTAGATAAGCTTCATTCAGACATGAGTCATAGTGCTATTGGCCGTGAGTGTACTGTTAATGAAATAAAGTAAGGGGTCTTTAAATGGAAACACACATTAAACACAGTTAGGTATTGATTAGATGGTAAATGTATTGTGGCCAGAAGCTCACAGGAATCAAACTCTGTATTTCTCTTAGGAGCAATAATTTAGAATTCACTAATTCATTTTGTGCAGTGACTTTATAGAACATAACTACAACAAATAATGAGAATAACTGGACTCCAAAACTTGCTAGTAGAGGTTGCATTTGTGTATTGATTCATTGGAAATATTTATTTCTTTCTATTTCTGCTTCATTTCTTTATTTGGGATGATATATTTTTTTAAGATTTATTTATTTATTTTAGAGTGAAAGAAAGAGAGTAAGAGAGAGCACACACATGCACACGAGCAGGGGAAAGGACAGAGGGAGAGGGAGAGAGAGAATCCTAAGCAGACTCCCTGCTGAGCATGGAGCCTGATGCTGAGCTCTATCCCACAACCTTGAGATCATGACCTAAGTCAAAACCAAGAGTCAAAGACTTAACCGACGAGCCACCCAGGTGCCCCTTCATTTGGGATGATTTTGTGGAAGATGCCAGAAAATGGATTTATCACACCATCTTTAACCAGAAACACAATATATAATTTTGTGTTTTGAATGCTGACCTAAAGTTTCTTTTTTTAAAGGATACGGTGACACATGTACCATACTAAGTGTAAGATGCTAATAGGATAGAAAATACTGCATTTGGAGTACATGGAGACTGTGTTATATTACCATTTTTCTCTAAATCTAAAATTATTTTAAAGTTAAATGGTTATTTTGAAAAATCATAATCACATAAGTGGATAAAGTTAAAGAAGAGATCTCTTTTTGTTTTAAATTATAGCATTAAAAGTTACGTTTGTGTCCTCCATCAAAATGCCATCACAACACCAACACGGTCAAATCTCTCTCTTCTATTATTTGTTTTTCATGTGAATATAAAGAATACTGCCTTAGATGAAAATACCCATAAATAACCCTACAGACTAGGCTCTGCTTTTAATTCTTAACCAAGATTCTATTGGCTAAGGAAGGAGATGAGAAAAATGCTTTCTTTCACATAAAAAGTGCCATTGAATTTTTGACATTTAAACTGCCCACTGTACTTCTAAGCTGTGGAACCATTCCTTTTTGGCAAATGTACTAGGCATAAAACTGCAAATAAGAGAAGCCTTTCTACCCATGCTTTTAACCTCTGTACCATGTTATTTTTGAATCATCAAATCAATGGTTACTTTCTTCCCAGGTTTTGATGTTAAAATAATTATTTATTTACATCCCATAGTTGGATAAATGTAATTCTTCCATGATTGTCACTTCCTAAATGGCATCCCAACTAGGCTTACATCATCAGTGTATTTTTTAGATAACCTTGAGGAAATTTATCAAACATCAACTTTTTTTAGTTTAACTTCTAGTAAATGACCTAGTTAGGTAAAAGTCATTTTAATGTTTATAACTAGCCAGTATAAGATATGAAGTAGAAGAACCATGGATAATATGGTGACAACCCAGAACAGAATAGTAAAAAATAAAATGCTGGGAGAAAAGTTCAACTGGAGACTTCTGAGTGAGTTGACTCCTCACTATGATTATCATTATAGTAATAAGTTGTAACTGTAATGGACTTGTCTTCCAACTATGTATCTCTTTCTTGAATGACGCCACAGTTATTCTAAGTGATCTTAGCCCAAGGGTTTCGAAGCAGGGCTAACCCTACAATACCACCCCTAAAAAGGGTCCCTTAATGTTCCCTAGGCTGCTCCTTTTCCCCGGCCTCACTGATTTGCCAGGTAAGAATCCTTCTGAGGCTATTGCCAGAACTGTAGGGAATGATCTTTCCTTTTCTTCTGTAACTATAGATTGTAAATATCAGTATTTTCCTGTCATGTCAAGGCCCTATGTGAGAATAAAGCCAATACAAAGGAAAACAGATCTGAAAGATAAAGTTTCAATGACATTTTTGAACGGCTCTATCTAGCCAGGCCCATGAAGGCCTATTAGCGTTCCAGTGTGAGCCAATTATGTGAGCCCATTTATTCTGTTTATAATCTAGTTTATGTTTTTAAAAACCTAAACTGAAAATCTTATATAACACATTGATGTTTTTTGAACATGTACTGTGTGCTAGAAACTGTGTTAAAGGTTTTAAATATATGATCTTATTTAATTTTCACAGTAACCATATGAAGGAGATTCTATAATTAACTCCTCTGAGGTTATAAATAACCTATAATTAATATGAATGAGTTTAGCATGTCCAGACTCCTGATTTTACAGATGGAGAAGCAGAGGCCCAAAGAAGTTAACCTAAAGTCACAAAATTAACTTCACCAAGGCAAAGCAGTTATGCTGTTTCTATCAGCATAAAAATCAGTTTGAGAACATGAATAATTGTTTGTCTAAATAACCAAGATGGTTTAAGTAAAAACATTAGTTCATCGACTAAATTCAACTTTTCATTTCTAAAACAATTTGTAAAAATAAGAAGTGTGTCTTTTATGTGTCTTTTACATATATATGTATATGTATATATTTTTATCTTCTTTTCTACCACACCAAAATAATTCCTTAAGTAGGAAACACTTGGTAATTTGACTATGTGACAATCCATCAACAAAGTTTTCATTGACTTTTAAAAACACTGAAGTACATTTGTATTCTCAAGACCACAAAAAATTGGCCACATTGATCTTTCTCAGATGAATATTTCATTAGCTTGCAGAAGATATATTTTTGGATCATTTTTATCTTGCTTCTTTTCCCCATACTATGAAAATACTCTTGAGCATTCTTTTTTCCCTGTGCATGCATTTTATTTTATTTTAATTCCAGTGTTGTTAATATACAATGTTATATTAGTTTCAGGTGTACAATATAATGATTCAGCAATTTCATATATTACCCAGTACTCATGAAGATAAGTGTACTCTTAATCCATTTCACCTATTTCACCCATTTCCCACCAGCCCCCGCCTCCATCTGCTGTAACCATCTGTTCTCAATAGCTAAGAGTCTGTATTTTGGTTTGTCTCTTTTTTTCCCCTTTGTTTGCCGTTTTGTTTCTTAATTCCACATATGAGTGAAATCATATGGTACTTGTCTTTTTCTGACTGGCTTATTTTGTTAATACTATACTCTCTAGATCTATCTATGTTGTTGAAATTGGCAAGATTTCATTTTTTATAGCTGAAAATCTGTGTGTGTGTACACATAAATATACCACCTCTTCTTTATCCATTCATCTATTGATGGGCCCTTGGGCTGCTTCTATAGTTTGACTATTGTAGATAATGCTGCAATGAACACAAGGGTGCATATTTCCCTTTGAATTAGTATTTTCTTATTTTGGGGGGTAAATACTCTGTTGTACAATTACTGGATCATATGGCAGTTCTATTTTTAATTTTTTGAGGGACCTCCATTCTGTCTTCCACAGTGGCTGCATCAGTTTGCATTCCTACCAACAGTGTTCCTTTTTCTCTATATGCCCACCAAAACTTGTTGTTAGTTCTGTTGTTAATTTTAGCCATACTGACAGGTGTGAGCTGATATCTTATTGTGGTTTTGACTTGTATTTCCCTGATGATAAGTGATGTTGAGCATCATTTCATGTGTCTGTTGGCCATCTGTATGTATTGTTTGGAGAAATGTCTGCTGTCTTCTGCCCATTTTTAATTGGCTTATTTGGGTTTTTGGTGTTGACTTGTATAAGTTAAGTTGTATAAACTAATATCTTTATGTATTTTGGATACTAATTTTTTATCAGATGTGTCATTTCCAAATATCTTCTCACATTCAGTAGGTTGGCTTTTAGTTTAGTTTTGTTGGTTGTTTTATTTACTGTACAGACGCTTTTTATTTTGATGTAGTCCCAATAGTTTATTTTGCTTTTGTTTCTCTTAGGACACATATCTAAAAAGATGTCGCTACAACCAATATCAGAGAAATTACTGTCTGTGTTCTCTTCTAAGATTTTTATAGTTCCAGGTCTCACATTTAGGTCTTTAATTCATTCTAAGTTTTTTTTTTTTTTTTTTTTTGTATGTGATATAAGAAAGTAGTCCTGTTTCCTTCTTTTGCATTCAGCTATCCAGTTTTCCCAACACCTTTTCAGATCTGAGGGTTCTTTATTAGTAATCTTTCCTCAAAATTATTTTGAGATCACATACCACAAAAATGTATTCGTAATAAATCCACTGTTTGAAGTTCTAACTCTTGAAATTACCAATCGTAAGAGGTAAGTTAGGGAACTAGTGAATCTGTAGGGGAGCTGAATATTGAAGCCAAAATCTGGTTCTGGGATGCATTTATAAAACATTAATTGTCAATGCATTTAGAGTTCCAGTAGTAATGGACAGCATATGGTTATGTGCTCTTCTACTTGTTTGTGTCTCACAATCTGTGTAATGAACACTAGCACCATGGCACGTTATCTAAATTTTCTCTTAATTCTAATTTTAAATATACATGTTAAACAAATTTGCAAAAAAAAAAAAAACCCTACTCCCATATGCTCATTTATTCTTGTTTTTAAATAATAACAAAATCAAGCTGCATAAAGGATAGAAGAAATATAACTACTGTCATATTTTAGAAACACATTTTTAGCACATGGTTCCCATGAATTTATGATTGTTAACAGTGTCTTACGGAAACTAAATGTAAATTATGGAGGTAGTTTAAATTTTAATAACTATTTTCAGCACTTTTCTCATTTGAAATAACTCAAGTATTAATTTTTTTTTATTTTGTAAAAACTAGTATTAAGGAGGGGAAACTTTTGCCTGTCCTCTTTTCCACTCTAGTTGGTGTCAAGTTGTCCTTAATTTAACATCTTAAGTTTACTAAAGTAAAAACAGTCTAGCCAGTCATTATCCATAAGCTATGTATGTCCTCAGGTTTTAACTACGGCTGCCCTGAAATTAGAACTAAAGATGGAAAGCACATGGCTATGAGCTCATCATGCCATAATGAGATGGGCTTCAGAGATTGCAAAGTGCTTCACTTCCACAATATGCAAATTGTGTACAATGCCAGATGCAGAAGCGCTGATCCATTTGCCAAGTTCTATGGAGGGCATGGTGATTCATTCACAAATTGTCACAAATTTAGATGCTCAGGAACTAGCAGCCTGTTTAGGGCTGCCTACATGCATGGTTATTGTGGACTGTTGTATGACATTCTGGCACCTGGAAGGAAATCTCAACCTTAAATTCTGTCAAAGTGTACCATGTTATCATATTTGGTTAACCCCAGGATATAACTCAATATTTTTATGTGCCTGTGGTTATTGGACTGCCCGCTCATGACAGACAGAACATTCAATTCCAAGAGAATAGTTGACCTGGATGTAAATTAGCACCTGTTAGCCCTTCTCTCCACATTTACATTTATAGATTCCTCCACTGAAACAAATTATTTTTTGTTCCCATAAGCCAATTTTAAAACTGCTATATTTATGAAATAGCCAATCATAGATTCTACATGACATATGATTATACGTAGTTCACAGTCTTAGAATGCTCTGTTCATTTATTCAGCAAATATTATTTGATGACTTACAATGAGGAGACAGAAATTAAGTTAGATGTTAAGAATAATAAAACAAATTAGAGCATGCCTTCAAAATATCTAAGTCTAGTGGAAATATAAGTAAGTCATATGTTCTTTGTTATCTTTGTGTGGCCAAATCTGTTTACTTTTGAAAATATTGATTTTGTTTTAGGGAAGTGTTTGAGAATGGAACCAAAATTTGATACTACAAAAATAAATCCTGGCCAGTTGTTGAAATGTTATTCATCCTTCTAAATAAGAGTGTAAGGAGACTTTACAAAAGAGTAAGTTGGTTTGTTCACTCAATCAATTTTCTGTAGATTTATCCCTAAGGTCTAATGTTTTGGCCTAATGACTCTTTTCCAAGATATCAATCTTTTGAAAGAATGAAATACCCAGAGTAGAAGCAAGCAGATTTTTGAAAAATTGACTTTTTTAAGAGAAAGAAAGTAATATAGATAAAATATATCATAAAATATATCATAAAATATATCATAAAAATGATATAGATGCATGTGGTGTGTATATATGTAATATTGATGAAAAATATACATTCAAAAGTCTAGATAATTTATAGCAGGGTCAGCAAACTATGGCCTCTAGGACAAATCAAACCCACTGCCTTTGTTTGTAAATAAAGTTTTATTGGAATACAACCATGCTCATTTTTTAACATATTGTTTATGACAGGTTTCATGCTACAGCAGCAGAGTTGAGGTGTTGTGGTAGAGACCATAAGGCCTACAAAGCCTAAATTATTTACTATTCAGTCCTTTACAGAGAAAGTTGGCAGACCCCTGGTTTATAGTTTTGTATTATACTTCTGTAAAAATTAGTGTTTCTTTCACTAATAAATACATGTTTGCTAAGTATTGCCCAAATATAAAGTGCCAAATGATAATGCTCTTGCAGGTTAATTTACATCAGATTTCACATAAAAATGCAAAATATTAAATAGATTCAAAATAGTCCTTTTGTGTAGAAGCCAGACTGTGGAATCTATTTAAGAGAGAACTTAAAAGAAACTCAAGTACTATACAAGGATAAGTATTTTCTACAAATTACTAAATTTGGTACTATATTTTCCATGTGTAAGATTCAGAGAGGAAAAAAGAAACCACCCAGATAGTTCATTACAAGGAGTTTAGTGTAAGGAACTAGTTGTAAACATATTAGAAGAACTAAAACTGAGGATGGTGAGTCAATTCAGAGATTACAAACATTATGGTGCCACTATATCTGTAAGGCTAAAGAATATAAGGACCAGAGGTGAGGAGCTAATGCTTCTGAATAGAATCTAGAATCACAACAGGAAGTGGGACCATGAAGGGGGGATATTAGTTTCTTTGGGCTGCCATAACTACTCATCATAACTGAGTGGCTTAAAACAACAGAAATTTATTCCATTACAGTTCAGGGGTCCTAAAGTCTGAAATCAAGGTGTCAGTGGGGCCATGCTCCCTCTGAAGGCTCAGGGGAAGAACTCTTGCTTCTTTCCAGCTTGTGTTGTTCACTGCAACCTTTTACATTGCTTGATGCGTTGCTGCTTCATTTCAAATTCTGCCTCCACCTTCACATGGCCGTCTTCCCTCTGTGTGTCTATGTCCTCTGAGTCTCTGTGTTCAAATGTCCTTGGGACTTTAAGGCCAACTCTAGTCAGTCATTGGACTTAAGGCCAACTCTAGTCCAGTATGACCTCATATTAAAGTAATTACATCTACAAAGACCCTATATCCAAAGAAGGTTACATTCATGGGTTCCAGGTGGACATGAATTTGTGGTTGGGGACACCATCCAATTCAGGCAGGAGGTGGATCCCTCAGGAAATTGTTGGAGATGTCACCTGAAACATTTTCCATCCAATGACTTCCATTTGCCAAACCTACCAAGAATTTAGTTGGCAACAGAGACTGAGAAATGTGGTTTACAGAGGACAACTCTTTAGGATACAAAGCAGATCAGGGTCTGGCTAGGTATGGGTTTGAGAAACAAGTAAACAAACAAACAAAAAACAACCTACTTACCATGTACTTTAAAATTCTTCAAAACCTCTTAACCTTTTATATTCATACTAAAAAAAATATGGATAAAGTTATATGATGTCTGCAGTTTGCTTAACAATAATGTGGAAAAGAGACAGTGTGAGTTAAGACGTAGATCAAGATATTTCAACAGCAGTACCACTGATATTTTAGGCAAAGTAATTGTCATCAAGGGCTGTGCATAGAATATTTACCAACGTCTCTGGCCTCTACCCACCAGATGCCAGTAGTACCCCCTCTATCAGTTGTGACAACCAAAAATGTCTCAAGACATTGAGATATTTCCACTTGAGGGCAAAGTTGACTATTTTTGAAGATCACTGGTTTAGGTGAAATGAGGTCGACTTTGAGTTTATAATTTTTGAAGCTGGGTGATGGGCACATGGAAGTTTATTTTATTAATCTCTCTACTTCAGTATATTTTTAATATTTCCATAACAAAAACTGAACAGCACAAAATAAACTGCCTGAGAGAGTGTTCTGCTTCTGCTAGATTTAGTATTTGAATTAAGGCTGTTACAAAAGGTCACCTAAGTCAATACTTGAATCAATTAGTAATGATGCTAATGAATTCTGAAGGTCAACTTCTGAAATGATTTTGCAAAGGGAGAAATTGAGAATTTTATATGCTCTATATCGTCATCAATATTCATATATTAAGTATATAAATAACACACATCTCATTAGATACTTGTTTTTAAAATATGTTTACACATATACAATCCAAGTCTCCAGAAATTTTCAGTCAAATACAGATAGTTCTTTTGCATTTAAATGAAGAATGGTTATTGGCTTAACTTTGCATTTGTGAATACAAATAGACAGTCACATCATATCACAAAGCCTAAGATACTTGTTATCTTACGCTGAGCCAGGAGTGAGTCTGATGACTCTGAATTCTAGTCCTGATATTATCTAGATTACTGTTTTGGACATGTGATCTCTACAGACCTTAGTCTCCTAAGGTTATAAACAATACTACTAACATAATCTTTCTAAAACCTGTACCATAATCATTTATTTCTTACATCTTTAAGGATGAAATGAAAATCCTTAGTGTGGTATCTCTCTTCCTTAAAATCCAGCCTTTGTTTATCTTTCTAGTTAAGTATTGACTTGCCATTTCTCACACCTCTGTGCCCCATTCATGATAAACCACTTGCAGTTCTGTGTTTGTGTCATGGTTTATAATTTTTCTATATTTACCCATACTCCCTAGATCACCACAGTTCCCACCTGGCCCATTTCTTTCTTTTTATATTACTGGCCTGACCCTACCATCTTTTGAGTTGTCATTCCCTCTGCATGCATCAAAGCTTTACCCCTTTGTGTGACACAGGACATTCATCTAAATATCTGCCAAATGGTTGAAATTTATAGTGGAACTTATTTATGGGGTATCACTAGTATCTATTTCTATGTGTAACTATGCAGTATATCACTTTTCTGTGGCAATTTTTATTAATGATAACTTAAATGTCCAAAATTTCTAGCTTCTCTTTTCATTTTATGTATGTATGTATGTATGTATGTATTCATTTATTTATTTTTAAGTAAGGTCTACACCCAATATGGGGCTTGAACTCATAACCCCAGGAAGAGGAGTCACCTGCTTCACCAACTGAGCCAGCCAGGCACCCCAGCTTCTCTTTTCATTTTGTGGTGTTTCACCTCCCATTCCCTATCCTTACTGCCCTTTGATATAATACTTCTATCAGTAAGTTCTCTTTCTAATAATTCTCTTTGTGGCTCACTTTTATTACTTATCAACTTCCCTAGGTGACTATGAGATGAGATCCAAGCATTTGCCTTTGTGCTGCTCTCCTCCACTTCCCTATAAAAACAAGAAATGTCATTAGAGAACCAAGGGACTATGGATAAGACAACTTTCAGCTTCGTTTCTTCAGGTAAATTTGGAATTTGCCTTACTCTATTTTAGAGGTATGTGCAGTAAATTCCCATTGCAAATACATGATAACGTCAAAAAAGAAAAAAAAAAAATCCAGCAGATGTATTTCCTTCAGCCTGAGAGCAAATGGTTATGTTTTTGAAATGTAGGCAATCCTATACGGAAACAGAAGATTTTTGGCTTGAACCCACAGCCAAGTTGGCACATTATTATTTGGAAACAATAGTTAGACAATCTGACCATTTTCGCAAAGTCCTTTTGTCCTCTGTTGGAAACATTATTGAGTGGTCAGTGATGTTTGGGTCAGCTGAGTTTCAGGGAGTATCTGGTATCAGTAAAGCATCAGTTTATCTAGAAAATTACATTCCAAGTTTGAAACATTCATTATTCTGAATTTCCTGCCTGGTGAAAATCAGCGTTATTCTGGGTATGGGGTGAGGGGGGAAGGGTAATCCAACAATATTTGTACTTCTTTTGTCAATATGCATTGTTTTGATTTTTATGAATTTTGTCATTCTTATACATACACCATAGAGAATATTTATAAAATAGTGTAATCAAACTCTATCACTATTGTATAAATATAAAACTCATTCCCATTCTGCATGCATATCTGTATAAGGGGACAGAGCAAAACCTTTGAAAATGCATATGCATGCACAACTTTTAGTACATCCTTTTATGGCTTTGTGCATTTTCTTATAATATTTATCTAAAATTTAAAATTTGCATTAAGGTTTGGTCTATAAATGTTTACTCTAAATCTGTAATTTGCAGAAATAGCTTAAAGAAACTTGCACTCACTAAATTCAAATCATCTCCTTCACCTACTTGGGTTTTTTAAATATTGTATATTACAAGGAAATAAAGTAATCATTGTTGGAGGAAAGTATCTTCTCTCGGTTTCCTCTCTCACTTAAACTCTAATGTTAGAACTTAGCAATCCTTTTACTATGAAAGCTACAGAAAACCCACCTTTTATAAATGGTCTGTTTAAAATATAATTTCTAAACATATCTCATTATTTAACTTTGTTCCTTAGGAGCAACCTTCACCACAAGGCAAGCAGGAGATTTACCTGTAAACTAGAAGTCAAAGCATTAGAATGGGATGAAAGCCTTTCTGGTAAAGGAATTTTAAAGCAGCAGATCATTTACTGTCAAACTCCAAATAATGCTACATGGAAATGCCTAAGGGTGCCTTAAAACAAATTATTCCCATTTCGGATCTCACAATTAAAAGGAAAAGGAGGACTTCCAAACATCCTTCATTCCAGAAATATGAGTGTGTCTGGAGTTACGACCCTGGCAGCGATCAATGCTGCATGTTAACAAAGCATGCCCCCAATCGCATACCTGGGATGGCACTGATGGCTGGCTTGGTGAGTCACTCAACCCCTGAGGACATTTTTGCAAATAGAGGCAAAACGTCAAGACCTTTTTCAAAAATTAAATCAGCAAGCTTCCTAGTTATCCTCCTGACTTAAGTAGAGGAAGTAAATTCCTATTCCCCGAAGCACCTTGTAAGAGCAGAGCTGCCTGAGCATAGTTCAGAGACGCCTTTAGCATGAATGGGAGCTGGAAAGAAATAGCCTTTCCAGAATATAAAACAGGGAAAGTTTTCTTTTCCCATAAACTATAGGTAATACTTTTATGAAAAATAATTACTCTGCAGGAGCTATGCATAGGAGTAGTGATCTCTAAGCAAGGTCAGAATTTTGAGAAGTAATTTCATTTACTTATAATGTGCTTTTTATAAAGATGTATGAATATATGTTTCCATGGGTATCTATTTCGGATACTACCATCTATCTTCAGCTTTCTATATCTATTTTAAACTTAGCTTTGCCCAGTGATTTAAATACAAGCCTGCTATACTCCCAGCAGTGCTGTCCCATAGAACTTTATGCTACATTGAAAATGTTCCATACCTATATTGTCCCTTATGATCACCTCAGGCCACAGGTGACTAGTGAGCACTTGAAATGTGACTAGTGAGACTGAGGATCTGAATTTTCATTTTTTAAATTGTCATTAATTTAAACAGTAATAGGCATGTAGCTATTCTCTTGGTAGCGGCCAGCACAATTTTAGAACAGCTCTTCGGAAGATTTAATATATATAGCAGGGAGCTTGTTCAAAGGAAAATCAGATGCAGTGTGTCTAGGGTGGGGCCTGAGAGTCTGCATTTCTAGCAGACTCCCAGGTGACCACACTTCAGAAAGCAAAGCTTTGGAAGAATCATTCTCAAACGTTAATGCTCCCAGGGAGCATTAAAACCCGCAATGCCCAGACTGAACCCAGTACCAAACAAATAATGAATTCTCTTGCTGAGACACAGTATTTTTTTTTATATCTCTCTAGGCGATTCCAATGTTTAGCCAAGTTTGAGAACTAGTGCTTTGCTACAGTGCTTATTACACTTTAAAGGGCACAGGGATCACCTATGGAGACCACATAGGAGATCTTGTTTAGCTACAGATTCTGATTCAGTGGGTATGGAATGAGACCTGAGATTGCTAGTAAGTTTCCTGATGATCCAAAGGTTACTGGTCTGCTTGAGATGTTGCTATTCAAAGGGTGTGTCAGGGATCAGCTCAATTAGCATCACCTCGCATCATTTTAGAAATGCCTAACCTTAGGCTCCGCCCTAGACTAATTGAATCAGAACCTGTCTTTGAACAGCATTCATAGGCAATTTGCATGTACCTTATAGTTTAAGTGGCACTATCCAGAAATCTTAACCACTTTTTTTTTTTAATATTGAGTTTGAAGGGTTTGAAAGTAATTTTTAAGATTAGAATTCGAGCTCAATGGTTCTCAAAGCATGATCTCAGTTCCAGTAGCATCTGTGTCACTGGAAACTTATCTGGAGTTAAGGCCCAGCAGTCTTGTTTTAGCGAACCCTTTGGGTGATGCTCATGTATTCTACATTTTGAGAAATACTACTCTGGCTTTTGTTGGGTTGAAAATTCTGAAGACACAACTTCATAATATTTATTTTGTATAGCTCTTGTAATAGATACAAGACATATAGCCAGTGCTTTATACACATAGTATTGTGTATCATGTAAGATGGGACTATGTAGCCCAAGAAATAGATGTTCAATTAATATTTGTTGAATAGTTATTTATCAATAGTTTTAAAAGTTATAAATAAAATGCATAATATACAGAATTTTTAGAATCTTTCAGGATGACCTTTTAAAATGCAAATTTGGGGAGTCTGCTTCTCTCCCTCTTCCTTTGCCCCTCCCCCTGCTTGTGCTCTCTAGCTCTCTAATATATAAGTAAATCTGTAAAGAATGCAAATTTGATAATTTAATTTCTTCACTAAAATCCGTTAATGCCTTACATTTCTGTAAGGATAAACCTAAATCTTCTTAAACTGATCTACAGTATCTGGCTACATCCTATTATACTATCCACTATTGCCACTCTCCGTAATCCCCTATCCACCACTCAGTTCTCTATAATAAAATTATTCTAGCCTTCCATCACTTTCGGTCATTGAATCATACTTCTTCCTAAGTCAAGACCTTTGCCTGTGTAGTTCTTTCCAAAGAGACTGTTCTTTGTATATCTGCCCCATTACCTAATTAACTATTTTTCATCCTTTCCATAATATGTTCAAAGACAATTCTCATCTGAATAAAGTCTACCTCTTATATTCTCTTACAGTTCTTTGTACTTTCCTTAATTTATACATATTAGTATTTATCCATTTGATTAATGGATTAATCAATACAGAATGGCTGATTCTGTATTGTGATCCCCTCAAGTCAGAGACTGAGTATAAATTATACCTCCAGTGCCTAGCATACAGTAGTTATGTAATATCTGCTGAATTAATAAAATTAGAATGATCATCCACTATAATGCCTCATCGTTTTTCCCCTTTTGCTCCCCAAGTCCACTGATGTTACAGATTAGAAAAAGGAACCACCAAACTTTATCCAGGAGTATTCAACTAGGAATACTCCAGGTTTTCCTAGTATAGTTTCTTTATATAAATTAGAAATTACTATCCCACAGTATTCCAAAAGAGAGACAGTAATCCAATTGGAACTATTTTTTTTTTCTTTTAAAAACAATTTCTAGGGCGCCTGGGTGGCTCAGTGGGTTAAGCCGCTGCCTTCGGCTCAGGTCATGATCTCAGGGTCCTGGGATCGAGTCCCACATCGGGCTCTCTGCTCAGCAGGGAGCCTGCTTCCCTCTCTCTCTCTCTGCCTGCCTCTCTGTCTACTTGTGATCTCTCTCTGTCAAATAAATAAATAAAAATCTTTAAAAAAAAACAATTTCTATATTTTTCCATACTTTTATTTTTTCTAAAGCAGGTAGATTTATAGCTAATTTACTGCCCATACCACTTTTTGGTAGATCCCTGAGAATTCCAAGGTAAATGTGACTTTTGTCCATGTTTTTATTACCTTTGTGTTAGTTTCCTAGGGTTATCCTAACAATTTACCTTAACCTCTGTGGCCTAAAACAAAAGAAATTTATTCTCTCACTGTTCTGGATGCTAGAAGTATGAAATCAAGTGTTGGCAGTGTTGGTTGCTTCTTGGAGGCTCTGAGGGAGAACCTGTTCCACTTCGTTCTCATAACGTCAGGTGGTTGCTGGCAGTTGTTTGTGTTCCTTGGCTTTTGGCAGCAGAACTCTAATCTCTGTCTCCATGTTTACATGGCTATGTTCCCTATGTAGGTGTTCAAATTTTCCTCTTCTCGTAAGGACACCTGCCATTGGATTAGGACCCACCCAATTCAGTTTAACCTTATCTTCACTTGATGACATTAATAAAGACATTTTCAAATACAATCACGTTCTGAGGTTCTGGATGGACATGCATCTGGGGGGGAACACTTCAACTCAATAGAACCTCTGTCCCCAACAAGTACATAAAGATTTGGTTAAAACTTGGGCAGTTAGCATTTACTAGGTACATATTTACTTACTTAACCTGATGTAATTTGCTTAATAACCTGGTATAAGTTACTTAAAAAAGTAACTTGTCTAAGGACATATGGCCAAGTTTTAGCAGAATTAGATTTTAAATCAGATTCTGATTTTTTTTTCAGATTCTGATTTTTTAACCAAAGGCTATGCTCTTGCTACTTCACCATGATCCTTACAGGTCCTACCAGGCCTCCTTACCCTACCACATTCCATAAACCAGAATTATATACTTTAGTAGTATGACTCAATATTTATTCACAATATCGTTAAAATGTTGCAAGGACAACAATATATTTACTCTAGGTTTTACGTATATTTGGGGCACGGGTGTGGCTCAGTCAGTTAAGCATCCTACTCTTGATCTTAGTTACAGTCCTGATCTTAGAGTCTTGAGTTCAATCCCTGCATTGGGCTCCATCCTGGACATGGAGCCTCCTTTAGAAAAAAAAAAAAAAAAAAAAAAGTTCTACATATACTCATTGCCCAGCTTCCAGACCCAAGATTTTCACAGTTTTGTCTCTTATCATTTTTTTAAAGATTTTATTTATTTGAGAGAGAGAGAGAGAGAGAAGGAATGGGAGAGGGTTAGAGGGAGAAGGCATCTCCCCCACTTCCCCACCCCATCCCGGGCACAGAACCTGCTGTGGAGCTTGATCCCACTACCCCGAGATCATGACCTGAGCTGAAGGCAGATGCTTAACTGACAGAACCACCCGGGTACTCCTGCCTCTTTATCATCTTCACAACCTCCTTTCTGATGTAATGGACAAAGACATAGTGAAACACTGCATTTTACCAAGATAAATCCCATATCCCATGGACTTCTATATCATCATTCTTCCCATTATCCACATACCTACATATATGTTCTAACTGAAGCATTGAGGTCATAGGTCATGCTCAGACAAGTCATGTACGTCTTCTTTTTAGAAACTAATAAACAAATGAACTATTGCTCTCAGAATTTATCAATATTTTTAACATTAGCCCAAACATTCTCTAATGAATGCTTTCCTTTGGCAATTATTTTATGTCATTTTGTTAACTGTATATGTAGTAACATACAAAATAATTTTCAAAGTATGTATTCTTGATGATTTTCAGATGATTTTTATAAAAAAGAACGTCTAATTCTATATATGCTATCTTATTAGACTAGAAATATTAAAAAGCTTAAAAATTAGTCTGAATTCTGGAAATAAATCATTTTAACCCAAGTGAATGATATAAATAAAATATTTTAGTAATTTCTAGAAGGAGGAATACAAATATAATCTGAAGATAATTCTGAATTAATAGTGTGTATACAATCTAACTTTTCTGTTTCTAAATTTTCTGATACTTTTAGTTAAAGGTGAAGACAGAGAATTATGAATCTCCTACTTTTTTAATTTTTAATTTTTCAAAGTTTTCTGTCTTTATTGAGATACAATTGACATATACCACTGTGTAAATTTAGATTATATAATGTTGATTTGACACACTTACGTACTGCAAAATGATTACCACCATAGCATAAACTAACACCCCCATCATGTCACATAATTACCATTTCTTATTTGTGGTGAGAACATTTAAGGTCTATTTTCTTAACAACTTTCAAGTAATAGTATATTATTGTTAACCATAATAGCAATTCTGTGTGTTAGATCCCAAGGACTTCTTTATCTTCTAAGTGGAAGTTTGTACCCTCTGACTGATAGCTCCTATTTCTTTTATAGCTTCTTAAAACTTCTTCTTGAGAGCAGCATACATCATGCCCACTCACATTTCATTAGCTAAAACCACTCATGTGGTTTCAACTTCAAGGGAGTGGATAAATGCAATGTTGACAAATATCTGAAAAGAGAGTAAGAAATGTTAGTGAAGAACATTAATGACTATCACAGTTTGCTCTGATGGTTACCAAATATTTGGTTTCTCTTATTGCATGAAAAATATGCACATATCTCCTTGACATCTTTCTAAGGAATAAAATTCCCAAATTCCATATTCTCATACATTTAACTAGAGTTTTAGAATTTCCACAAATAGCCATTCTCTTTTAGAGAACTATAAGCCAATAAAACCAGTGAATGAATGATATGTCTCACACCAATATTACATATATACTGAGGAAAACATAAGGATAAAAGCTGGAGGGGATGTGAGTGGGTAAAATGTTCTTTGACTAGGCCCCGATTTTGCTATGGAGAAGATATGTCCAGTTCATTGCTCTCCATAGTCTCCAGCTATAAACTATGAAGATGTTTTCTTTCCCATTATCCTCCTTGCACACATGTGAAATAAGCAATGGAGAATATCTCTCCTTGGGGGTTTTTCTCAGTCTGTTGCCCCTGGGAAGGTTGAGACTCCAAGGATCATTTTGAGTCTTAAAACAGTCATGAAGGTTTCAGTATCCTTTGCAGTAACATTCTCTTAAGAAACTTAGTAGACTTGGAGCACCTGGGGTTTAGTCGGTTAAATGGCCGACTCTTTTTTTTTTTTTAAAGATTTTATTTATTTATTTGACAGAGATCACAAGTAGGTTGAGAGGCAGAGAGAGAGGAGGAAGCAGGCTCCCCACTGAGCAGAGAGCCCGATGTGGGGCTCAATCCCAGGACCCCGGGATCATGACCTGAGCTGAAAGCAGAGGCTTTAACCCACTGAGCCACCCAGGTGCCCCAAAAGGCCGACTCTTGATTTCAGCTCAGGTCATGATCTCAGTGAGCCCCCCACCCCCACCCCAGGCTCTAAACTCAGCATGGAGTCTGCTTAAGACTCTCCCTCCCTCTGCCCCTCCCCCTCCCCCAAATAAATAAATAAATAAATAAACAAATAAAAACAATAAAAACAAATAGTAGACTTATTATGTATTTAATTCTAGTCAGTTCCATGCTCTAAAATCTATGCGCAGAGTCTGTTTTCTGCACTTGCTCATTAGATTTGCTATATTTCTTGACTTTTTCTTTCCCACATCTCCTTCTTCCAATTTAATTGCTTATTTCTTGAGCGGTAGGCAAGCCACAACTTTATTCACTTCTTGAGCCATTCTGTCCAATTGAAAGGATTTGCTGGGTGTCAAAACCTTAATTGGGTCTTTTCACTGAAAGATCTTAATTTGTTCAGAGATTTTAATAGTGGATATGTAGGGAGTATTCTTGATTTGATTTCTGTCACAAGACTGGGTTTTAATTGTCCTTTGTCTCTCAAAACCCTTCTCAGATGTGTATTTTACCAATTAGCATTAAAAAAGCGACTGCCTCTTCTAATCCTACAGTCCCCAACTTCCTGGACTCTCACTCCTTCCTTTTATTCCTTCTTGCAAACCAGCCAATCTTTTTCTGAGCCGATCTCTTTTTGTAGTACTTTATCAAAGCTATCAACAAATCCAGCCAACACACTTACTTCTTGATTTACAATTTCACAAGGTATATAATTTGTCTTCCAGATTGTGTCAACAATTATGCAAACAATTTTATCAATTGATTAGATGCTACATAACACAGATCAGCATTCTTAGGCTCTGATTATACTTTCCTCACCACCCACTTCCCAGTCTTTATGTTAAGGTTTTGTTATGACCATACCACATTTCTAGGTACATATTTCAGTATTAATCAAGAGACATGATATATGTAGATTATTCTGCAGTTAAAAAATGATTAGTGACTTATGTCATCAAGATGTATTTCTTGTTCCTGCTACATGGGAGAGCTAGAGGCTTTCCTCATTCCAAGGCAGAAAAAGAATGATGATTCAGTCTGGAAATGACACATCATGTTCTACTCACATTTCTTCAGATAAGGAACTCACATGTTCAGTTACCAATTCAATGGTGGGGAGATACAAACTCCTTACACACCTGAAAAGAGAAACAAAATATAGTTTATAAATTGCACAATGACTATGATACCAAATAATAGATGAGTTGATTTGGCCATCAAAAATATTGGAAGGAAATTTGACGTGACTCTATAATTATACTAATGCTTCAAAATAACTTAAAATACATATATTTCCTACTATACATAGTACATTATATGTTACTTACATTTATATTACATATATTTTCCCAAATATTCTTGTTATTTACAGTAATAAAAATAGTGGTTATATAAAGTGGACTCAGCACTTTAAACAAGTTAATCATTTTATCCTTATAATTACCCTGTGAGGTAGGTGTCATTACTCTTATTTCAGAGATGTTGAAATATCAATAGCAAGCAATGCCCAAGAAATGTCCTCCTCACTTGCTAGTAGGGGGACTTTCCTAGTCCCTTCCTGGACAACTCACCTGATTGTTCTATAGGCACTCTGAAATTAACAAACTCAACAACAACAGTAGTAGTAGTATTTCTACTCTGAAGAGGCAACAAACTACTGCCTCTTACCAAGAAGGTTTTTTTGTTTTTTTAAGTTTATTTTCTTATAGTAATCTCTGCGCCAACGTGGGACTTGATCTCACAACCCCAAGAGAGAGAGTTGCATGCTCCTCCAGCTGAGCCAGCCAGGCACCCTGTCTAACCAAGAAGTTTTTAAATCTCCCTTCTTATGGGTAATCGATCAACTGTTGAGACTAGGTAATTCAACCCTACTTTTTACTCTTTCCCATTACCACTTATCAACACACCAAAGTTCTACTGATTTTATATCTTAAATATTTCATAAGTATTTTCGAAGCAGCTCTATATCAGGCTTTCAAATGTATTCTACTAGGTCCAAAGAGTAGAATAGTGCCTAATAAGTAGAAACAGTATGGATATTTAATATTTAAAATATATATAATATAGAAGGGAATTTCTATCACTAATGGTGTTAATGTTTAATAAATGTACTCCCAACTGATATGGGAAACTTTCAAACGTATAATGGGTCAGTAAACTATATAAACTACAAAATGTTTTTAAAATCTAGGATTCTGGGGGGCACATGGCTGGCTCAGTCAGTAGAGCATGCAACTCTTAATCTCAGGGTTGTGAGTTTGAGCCCCACGTAGGGTGTACAAAGAACCTAAAAAGTAAAATCTGGGACATCTAGATGGCTCAGTTTGTTAAGCATCCAACTCTTGATTTTGGCTCAGGTCATAATCTCTGGGTTGTGAGATTGAGCTCCACCTCAGGCTCCAAGCTCAGCATGGATTCTGTTTGTCCTAATCTCTCTGTTCCTCCCCCAGCTTGTGTGCACTTTCTCTCTCTCTCTCTCTCAAATAAATAAATAAAATCTTTTTAAAAAAATAAATAAAATATGCTGAAAAATCCTTTGATACATTCCAATGCCTATTCATGACAAAAATATTCAGCAAATTAGGAAGTTCTTTTAGGAACTCCCTCAACCTTGATAAAAGTCATCTATGAGAAATTCTAGAGCTAAAATCATATTATTTGTAAAATACTGGATTTTTACACCTAAAATCAGGAACAAAGTAGAGGTGTTCATTCCTTCCACTTCTATTCAACAATTTAGTGTGGGGACCTGGAAAGTGTGACAAGTCAAAGAAAAGCAAGAAGTCATAGAGATCAGAAATAAAGGAATAAAACTGTTTTAAATGTATACAATATGATTGTATACTTAGAAAATCCTAAGGAATCTCCAAGAAGATATTAGAACTTAAAAGTTAAGCAAGTTTGCGGATACAAGATCATATGTAAAATCAAATGGGATTTTTATAAGCCAACAATAAAAAATTGAAAATTGTATCCTAAATATGAGATGCTTAGGTAAAGTCTAAAAATACAGGTGTACAGGGGCATAGGGGTGGCTCAGTCAGTTAAGCTTCTGACTCTTGATCTCAACTCAGGTCTTGAGACAGATCAGTTAGGTTATGATTCAAGTCCCACATCGGGCTCCACGTTGGGCATGGAGCCTACTTAAAAAATAATAATAAATAAATATATAAAAAATAAAAATATAGGTATACAATTTCTACATTCATTGAAACTACAAAGCAATGCTTAGAGAAAAAAATTTAGACTGAATAATTGGAGAATATGCTATGTTCACAGATTTGAAGATTCAGTCATATTAATATACAGATTCTAAGCACATTTATCTACAGATTCATTATAATTCTAATAAACCCACAGCTGGCAGTGTCTTTGTGGAAATTGACAAATTGATTACAAAATTTATGTAGAAATGGAAAGAAACGCAAGTAACCAAAATTATTTGAAAAACAAAGTTGGAAGACTTATATTATCTGATATGAAAATTAACTATAAATCAACAGTAATCAAAATAGCATGATATTGTCATAAGAATAAACATACAAGTCAATAGAATAAGATATGACCATTGATTTTCATTTAATTTGCCATGGTGTTTCAATGTGGGAAAGATAAACTTTTCAACAAATGGTGCTGGGACAACTGGATAGTCATATGGAAATAAATAAACTTTGACCCTACCTTGTATTGCATAAAAATAACTTGAAATGGATCATACACATGAACATGAGACCATAAAACTTCTGGAAGTAACTATAGGGTAATATCTTTGCAGCCTTGGAGTACACAAAGATTTCTTAAAATAGTACACAAAAAGCATAAGTCATAAAAAATAAATTTTTGTTGTGGTAAAATATATACAACATAAAATTTAGAATTCTAATTATTTTTAATGTACAACTTAATGGCATTAAATATATTCACCACCAAATAGCACCAGAAATTTTTTATCACAAACTGAAACTCTATACCCATTAAACAATAATTCTTCATCTTCTATCCCCCAGCCCCTTATAGCCACTATTCTACTTTTTGTCTCTAGGAATTTAACTATCCTAGGTACATCATATAAGTCAAAACATACAATATTTTTTTTTGTATCTAACTATTTCACTTAGGATAATATTTCTAGGTTTTATCAATGTTGCCACATGTATCAGAACTTTATTCCTTTTGAAAGTTGAATAATATTCCATTGTATATATATACCACATTTTAGTTATCAGTCGATCTGTCAGTAGACATTTGGGTTGTTTCTACCTTTGACTATTTTGAATAATGCTTCTACAAATATCAATGTACAGTTATCTGTTAGAGTCCCTGCTTTCAATTATTTTGGGTATATACCTGTAAGTAGGGGAAATTGCTTCTGTTGGCCTGGAGGATTTAGGGGAATTTGTGAGTATAATATTCTCAGGCTTATGCAGCATGTGACCCCTTTCCAGATTTCAAGAACCCATTCTTTTATCATCGAAGTCCTATCTTCGTCACAGGTTACTATCTGGACTGCATATCCCAGCTCTTCTGTAGCTCTGCTATATTTACAATCAAAACCAAGGCCTTATTTTCTTAAATAATAATATACACTATGGATGTATACTATGGACATTTTCAAATATGTATAGAAATAAGTATAACAGTAAAATGAAGATATGTGTACCCATCACCCAACTTCAACAATAGTCAATGCATAACAAATGTTACTTTAAATATTTCTTGACTCACTTCCACAACCCAGTGATTTTGTAGCAAATCTCCAACATCAGTATTTTATTTGTAAATATTTAAATGTATGTATTTCAAAAAGATAAGATTCTTTTTAATATAAGCAAAGTATTTTTACAAAACCAAAAATAAATAATAGTTCCTTGAAACTATCAATATCTAGTCAGTGTTTCCCATATTTTCTATAATATCTTATAACTGTGTGTCTGTCTGTCTGTCTGGGCCTATCTGCTTGCAACTGTTGGGAATGAGAGGCCCTGTGGCTTTTATAGCATGCCATCCATTGTCAGTTAGCTTCTCTGAGATTTTCATTTTGTTTTTGCTAGACTTTCAATGCTAGTAACAGAAGCTAGCCTACTCTACGATCATTCTAAATTAGCTTTGGCCTCATACAGTTCAATTGCTATAGCAACCAGATATTCCATAGTCTCACCGTCAACCTGCATTTTATCCCAATTAACCAGATGTTTTAAAAAAGCCTTTTTGCTTGTAATGCCATTGTGTGACATGAGCCATCACCTCCTCACCTATCACCAGAAATGACTTCCCTATTGTTATTAATCTGATGAGTAATCCGACTCCAAAAATCCATTCAAAAAAGATGGGATAGGTCTGTGTTCTAGGGCCACTTCTGATAGCAACTATCGGTCTGAATTCTCTAAAAAAGCAATTCTCTAAAAAAGCCTGAGGGAAATCTTATGTGCTGCTACTTTATTAGGGAATATAATTCCAAGGCAGCAAGAATGAAGTAAATGAAGACCAAATCAGGAGGAGGAGACAATATGAGGAAGGATTACCGAACTGGCCTCTGCTTGGCATCAGATATAATTTATTATTCAACCTCAGTGGACTCCGTTCTGAGATGTCTTATGGGTCGCAGGAAAGTTAGCTGGAGGGAAAAGTAGTTGAAATTGTATTCACTGGCTTTCAATCCCATTCATTAAAGCTATTTTTCCGTGGGTTTCAACTCCCCCACAGTTTTGGATTATGCTTTGATCTCATACCTCAGTGGTAACAGGAGAGTTCCAGGTGGGAGGCTAGAGGCACACTGTGAAAAAATGAAATGAGGTCATGTTGTGTTGTGCTGCATGTAGCCACACAAAATTGGTAACTTCAGCAGTGGCTGGTATAATTATGAAGTGGGTTGTTGGAACCAGTGGACAAGGGCTGTAGAGACAAGTGGGATCAAGAGATATCCAAGGTGGCATGTAAGCTGTGTCTGATACAGAGCACTGCCGTAAATTATCATGACTGCACTCAGTCCTTCATTATCCATGGAGGCCATGTCTTGTCAAGTTAAAGAGAAGTTACAGAAGTTGCTAGTCAAAATTATTTAAGAGTGAAATTCTGTACTGTGGAAGGTGAACTCTTGAACCAAAATGATCTATCACTGTCAAGTTTGAAGATGCCTTTTGGAATAGAGAATAGCAACAACCCACTTACATACAATGTTACCAGCAACAGAGAAAATATCATGTGGCAACAACGGGTAGTTACACTGTTTGAAATTTCTGTATTCATTACATATCGAATCAAGTATCAGAGAGGTATAGCTGCATTTTCCTGCTTGCAACACACAAAAATCTATTAAAACATTGTATTTCCTTAAAAGGAAAGACCAATTTAGGACACTAAAGGGAAAAATTTGGTACGAATGAGTTTTTGCATCACCCTCTGTGGCAACATTTGTGGTAACCGTGTTGTTGCTGTTGTTGTTGTTATTAATATTATTATTATTATTATTATCTGATGACTCCAGTCACTTGGTCAGGGAGGATACTTGAGAACTAATTTGGGCCCAGTGGTTTGAACTGATAATAGGAAAAGTCGTCCAGGTCAAAAGTCTGGAGACTTTTCAGAGCTGTAAATACCTGCATTAGAATGCACAAATTTCATCTCACTAGAATTTAATGCACTTGTCATGATGTTCACCAACTACGCACACACTTATTTGATGAGGAACCAGAACGTATCCACCACTGTGTCATTCTGGGTGACGTACCATTCACTACAGAGTTTCAATGATATAACTCAGGCTGATCAAGAGTTAGACTCTGAGCGTTGTTTTCTGTGGAAAGTACACAGCTCTCTACAATGTAAAAGGACAGAATTTCCCCCCCTTATAATCCACAACAAATTAACCAGTAAGAGAAAACCAAATTTCACAAACTTTTTTATGGAATTACCACTGAACAGAAGAAACTTTGTAGACAATAAGTCGAAATGTCAGTGTGTGCCTATAATCCCATGAAAATTTACACCATTGTCTGTCTCTTATTTCATAATCTTTGGCAAGAAAGTAGGCTGCCCACTAATCTCCCTTTTAAGGATGCACAGGGAGGCGGTGAGATATCTGAGAAGCTCAATCAGTATTCAGCTACATTTAAATATACTTTGTAGACATCAGGTTGATGGCCCCCATATGTTGCTCAATGCCGGAATAGAGACTGATACATGGCAGAATCTTCCAGTATTGCTATAGCTGTGAGGACTCCTTCTAGGGCAAAATGTCCAACAATTAAAATCTACCTTCTGTTTTGAGAGTGCGGAGTAGGCTTATAACTTTTCTATATACCAAAAGTGAGGTGAACGTAGGTTGGGGTTCTTAAGATGATTTACAAAAACAACGTGTTAACATGGGAACTGAATAGGGGAATTTACACCCCTCCCATTTTCTAATGTAGAGAGAGTATGTCAAAATAAATGGTGGAAAAAACCCTGCAAGCTAAAATAATAGACTTCTCACTATAATTTACCAGGACACTGGGAGAAAAAGTGGGGCAGTAAATCACAGTGGAGAAATGGGGACGGTAATACACTATGGCCCCAATGCCTTCAAATTGTTATTAAAGATGTGACTCACTTTTTATTATATCAATTAGAATTCAAGTGCAATTATACCACATAATAAAAACATTCTGTTTCCCTATCAGAGGGTTCATGTGGGAAGGATATAAAAGGAGCATTGGAATTTGTCCTGGAATCGCTTCCTGATATAATAGTGATAAATATTTTGATGCAAGTGTCAGAAATTTCCCCAGAAGCAGGTCTAGAATTAAATCATTTGTCCTTTTTTTTAAAAAATTTTTTAAAAGATTTTATTTATTTATTTGACAGATGGAGATCACAAGTAGGCAGACAAGCACACAGAGAGAGAGAAGGAAGCAAGCTCCCCACTGAGCAGAGATCCCAATGTGGGGCTCGATCCCAGGACCCTGAGATCATGACCTGAGCTGAAGGCAGAAGCTTTAACCCACTGAGCCACCCAGACGCCCCTCATTTGTCCTTTTTATTGCTCCTCACTAAGGGCCTCTTCCAATCTAAGTATATACAATTCTCCTATCAGATCATAACACTTTTGTCTGTATTTTTTAGTGTTTGTTTCCCTTCCTTTTGCTCTTTGTTATCACTGTACAATATTTCAGTGGGTCAGTCTACATGGATCTAGTTTTATCCTTCATGTTACTTAAATTTTTTTCTCGTATTTCTCATCCCTTAATTCTTTTCCCCTCAATTTTGAAATATTCCCCAGCTCATGAATTTTATTCTTTGAAGTCATTCTTTCCAATATTTAGTCTGTAATTTTGAGTTTTTTACTTCAGAATTCATGGTTTGAATTTGACTTGTATTTATTTCATCCTCAAAATCTTTTCTTTGAGAAATAATATGTATGGCATTACTCTGAAGATATGCATTATATTTACTTTATTTTCCATTATACTTATTTTAAGTATGTTCTCTTTTCTGTTCTCACTCTGTGTTTTGTTGTGAGTTTATTTATTTTGTGAAGTTTGGTACCTCTTTTTCATGCACTTGTTTTTCCTCAAATGTCTGGTGATACTTGTTTTTCTCTTCATTTTATAACTGAGGTTCTAGATTTAACATTTGTTGCTTTCTCTCCCCTCCCCCGGGATTACTTTTTTTTTTTTTTCAAAGATAAAAACATAGAATAAAAGAAGATTTAAATTTAAACAAATTCTGTAGGTCACAGGTGGGATCCTTACTTGTAAGTGATAATTCATTATGGTGTTTAGGAGATTCCAAATACTTCCGTTTTAGGTGTAAGGGCAACTTCTGAAGGGGAGGCCTCCATGGTTATCTAGTTTGCTGAAAATGCCTAAGGCAAGAAAAGGCAGGATAACTGGAAGTACTAGAATGTCTACCCAGCTAACTGTCCCCTCAAAGGGAATCCTTCCACAAATGAGCTAGTTATTGATAAGACCATATTTTCCTTAAAGTATGTTAAAAGAAAATCTGACTAGTGATTATGAGAATGGAACTGTTTGAGCACTTGGTATATTTTCAAGATTAATGACATTTTTGCCCAGCAATTAGAAGTATTCGAACATGTATTTTTTTACATGACCTTTGTGAGGTGATTGATGTTAAATAGAAGAGCAATTTTCATCATTGGTCTTAATTCATATCTTCTTGACCAATTCTTCATTTTTCCTTCTAATTGCGTGTCTTTGAGGCAATGAAGAATTTTAACCACAATAATTATGGACTTGAATATTCATTGGCAGCTACTTATATGCTCACTATGTGCAGTTGTGCTCCTAGTGGTTTTATCATAGCCATCTTCTGAGCAGTTTCTGGAAAACATCAAGACAACCTTCATTCATCTTCACCTCCTACGATCTGCTCTACCTTAAAGAATCCAGTGACTGATGTGTAGATGCTGCCACCAGGCCCACTTGGCCGATGGTGTCTCACTCACCCTCCTCCTTTGGTGGCTGAGCAGAAAAGCAACATATATCGCTTTCATTTGTCCCTTTTAGCTCAAGTGGATATCTTAAGCAAGAGTTCTGAGTACAGGAGCCTTAATTCTGGACATGTCATGATGGAAGGGCACATAAATGGATAGTTGTTCATTCATTTAGAATGTTCAAGCAGTTTAGACTCCAAAAGTCCTAATTCACTTTCCTTTGTGATACCTGTAAGTTACCACAATATTTCCTATTTTTCTTTTCCTTGTGACCACTATGAAATTATCTAGAGTCACAAATACCTACCTCAAAAAACTGTATTCTACCAAGTACATTGAAAGCAGGAGCTTTACAAATATCATGGCTGTGTTAGCTGCCATAACATATTTGCCATGAAATTTAATCTAACCTAGACGTGTCACAATTTAAAATAGTAAATCATTTTATTATAAAATTAATTTAATTATTTTAAATGTATATTACTGTGGTAAGCATGGGCATGTGATACTTCGTGTTGATATAATGGTGAATGACATCAATGGCATTCCTAACCTTTCTTCATTTATAGCCTGGTAGAAGGGCATAAAACACATTACAAAATAATGCAAATACTGCTACTATAGAAGTACTATTTAGCACAGATGAAGAACACAGCAAGGGTGATAAGTTGAGTCTGAGTGTGTAAAGGAAGGTTTTCTGGGAGTAGTGAAATGAAAGAAAACTAGACATTATCCAAATGAACTTGAGAAAAAAAGTGTTCCATATGTGAGGAATGGCAGCTAGAATGGCACAGAAGCAAGACAAAGTGTGGCACCTTCAAAGGACTAAAAGCAGTTTGAATATGGCTCAGAGCATGGAATACAGTGTATGAAGTGAGAAGAGATAAGACTGGGAAGGTAAACAGGTTCAGATCATGGAGGATCAGGTAGGCCATGTTTAAGGATTTGGCCTTTATTTTAGAGATATAGTTGAAGAATTTTAAGAAAGAGGCTGCTATGATAAGATTTTTAATTGAGAAAGCAGAATTTCATTGCATTATGAAAAATAGAATGTTGGGATGGGTACTGGAAGAAGGTATACTGATCAGGAGTTGCACGGGGCTTAGGCAGAGAGTTCAGTGAGATTAGCATCAATTTAGGTCAGAACTTTGTTCTAGTTGAGCTGTGAGAGACTTGGAAGGGGTCATGATAAATACTCAGGTTTGTGGCAGTGATTTCATTTCTTTTTTTCTTTTTTCTATTTTTTAGAGTGAGAGAGAGGGTGAGTGGTGGGGGGAGGAGCAGAGGGAGAGTGAGAGAGAGAGAGAGTTCTAAGCAGGCTCCATGCCCAGCACAGAGCTGAATACAGGGCTTCATCTCACGATCCTGAGATCATGACCTGAGCCAAAATCAAGAGTCAGACACTTAATTGACTGAGCTACCAAGGGGCCCTAAGGATATCTTACATTTAACAGACTATCAGATGTCTATGTTTATATATCCAAAAGACAGTTGCTTACATGAAAATCCTGGAAAAACTAAAAGGTATATCCAAAATGGATGATTAAGGAGACTTTAAGGAACAACTTATAAAATGTAGGTAGGGTGTAAGGAAACCGAAGAGGCTGGGGAGGCACTTGAGGCTAACAGCAGCAGGGAGCCCCTACGTAGACCTAAGGGGAAAAGGGGAATGAGCAGTTACCAAGATTGAGAAGACATACAGCTATAGAAGAGCATCATAGTGAATGGATAAACAAGATGTGGAATATGTATGTGTATACACACACACACACACACACACACACACACAGGAATATTACTCAGCCATCAAAAGGAATGAAATCTTACTATTTGCAATAATGTATATGGAGCTAGAGTGTATCCTGCTAAACAAAATAGAGAAAGACAAATACCATGTGAGTTCACTCATGTGGAATTTAAGAAACAAAACAGATGAACATAGGATAAGGGGAGAAAAGGGGGAGCAAAGCATAAAAGACTCTTAACTGTAGAGAACAAACCAAAGATTGCTGGAGGGGAGGTGGGTGGGGGGATGGTCTAGATGGGTGATGGGTATTAAGGATAGCACTTGTTGGGATGAGCACTGGGTGTTATATGGATGTGATGAATCACTAAATTCTACTCCTGAAACCAATATTATACTATATGTTAACTAGAATTTAAATTAAAACTTTAAAAATTAAAAAAAATTAAGAAAAAGAAGAGCATCATAGGACAAGAGATGTTGCCTTCAGTAAAATAACAAAACCACTGCAAAACCATGTTCTGTAAGTGAGGGAACCAGTGGAGTATATATGTTGAACCTTCTCTTCCTTTGCCTTCCCATTTCCCACTAGGGCCTCCACTTGAGGTAAACCAATTAAAAGCAAAGAGCAAGGGAGCCCAGTCCATGGAGCTCAGTTTCTCCAGTCAGAGAGCAAGGCAGAGAAAAACGGATAAGCACACAGAGCAATAAGGGGGTAGGGGGAGGGGAAATAGCCAACAAAAGATCACCTGGGTTAAAGATAGGATTTGTCGGAGCTATGGTGTTTATGATAGAGAAGAGTGAGCTCATTCAGGAAAGTTATATAGTAAAAATGAAATAGAGCACATATCAGAGCTATGTATCAGGGGTCAGCAAACTTTTTCAGTAAAGGGCCAGATAGAAGACATTTTAGGCTTTGTGGATCGTATGGTCTGTGTTATAACTACTCAAATTGTTCATTTATCATTGATCATAGCTATAGCCAATACATGAATGAATGAATGAGGCCGTGTTCTTTATTTTTTTTTAAGATTTTATTTATTTATTTGACAGAGATCACAACTAGGCAGAGAGGCAGGCAGAGAGAGAGGAGGAAGCAGGCTCCCCGCTGAGCAGAGAGCCTGATGCGGGGCTTGATTCCAGGACCCTGGGATCATGACCTGAGCTGAAGGCAGAGGCTTAACCCACTGAGCCACCCACGTGCCCCGAGGCTATGTCCTTATATAACTTTATTTACAAAACCAGGTAGAGGTCAGAATTTGGCCTGTAGGCCATAATTCACTGACTACTGGTGTAAAGGAAACCAGAGTGAACAGAATAAGAGGAATTATCAAAGGATACTGAGAAGGACAGGATAGTTGTTAGACTAAAATGAGAACTATGACATGTAATCAAGTCAAGGGAAGACAGTGTTTAAAGGACAAGGGAATAACTGATAAAATCAGGAGATATAAGAAAGTTCAGTCAGAAAAATACTAAGAAATTTCTATTGGATTCAGGGAAAGCAAGATCATTGGTGTTACTCCATTTCCATGATGCTGCAGAAGTCAGATTTCAGTGAATTAAAAAATGAAGTGAGAGTAAAATCACTCAGTGTAAAGAACTCTTTAAAATTGTTGAGTTGTAAAGAAAAGACAAGAGAAGAGGAGAGAAAAGAGAAGAGAAGAAATATGTTACTAACTGGAGGTGATGATAAGACAGATACTAAAAAGTATATTTTAAAAAAGACAGAACAAGGGATGTTTAAATATGATTAAGAAAGGACTAACAGAGAGGAAGTAGTAAGAAATGCATGATATACATGATTAAAGAAGGCAGTTGAAATAAAGAAGGTCTCTTGAAAATGCAAGAGAATGAGCAAAGATGGAAACGTGATCTCAGAGAGGAAAAGGAATATCATCTTCATTACAGTTACAGAGAGGGAGACAGCAGTGGCATTTGAGGCTTGTATTCATTATTTACCCCTGCATATCCAACTCCCTCTAAAATCAGCAAGGATTTTATATTCATACTTCTGTAGGACTCTCTTGGCTAGTTCTGCCTCATATATGTTGGCTGAGATCACTCATATGGTGGCAGTTATCTAGAAACTAAACTGGGGCCAAATGATTCAGAATGACTTTGCTCATGTCTGGTGATTGGTACCATCTTAAAAACAACTCTAGCTCACGTTTCTCTCCAGCAGGGTAGTCATGGGGCCTCAAAACACAAAAGGGTGAAAAATGAAGTGGTAAGTCCTCCTAAGGCCACAAAACACCTCTTTTGCCACATTCCATTGAAAGTCACAGGACCAGCCCAGATTCAAGGAGAAAGCAAATGGCTCTGCCTCTTAATCAAGTTGTGGGGGGAGTCCCATTGCCAGATAGTATGGGGGATGGGAGAGTTTGTTTCTCATATCTTAGTGAATCACTTCTCATGAGGCTTTATAAAACCCATTCATTTTCAGACATATCTCTTTCTCTTCCTGTTCTCAACAAAATGAACTGATCAGAACTAGAGTGTGGAAAGTATGTAGTGTGAGCTACAATTAAAGGGTAGAATTAAGAAGAATCTTATTTGGCTCTACCTGATAATATATAAAAATTAAACAAAAGTAGCTGGGATACTTTAGATTCTATCATTTTGAGTGGATAAAACATGAAAATGCTTCTTTATGATTGTTTCAAAAACATGAAAATCCAAGATATACTATAACAACCCCTCCGATGTTTGTCTAAAGGCTTCTGTTTTTAACTTGCTTTCTACTTTCTGCTAAAGAGCGATTAAAACTTAGTCCCACTGAAACCCACACCCAAAGGGCTGAGATAGGACAAAAATGATTTGGAGTTATTCGGTATATTCAGCTGATTTCTTGAAATATGATTGAAAAGTGGCACACGCAATTCTTAACCATCAAAATTTAGATTGATCCTTTTATCTGAATAGAGTCTCAGTGGGTGAAAATCACTGAAATTGTAGAATATCTGAAACAACTTCAATCCATCACACTGCGAAATATCATCAGTGTGCTGAAAGGAATACAAAATAATGTTTACTTGCCTATTTTTGCTTCAATAGTTTTCACTCTAAAAACTAATTAGTGGCTCGAGGTTTCCTAGTTAACATCTTTCTTAAAAACTATCTTTACAAAATTTCTCCTCTATCCAAAAATTCTGATCTGATGAGTTTAGTATTGATGATTTTTGAGAACACTTTCATTCCCTCACTTTTTTTTCAGTCTCTTTCTCCCCACTTTTTCCTTCCCTTCTTCCTTTCCTCTGTTCCTTCTCTCCCACTTTTCTGTCCATAGTTGGAAAGGGAGTATATGTATGTGCAAGAGTCCTTGTTTGCAGATGTACCAATCTGGGATTTTGTGCCTATGCTCATTTTAATTTAAATTTATATTAATATAGCAAGGACAGCTCCTAACACTGAATGGGAAGAGTCATACCAAGATAAGTCTGAAGGTATGGCAGATTGGGCATCATCAGGAGATGATTTGTGTATTAAGAGTTCCAGACTAAGGAGAATGAGGAAAAACTTGTGTTTCAATATTTATAGAAGAATTTGAGGCCAAGCAGAAAGGAGTTGATAATAGTGGTTAATCTCAGACATTGTTTAACTATTTTGGGTTATATCAACTTCTGTATGACCAAATTGAGACCAAGACGTAGTCATGTTTCTTATGTTTCTATATCTTGGCAGTGATGAGTCACCATCTTCAAGTGGCTTCTGTTGTTATCACCATCAACAAGACAAACCAGAGCAGAACATGAACCACATGATATACCACTGGGGACCCAAAAACTGAGTAAGACACTGAGGGGGCCTGGGTACGCTGCATAGGCAAATAAGAGAAAGAAAGAGTAAAATGTAATCCATTGTATTAATATCCCCCGTGTACATAAACATGTCCTGGTGAAGCTTGAGAGACTTAGGATATACTTAACTAATTTGTGAGAGGGTATTTAAAGATGTAGGTGCCAAGCAATTTGTCCAGGACTTGATATTGAGCCTATTAGGATGTATTGGGTATGCATTAGGCCTCAATAATTTTTTTCTTTGACAACTTTTAAAGGTAATACTAAATAAGAACAAATAGGTTCTTATTTGGGTTGAAGTTTGTGTTATTTCCCTATCCCAAGTCATAGATCATTGACTAAATTATACAAATCATTGTCTGTAGGTTGATTTGGACCATGAGGTCATTAGGAATTTTGGAAATAATTGATCACAGCTGCTACTGGGAAAATTTATACTTGTCGGCAGTACAGACACCCACACATGAACAGACTTTTCCTGTGATTAGCATACACATTGGGAGTAAAACTCCTTTATTAAAATATTGGTTATCTTTGAGAAATATTCTTAAATTAGGGCATGGATCATTTATGTGCCTATTGCACTCCACATGAATACAGATGTGCAGTACAAAATAGCTTATAGACATCATTGTCTGGATATTTGTAATACACATTGCTAAACATTTCTTTAAAACTGTCATCAGTTAACACTTCCTTTTAATCACCCTTAGGTTCCATTTCAAGGGATTTTTTCCCCTTTTATTTGGTATTATTGCAATTTCCCCCCCTTTTTACTGAGCTTACTCATCCTCTCACCAAAACCTCATCTTTACTTGTTCAATTAATTACACTCTTTTTTTTTAAGTGAATTTCACCGTGCAACCCCCTTTTAAATGAGTTTCAGTGTGCCACTCCTACCAGGGTATTGCAATTTCAGCAATTCATCTTCAATGATGAAATTAGACCCTGTCTTTGACAAAAGAACTTGACTGATCAGCAAAGAAGTCTGCTGAATTGCTTTAACACAGGGGTTTTCTGTGTAGAATTTTACATCAGGGCTGGGCTGCCAGCCTCAAAGTGTTTGTAGATGAATGGCATATTTCAGGAAGAGCTGGTGTAGTCCAGTTTGAGGTTGAAACCAGGTTTTAAGAATTGAATATATTGTATATACTTAGTCACAAAAATTGAGATGACAGGTAGAAAAATTTTAGCCAAAGGTCAGCCTCCCTAGACAACAAAAAGGAAACTAGTTGCTAACAGAAGTGACTCAAGCTAAGCCACTGCTGTATCTTTAGGCAGCTAATTAACACCAACACACCTCATCAGCCCCTCCATTAATGTAAAATGTCATTTTAAAATACGTGGGCAAATTTCATTCAGACTTTCCCACAGACACAGCCAGGTTCTTTCTATGCCTAGGAGCCTTATAATCTAGGAAGTTCATGTTATTCATGTGGAATTGAAGTCTCACTTGAAGATTTGAATCTCCCTTCAGGCTATGGGTTAGCTTGACTCTCATTCAGAAGGATATCAGCATGATGAAGTGTTATGATTAGAAATGTTAAGTTTGCATCTTATTTTTTCTTAGAATTGGTGAATAAGGTCTGTAGCTGACATGAAGAAGAAATAAGTTCATTTAGATCATTCGAAGAGAACTGAGAGTTATTAATGCACCCTTACATTATAGTCAATTGATATTTGACCCGGGTATTGTGACAATTCAATAGAGGGAAAAAAGAGTTTTTTCAAGCAAATTGTTCTGAGAAAACTGGACATCCGCATGTAAATGTGAAATGGATCGTACACCTAAATGTAAAATCTAAAACTATAAAACTCTTAGAAGAAAATATAGGAATAGGAATAAGTCTTTGTAACCTTGAGTTAGGAAATGGCTTCTTATAGAGGCACTAAAAATCAGTGGCAAAAGAAAAAGTAGATAAATTGCATGTCATCAGAATTAGAACTTTTGTACTTGAAAGGACACCATGAAGTAACTGAAAAGACAACCTACAGAATGGGAAAAAAATGTTTACTGTCACATATATGATAAGCAAATGGTTTCCAAAATTCAGGCAGAATTCCTAACTCAATAATTAAAAACAAAATACAACAAATAAACGAGTTTAAAAATGACTAAAGGATCCAAACAGACATTTCTCCAAAGAAGATGGCCAATAAACACATGGTAAGATGCTCAAAATCATTAGCCATCAGAGAGAAATCAACATGACAATGAAATACCACGTCACACCCACTAGAATGGCTATAATAAAAAAGACATAATAACAAGTGTTGGTGAGGATGTAGAAAAATTGAACCTTCATACACAGTTCGTGGGAATGTAAAATGATGAAACTGCTGTGGAAAACAGTCTGGCAGTTCCTCAAAATGTTAAACATAGAGTTTCCATATTACCCACCAATTCTCTTCCTACATATATGCTCAAGAGAAATAAAACCATATGTCCACAAAGAACTTGTACATGAATGTTCATAGCATTATACATTATAGCTAAAAACGGTAAATAACCCATATTTTCATTAACTATAAAGTGTCACATTTTCACATAGTGGGATATTATTCAACCATAAAAAGTAATAAAGCAGTGATGCATGCTACATGAGTGAGCCTTGAAAAGATTATGCTAAGTGGAAGAAGCTAGCCACAAAATACTACATAGCATGTGATGCTGTTTATATCAGATGGCCAGAACAGGCAGATCTATAGAAACAGTAGAGTAGTTGTTGCTGGGAGCTGAGGTTGGGATTCATGGGGAGCAACTACTAATAGATATATGGTTTCTTTGGGGGATGATAAAATTTTACAAGATCAATTGTGGTGATTATACAATTCTATGAAAATGATAAAAGCACTGAATTGTACATGTTAAATGAGTTAATTATATGATATGTGAATAATATCTCAATGAAAGTTTAAAAATAGAAGAAGAAATGACTAGGGCTGCCTGGGTGGTTCATTGGGTTAAGCCTCTGCCTTTGGCTCAGGTCACGATCTCAGGGTCCTGGGATCGAGCCCCGCATCGGGCTCTCTGCTCAGCGGGGGCCCTGCTTTTCCCTCTCTCTGCCTGCCTCTCTGCCTACTTGTGGTCTCTCTCTCTGTCAAATAAATAAATAAAATCTTAAAAAAAAAAAAAAAGAAATGATTATCCTGAATTCTACAGAGAGCGGCGTCAATGTGAGGCCAGCAGTTCCCGGAGGCACATAAAATCATTGTCAGACTGATCTTATACCCATAGGCACTGTCCAAACTGTCCTTTCTTTTACAGTCTATATATATAGGTCTTAAGAGTAGAGATAAACAGTAGACAGTTGTCAGAATTGCTGACTGTGATAGTTTGAAAAGGTATCTGCAGATTCTTTGACACTCTTCCCATGGAAGGTTCAATTTTCTCAAATCTGAGCTTACCTTAGTGACCTGCTTACAATCAGTAGAATGCACCAGAAGGGACAGAACTTCCATGACTAAATCAGAAAAAAAGGCTCTGGGGCTTCAGCCTAGCTTTCCTTGGCTACTTGCCTTTGTAACCTTGGGTCACCATGTAAGAATTCTGAGGACTGTATGCTGTGAGAAAGTGCAACCTTATGAAGAATCCACATGTAGGTGCTCTGGCTCACAGCCCCAGCTTAGATCCCAACCTATGACCATCATCAGCTGTTAGACATGTGAGCAAAGATGCCTCCAGAGGATTCCAGCTTCCTGTCACAGTGATTTCCTTACCTGGACAAAAGCCGTCCCCACTGTACTAGGTTCAAATTTCTAACCCATAGAATCTTCAACACAATAAAATTGTTGTTTTATGCTACTCAGGTTTGGAGTGGTTTCTGTATAGCAAGAGTAAAAATGATGTACCGTGAAAGGCTATTCCCCAAGCTTGAGACTAGGTAAAGAGAAGAAAATCAAAGAGAAATTACTCATAGAGATGAAAGTATGAAAAAGAGGACACTGGCACTCTGATAACCATTCTGATGTTTGCTAATGTATCAAGTTCAATGATCTGTGTGTGTTTATCCAAGTAAATAGAACTGTCAAGGCATAGAGGTTAAGAGGCAATGGATCAGCCTGCATTCCCTGTTTTGGATGATATTTAAATACCACATCTGGTAATTGGGCTTGAGCCATCTTGTTGGTGTCTTTCCCAAGACAGTTGCCAGGTTACTAGTCAAGGTTATTTTAGCAGCTCTGAGAAATGCCCTATGGCAGGAGCTGGGATTTGGGTTTGGACTAAGTATAGGTGATTGAAGAGTGGAGCCTGAGCCAGATCATTAGGGGACCCTCTTTGGAACTATTCCGATTACAAGCCCAGGAGAGGGACTGCAGCCAATTAATGCTGGTTGTCTATTCAGAATGAATGGAAGAATCCATGAGAGAGAACACACAAACAAATTCAGGAAACCAAAAAGCAATACTAAAGTTGCAAGTGAAAAGGATAAAAAGTAACTGGTATAGAGTATCAAGGCTCAGGACAATTGCAGAGAGGAATACTGTGGTGAATTTCCAGGAGGACTGGTCCTAAAGTAATGAGGGCAGATTTTGCTTCCCATAGTTGTTTGGAGACTAGTCTCATTAAAAGACTTAAATGGAGTCTGACAAATTCCAGTACCATTCTAAATATTAATTCAAACCAAACCAACAGCAATAGGAAGCTGGGCAGCAGTGGATCAGGGAATTCCTTGATGATGTACCCCATGAAAAGACTGTCTTTGAATAACCCCCACAGATATATCTGTCAGCACTATCCAAAGAAGCAGTAATAACAAAGAAAGGGGAGGGGATTTTAACCACTACCAGCTAAATAAAAAGACCTTTTTGCTTTCTCTTCTCTTATTCTGTAAGCCAAAGCTCTGGCCTTTGAAGAGAATTGAAGGCAGGGGTAGGAGATGTCCACAAGCTGATCTTGCTTCACTCAGCGCCTATAAGCAAAGTCCCAGATCAAACACACACTGGGAGAGAAGAGAAGACAGAGATTGAACTGAAGGTGCCTAAAATGTCATGAAGGGAATAAGCTATTAATAACATCCTAATTGAAGGCAGTAATTGCTTACATTCCCCTCAGAGAAAATTCTTAAGTAAACAAGTTACTTGACTAATAGGACTTTATGTCATTGAGCCTCAGGTAGCTCTTGTGGAGTACTGGAGTACTAAAAGTGCTAGCTTTGTAGGTTAATCGTGATAATTAACAACAAAGTTCCTGAAAAGAGGAAAGAGCAAAGCGGGTTCTCAGGCTGTGACCAGTATTATCGGTGTTCTCATCCTCCCATTGGAAGAAGGACAAGGAGACTATCTGGGATTTCAAATGCTTAGACAGAATTCTAGTAAACTGCTTTGAATTGCAAGCTGGAGAGTTGGAGACTTTCTCTATCTTTTTACTTATTATCTATGAAAAGATTGCTGGTATGTTAACAAGAATATTAAAGTTTACAGATATCCTTAACAGATGTTACCATTTTTTTTTCATTTTCATAACATCCTTATAAAATAGGGAGGTTTAATTTTTTTTAAAGATTTTATTTATTTATTTGACAGACAGAGATCACAAGTAGGCAGAGAGGCAGGCAGAGAGAGAGGGGGAAGCAGGCTCCCTGCTGAGCAGAGAGCCTGATGTGGGGCTCGATCCCAGGACCCTGAGATCATGACCTGAGCCAAAGGCAGAGGCTTAACCCACTGAGCCACCCAGGCGCCCCTGGAGGTTTAATTTTTAATATTGTCATTTTATAGGACAGGAAAATGAAGCACAATCTTTTAAAAATTTGTTCAGAGTCACAAAATTAGAACCTATTGGTGTTGTCCTTAAATTCCTGACTCCTCTTGTTAGTGACTGCCAATTTTTTTTTTATCATTAGATCTCTGAAAAAGCATACACAAACACAGAATGAATATAAAGGGTAAATGTCTTGTGACAATGAAATCATATAACAGGTTAACATAAACTACACAGGAAAATCAAAGTAATAATTTTAAGTCAGAAAATATTTTGTTGAATTTTTCTAGAGACTTGAAATGTTGAAATGTATAAATGTGAAATATGTGAATTTATCTAGTTTGTGTATCAAAATGAGATAAATAGCCCAAAGTGAAATGTTAAAAGAAAGTCATCTTCAATTTCTAATGAAAATAAGGAAAGTATATCAATAATGTGTTTGAAATTTGGAATTTTTATTAGGGTCTGCTGATCTAATAGGGAAAGTTAGATTTTGGATAATTTTCATTTAAGTTTTGACTATGAGAATACCTATGGGTTTCTCAAACCACGGAAGATACTAATTTAATGAAGTACCACATCCCAAAGATAATGTGGCTCTGTGTAATCTAGTGCTCATTGTCTTTTTAGACAGGACCATGGGGTAATTGGCATGTCAGTTCATGATTCTCTTTCTCTTCTCATTCAGCTTGGTGGTCCTAGTTAACTACGTGATTGATTCTTGTCTTGGCTCCTTGTTTTTCCCATTGTGTATTTTCTCCAGCAGTCTTGAAAATAGAGGAACATTTGTAGATGGCAGTGAAGTCTCGTGATTATATTGCTTCAGCAAAATGTAATATTAATGTGAGAGAGCTTTGGAACATTCATTCTTCTGTGTGTGTGTGTGTGTGTGTGTGTAGGTAGGTAACTAGAGAGTAGGAGGAGAGTTTTCAGACTCTAAAGACATAAAAGAGGGCTTTTATAATAATAGAGTGCACCTCCTTGCGCCTGGTGACTGGTTCCTATTTTTGTTAGTTCAACTTGGATTTATGTTAAGAATCACAATGAAATTTACCAAACTCAGTTCAGGCTTTTTATCAAACTAGACTCCAAACAACTATGGGAAGCACACTGTGGAACTCTTATATACTCTTGGACCAGTTCTGGAAACTTACCTCAGTTTTCTGTCCCCAACTGGTTCTGAGCCTTGATAGCCTGTACCAGCGAGTTTCCATCCCTTTTTGTTTGTAGATTCAGTCTCGATATTTGATTTCTGGCCCAAACTGTAGATTTGAGTGTAAGATAAATATTGTCATTTTAACATTTAATATAGGGTATTGTGCAGCAATAAATAAATGGAATAGATTTTTTTTTTTAACCTGGAATTGCAGTGCTTGTAACAAAATGTAAAGTATATGACTTTGGGATGTGGCAGTGTACAAGGATGGAGAATCTTCAGTACGGTGTTAGTAAAAGACTAAGGAGCCTCACATATGCCAAAAGAGAATGACAGTAGTCCAAGATCTTCCAAGCCAGATCTCAAATAATTTCTATTTAAAAATATTTTTAAAGATTTTTTTTTAATTTTTGAGGGAGAGAGAGAGCACGGGTGGGGGGGTGCAGAGGGAGAGTGAGACAGAGAATTTCAAGCAGATTCTGTACTGAGTGCAGAGCCCCATGCAGGGCTTGATCTCAGGACTCTGAGATCATGACCTGAGCTGAAACCCAAGTCAGATGTTCACTGACTGAGCCCCTCAGGAGCTCCTCTACTTATAAAGTTTTAAGGACTATGAACTCATCTTAAAAAAAAAAAAAATCTCATACCATGAGTATGAGTATGAGTCAAATAAAACAATGGCAAAATGAGACCAACCAACACAATAAACATTAGAATTATTAGCCATGTATTGTAATATCTTAATAACTTTAGAGAAATCAAAGGAAAGACTGAAAATAAGTCAGAAGAGAGTTAGTAAACACTATAAAATATTATAAAACCCCAATAAGTTCTGTTTCCAATAATGGTAGACTAGTTAAGTTGGGTCAACTTTCTCACATAGAATAACAAAAATTTGTACAATTAAAAAAAAACCTGTTATTTTGTAGGCACTGAAGAACTAATGTGGAAGGCAAGAAATAAGGAAACCCAGAAAGATTGAGTTGAGAATTTGGGATTTTTCTTCCAAGGGACATTTGACAAATATAAAAGAGTTGGTGGTGAGACCAAGAAGTGGACAAGGCTTTTAATAGATTCACAGGGCAGGGGAAACAAAATTTAAGGGGAGGAAACAAATATTAAGATTTAGTTTTTCTATCAAATTCTATAACCATTTTGTTGCAAATAACATATGGGCAACATACGATAAATTGCTCTTCCTGTCTGAAAGAGGCAAAAATAAGTTCTCTCTTGTGGAGAAATGTATCAAATACATATCAAATATATCAAACTCAATTTCCATATATGACGTCTGCCAGTTAAAAAGTATCAAGCATACAAGGAGGCAAGAGAAATATTGAAATCAGAAGACACAACAAAAAAAAGAGGAAAGCACTGATAATAGAATTACTTGACATATATTTATTTTAATTTTATTATTATTTTTCCCAGCTTTATTGAGATATAATTGACATATAACATTGTGTAAGTTATGTTATTTTAATGATCGTGCTCCATATGCTATGGAAATAAAGATGAGAATAATAACTTGGTAAGTGAGATGAAAATTATAAAGAGAACAAAATAAAAGTCCTTGAGCCAAAGGAAATAATTAGTGAAAAATTTAAGAAGTAATGTATGTAGTTTACAACAGATTAGAGCTAAAGAAATCATAGGAGAGCATTCAAAAAGATGTATGTATGTTGATAAATAGAGAATGAAATTATAAGGGACTAACTAATGGTCATTTGAGTACAATGGAAAAGTTAAATGTACTTCGAATTGAAGTCTCATGAAGTGGGAAGAGAATGAGAAATAATCAGTATTTTAAAAGGGAAACAGATGAAAAATTTTCAGATGTCATAAAGGACATCAAGTCACAAAGCTCTAATAATTCCAGAAAATAAATACAGGAATCCACACTTTGCACATCATGTAAAACTATCGAAAGTCAATCATGAAGAGAAAATTCTAGAACAGCAGAGGGAAAAAAATTACCCTTTAAGAATAATAATACTCACAACTGACTTTACACAGGAAAAAATAATAAAGCCAGCAGATAATTACACAACGTAAATCCGTAATTTGCAATTCTTCCCACCAAGAAAACTTTAGGCCCCAATGTCTTTCCTGTGAATTTAATCAAAAACTTAATGTAAATAAAGGAAAATTCTTCTAAAAATTAGAAAAATTTCAAGTGAGCCTAATTTTGATGCCAAAAACATATGAAGGCATTATAAGAAAGGAAAATTACAGATCAAATACATAGGCTAAAAGTGAAAGGATGAGGAAAATATTCTAGAACTATCAGTAAAAGGCAGGGATGGCTATGCTAATATTAGACAAAATAGACTTGAAGACAAAAACTATTACAAGAAACAAAAAAGGACATTATGTAAGGATAAAAGAGTCAATTGACCAAGAAGTTTTAACAATTATAAACATGATACACCAAACATAAGAGTTCCTAAATGAGGCAAAATTTGGCAGAATTGAAAAGAGAAATAGCAACCCAGCAATAGTAGGAGACCTCAGTACCCCCACTTTCAATAATGGATAGAACAATCAGACAGAAGATCAGTACAGCAACTGAGGAGTTAAACAACACTATAGACTAATTCAACATGACAAATATATAGGATACTCCCTCTAGCAACAGTAGAATATACTTACTTCTTAAGAGCACAGGGAACCATCTACAGGATCGACCATGTGTTAGACAACAAAACCAGTCTCAACAAATTTATGGAGATTGAAGTTATCAGAAAAGATCTGATCGCAATGGCATGAAACTAGAAAATGAAAAACTGGAAAATCCACATATATGTGGAAATTAAACAACACACTCATCAACAGCAGCTGAGTGAAAGAATAAGTCACAATGGAAATTCTCAGAACTATCTTGAGACAAATGAAAACAAAAATACAACATATCAAAATTTATGGGAAGCAACAAAAATAATGCTAGGAGGAAAGTTTTAGCTGAAAATGTATACATTTTAAAGAATCTCAAATTAACAACCTAATTTTATACCTCAGAGAACTAGAAAAAGAACAAACTAAGTAAAAATCCAGCAGAAGGAAGGAAAAAATAAAGATGAGAGCAAAGCTTGATGAAATAGAGAATACAGAAGCAATAGAAAAGTATCAACTAAACTAAGGTTTTGCCTGTCTCCTTCCATCCCCACCACCACTGCTTTTAAACCCCTTCTAAACCCCTTAATAAACCCCTACCTAGATTAACTAAGAAAAATGAAGACTCAAATAACTAATATCAAAAATGAATGAATGGGCATTACAATCAATGCCACAGAAGTAAAAAGGATTATAGGACAATACCATAAATAATTATATATCAGTAAATTGAATAACCTAGAAGAAATGGGTAAATTCCTGGAAACATACAATCTGCCAAGACTGAATCATGAAGAAATGAAAAACCTGAACAGATCTATAACTAGTAAAAAGACAGAATCAGTAATCAAATATATCCCAACAAAGAAAAGCCCAGGATTAGATAGTGTCACTGGTGAATTCTACCAAATATTTAAAGAAAAATTAATATCACTACTTCCCCAACTCTTCCAAAAAATTGAAGAAGGGAAAAAAAAAAAAAGGAACACTTCCAAAATCATTTTATGAGGTCAACAAACAGACCTGAGAATTTAGAGTTCCTCCAAGGGAATCGCTGATCCCAGGTAGTTTTATACTGTTTTTTTGTTGTGGTTTTGAATAAACTTACAAAGTTGGCTCTCAAATTTATGTAGAAGAGCCAACTGCCAAGAATACATAAGATGTTCCTTGAGAAGAAGTTGGTAGGGGGTTATTTTATCAAATGTTAATTATTATTTTAAAGCAATCATTAATTAGGATAACAGGATGTTCATGCAGAGAGAGCCAAATGGAAGGGGAAAAATGCCTCAGAATGAGAACCACCATATATTGAAAACTTAATTTATGTTAGAACTGAGAGACTAATAAATGAAATGGAGTGCCCTAATTAGACATTGATTGCTTTAACTTTCCGATTGCGAAAGAACTCAACAGGACTCAATCAGTTATACTTACAGCTTTATTAGAGATAAGAGATACATTACAGCAACAGAGGTGAAGCAGCTGCACTGAAGGGCCCAGAGATATCAGAGCAGGCTTGTTTGTCCTCACATCACTGGGGCTCAGAGGACACACTTTGCCTCCAGATCTGAAACCACTGACGCACCTGCAGAGGTAGACCAGCCTTAACCATCAAAAACCCCCAGCCTCCACTGAAATCAGGTAAAAATTTAAAATCCAATCATTATTAGTAAACAATGCTGACTGGTTATGTCCTACTCTGAAACAATTCACATACTCATGGTTACAAAATATCATCTTCCTCTAGTTACTACATTTTGTAGCTTTGACTAAGAGTCAGTACCAGGCCTCAGGGTTGTCTGGATTAAGTATGTGGTCAAGATCGTCCTGCTGAGATTAACCTATGCTCTATATGAAGTGAGAAAAATATAGTACCTACAGGGAAAAGTGTTGAAACTAAACCTCTACTGTAATAGATAAAACCATTTTCTGTTGGATTACAGTTTTAAATATGAAAGCCATTCTATAATGTTTTAGAAAACAGTGTAGGAGATGATCTTTATGACCATGGCAAAGAGGAAGGCTTTTAAAAGTAAACACAGAAAGCATAAAAAAGATTTTTAAAAGGATTGATAATTTTAATACTTCAAATTTTAAAAGTACCTTTTATCTCAGTATGATTAGGTGCCTTGTTAGCGCAGTAGATAGCGCGTCAGTCTCATATCTCAGTATGATTTTTTTTTTTAAATCAGGACAACTGCACTCCTTAATCCCCTACACCTGTTTCACCCACCCCTCCACCCCCACCCTGGTAACCATCACTTTGTTCCCTATATTTAAGAGCTGTTTCTTTTTTCCCCTTTGCTCGTTTGTTTTGTGTTTAAAAAGAGGTAAATATGTCTTGAATGAGAAAAATGACAACACATATAACTGATAAATCATTAGTATTCACAATATAAAAACAAAACTCCTAAAATGAGAAAAACGTGAACAATGCAGAAAAAAATGTTATGAGAAAATTATGAACAAATCATTTCAGTGGAGAAATATAAATGAACACTAGATACATAAAAAAATGTTTAGCTTCATTAAAAGTCAAGGAAATGGAATTTTTAAAAACACCATGAATTATAGCTTTACAGTAATAGATTCAAAAGGAAATGAGGGAGGGACACTTGACCAGCTCAGTCAATGAAGCAGGTGACTCTTGATCTCAGGGTTATGAGTTCCAGCCCTTTGTTCGGTGTGGAGATTACTCAAAAAAAAAAAAAAAAAAAAAAAAAAGAAGTAGTAAGGGGAGGGAGGAAGAAAGGAACTGACGGAGGGAGGAAAAGAAAAGCCAGACAATATCAGGCATGAATGGGCATGAAAGTGGCACAACAGGGATTTGCATCTCTAGGTGAAACCAAAATTGCTACAAACACCTAACTACATACAACTTAGAAGTTCTTTTCCTGGATAATTAATTATCCTAGAGAAACCGTTGCACATGTGCTCCAGGAGACATGGGAATGGTGTTCTTAGACACATTGTTCATAATAGAAAATAATTAGAAACACTCAAATGCATATAATTTCATCTAAAAGATCAATTGAGTTTGGTACATTCATTCAACACACTATACAACCAAGTTATTGAATGAGCTATTGCTAAACACAACCACACAGTTGAATATCAAACATATAATCCTGAGAGAAAAAACCAAGTCACAGAAGAATATTCCATTTATATAAAGTTCAGAAACTGACACATTTCAATGAAGCATTGCGTAGGAATACATGCATAGAGGCAACCACTATAAAGAAACCAAAGTTTATGGGGTGTGTGGGTGGTTCATTGGATTGAGTGTCCCACTCTTCGGCTCAGGCCATGATCTCAGGGTTGTGGGATCAAGCCCTGGGTGGGGCCCTGTGTTGGGTATGGAGCCTGCTTGAGGTTCTTTCTTTCCCTCTCCCTTTGCCCCTCCCTCCCTCTTTCTCTCTCATTAAAAGAAGAGGGAGAAGAAAGAAACAAAAGTTTATGATAATTACAACTCACCATTTTTAAAAATACTCCTTAGGGAGGATTTCTGGTAAAACCTTGCTGTCATTCTCACACCTCCTTCTCTCTCCATTTTCCCATCTGCTACCCTGCTACATTTAATCATCAAGTCTGGTTGATTCTACTTCCTGTGCATCTCTAGAATCAATCCACATCTCTCTTCACTATTCCTGTCCTAAGACAGACACCCCATTGGTTGCCTGTGAGATTTAATCAACTTCTTAACACGTGTCCCCACCCAAGGTTTTGCCTGTCTGCTTCCATCCCCACCACCGCTGCTTCTAAAATGCTAACCTGATCTTATTGCTCCTGTACTGAATTCTCATCACTCTTAGGATAAATACACATTCCTTGCCATGGCTAACAAACTCCTGAATGATTTACTTCTTTATCTCTCTATTCTTATTTCTCACTACCAACTTACCTCTTCTTGTCAATTCTTGCCTTTTGCATGTCCTATTTTTCTGATTGATAGGGTTATTTATGCTTCTCTCTCTGCCCTGCCTCAAAGTGGATGCCACTTCCTCTGGTGTCTATTTCATCATGCATATGCATTATAATCTGTACTTCTCATGTTATAAACTTTTCACGTTGCATTTTTCAGGGTTCTTCCCAATACTATCAGTTCTATGAGGAAAGTGATCATTTTTATTTTCCCCTGTATTGAATCTCCACGATTTAAAATTATTTAAAATTAAGACTGTCACATAATAAATATACATGAATTGTTAATGAATAAATAAAATTAATTATTTTAATTAATTAAATTAATCAAGAAGACAGACATCTTGATTTCCATTGTTTCTCAAACAGGTACATCTGGTATAAATTTCTTAACTTCTTTAGGCACCAGTTCCCCACTCTTTAAAGTGACATATCTATGCTTTACCTAGGTAATGAACTTCCTTTAATAAAATCAGGAACCAGCCCTATTTTGTGTGACTCTACACCTTCTGGTTCTGCTGTCTCTGCATTTGAGGGTGTCAAAAATACTGAGCACTATACAAGGTTTCTAAAACCCTTAAAAATAACTTGAAATGAAATCCATTATGACCCTCACCTTTGTTTTTGAACGAAGTGTAAGCTTAGATCCTGGAACACGCAAAAAATTTGTTTCATCTGGGGGTGCCTGGGTGGCTCAGTGGGTTAAGCCTCTGCCTTCAGCTCAGGTCATGATCTCAGGGTCCTGGGATTGAGCCCCACATCTGGCTCTCTGCTCAGCAGGGAGCCTGCTTCCTCTTCTTTCTCTGCCTACTTGTGGTCTCTCTCTCTGTCAAATAAATAAATAAAATCTTTAAAAAAAATGGTCTCATCTGGATTCTCAGTAGCTTCCTAAATGTTCTGACTTCATGCATTTAGTTCTTTCCCCGTTATCTCTATCACAGCCCAAATGTCCTTTTCAAAGTATTTTTTCAGTTACTTACTCCTGCCAACTGTAGGGTCTTTATTCACGATATGCCTTCCAGTCAATGTATTTTATACTTCCACTCTTCGTGGAAGTAACTCCGACAAATCTTTCCCTCCTCAATTGTAGTGTTTCCTTTTTAGTGATTCCTCACAAAGACAAATAATTCTGTTGAATCTCACAATGCTGTCTACTCCTATAGCACATGCATAGTTAACATTTTGAAATTCTTCATGTGGATCTTTGTTAAATGTTTATTGCTCCTTTCCTGCACCAGATATGTACTCCAATGCAAGCAGAGGTCACATCTGATATTATGCTTCATTGTAACTCCAGGATCCTCCAAAGTTGCCAAACACAGAGTAGGCTCTCTATTTACTTTTGTTTAAAGTTAGGAAAAAAGAAAGAAGGAGGGATGAAAGAAAGGAAGTTCTATTTTTTTTTAGACACTCTTGAGATTATTCCAGACACAAAGCTGAAACAGACAGCCTTTGACATATTAATTGTCCCCATAAGAGAGCTGGACATCTATCGAAAGCCCCAAGAGGGACAAACTGTGAGTGGACTGTATCACCAGTACGGAAAACTGCAGAACTGGGAGTATAAAAGTATTGTTACGGGAAATACAGGACCCATACATAAAGATTAAATGAGGTTAGTGGCCAAAAGAAGGTCAGTGCTGGAGAAACTCATGAAGACATCAAAGTAAATTCTAATAGCAAGAACTATTTATTAATCAGAATCCTTCTACAGGCAGGGTTATTACGATACTCCCAGATAATGGCTTATGGCTCTGCTTTCTCACCTATGATCCATGTAGGCTGCGTGAGAACAGAACTTGCTAATTTCAACAGACTACATTTTTAGATAACTATATATTTTCTTGTTTGTTCTTCCATGCATTTCATATTTTGTACCTTTATGTAGTTTACTATTTAAATGTGTTCTTTAAGAAATGAAATGTATAGGGGCGCCTGGGTGGCTCAGTGGGTTAAGCCTCCGCCTTCGGCTCAGGTCATGATCTCAGGGTCCTGGGATCGAGCCCCGCATCAGGCTCTCTGCTCAACAGGGAGCCTGCTTCCCCCCTCTCTCTCTGCCTGCCTCTCTGCCTACTTGTGATCTCTCACTCTCTCTGTCAAATAAATAAATAAAATATTTTTTTAAAAAAAGAAATGAAACGTATAAAGAAGATGTTCAAAGAAATGTAGGTAAATTTGGAAAATATTGATAAAGTTGAGAGCTTTCAGTGTGCTTTGATTTCCTGATGGTAAATAACAGTTTTGAGGTCACAGACTAGGCCTTTTGCATTAGGACTTTTTAATATAATTTAACCTTCTCCAAAACTCCTCAAAATGGGCGTTATTCATGTTTTGCAAATGAGGAGACCAAGGCTCATAGTTTTAAGAGTTCTATGGAAATAGTTTTAAGCATGTCCAGTACAAATTTCATGGTGTTTCTAGGGAAACATTAACTCTGAAGCTAAGCTCCTCCTGGAGCACCTGGGTGATGCAGCCCGTTGAGCGCGGGTCTCTTGGTTTTGGCTCAGGTTGTGATCTCAGGGTCCTGAGATTGAGCCCTGGTCTGGCTCCACACTCAGTTTGGGGTCTGCCTGAGACTTGTCTCCCGCTCCCACTGTCTCTCCCCTTTCCCACCCCCCACTCCTGCATGCACACTCTCTCTCAAATGAACAAATCTTGAAAAAAAAAAAAAAGAAACTTTAAGATTGTCTTTTCTTTATAAATGATTCCTCATATATTTGCTTTCTGGATTGAGACTCTTGAAGAAACAAAAATACTTTAAAATCCCCCTCCTTTTGTATAGATGGCTGAGGGGGTACTAATGTGATAAAGAAACTGCATTGGTAAATCTATAGAAAATATGTCTCTTTAGGATGGATTTTGAGAGACCTAGAATATATTTTTCAAACTTTAAAGGAATGAATTTTTTTCTTACACAAAACCGTATATTAAAAAAAAAAAAAAAAAAAAAAAAAAAAGATAAAAGAGGAGCTGCCCTGGCAGAACTGAGAGTGGAGGAGCTTCTCGGATCCTGAACTCCTTTCCAGTCTAGCAGTGGTGCCCTGGGGCATCTGTAGGAAAACACAGAGCCCTGAGGAACACAGGGTTAGAGCCTGTGCATTCTGAGTGCCCAACAGGAAAGGAAGGATAAAACCCTCAGGGGAGGGGGCAGGGAGCAAAGGAGAAGGTAAATATATCCTTCTCCTCTTCATTTTCAAAATATGGCTGAACCTTATTTAAAAATTCATACTTCCCTCGTTCTTTGTCATTTTTTCCACAGTGCGTCCAGACGCAGGCATCCTGCGTACTTGTTTAGCTGTCTGAAAAGTAACTGAATCTCAGCTGGTGAATTCCAGTGTGCTGCTTTTCTCCTCTTAGGGTACTACTCAACCAATGCATCTGGAGAGTTTGGTGTGGAACAGGGGTACTGCTGTTCCCTCTGCATTACTAATACAATTATGATATTCAAAATCATATTCAGCACGGGCACGCATACTGTTTTCTGAAACCTATTTTATTTTATTTTTAAGATTTTATTTATTTATTTGACAGACAGAGATCACAAATAGGCAGAGAGGCAGGCAGAGAGAGAGGGGGAAGCAGGCTCCCTGCTGAGCAGAGAGCCCTATGTGGGGCTCGATCCCAGGACCGTGGGATCATGACCTGAGCCGAAGGCAGAGACTTTAACCAACTGAGCCACCCAGGTGCCCCCATTTTATTTTTTTTTAAAGAAATCTGTCCATATCTATATCTGTATTTGGCTAATTTAGCACATTTCCCTTTTATTCTTCCTTATGAGGACTTATTTTCTTTCTTTTACATCCAGAATTATGGTAAAGAATGATAACTACTTTTACATCCTCATCATATATTTACTTCATGATTATGAAACTACTAAAGGAAAATTTCCTTTTAATATTAATTCTTCATTACAGATGATGATGTAAAGTCCTATGTGAGAGGTTTTATTTTTGTTCGTGTTCAGATCTTATAATGATACTACATGATATGTTATCTCTATCTCCATTTTGCAGATGAGATCATTTAGTGCTTTAGTCATATCAATGTGACCTAATTTTTTTTAATTTGGCATTTAAATAGACAGGGGATATTAATTCTGGTTTTGGCCCCCTGAAATATCAAATAAAGGGCTCATGTCTGCCATTATCACATGAAAAAAATGGATCTTTTTCAACAGATCAATATTGAAATGATATAATTTGGCTCAGTTAATGAAAGTTCTTAAAGAATGCAGTGCCATGTAATGATGCTGTCCAAAATAAAGGAAGAATAATCATGGATTAAGGGAAGACTCCTAAAATTTGATTTTAATTCAGAGAAGGCTCCGATATTTATACCACTCTTAATGAGATTAAGTTTCATAATCATTAGAGTCATGTCTGTTTGTGTAGTGATAAGGACATATACACTGATTATTTGTAAAAATTATGAGATTTTTACATAATTAGAAATTAACACTTCTAAACAAAATGTCAGATTTTTCCTTTCGTGATTAACAAGTATCCCACCAAATATTACCCTATCTTATATTTTTTATATAAGATGTCAAGCATCTGTACTCTATAGATATATAACAAAATAAGCTCAGCATTTCATTTGTTGTTACTCATCATTCCTAGATAATGCCATAATGGGATCTAAACACTCTTTTTCCAGTTCAATTGAAGAAACACTTAGGAACTACAGTTCTCTAAAAACTCCCCAAAAACATGGTAAATGCAGTTTTGGTCCCTTGATTTGTTTCCAATAGGATATGAATGAATATGAGGTTCTACTTTCTAATATTTAGTCCATTCCCACACCTTTCAGGCTTCATTCATTCATGCCTTAGCTCATTCAACCAATATTTATAAAGAACTCACTATGCTAAGGTATTGTGCTAGTCACCAGCACATTATATGATTGACATGATGTATACCTTCATATATCTAGCGAAAGAGATATAAAATTTAACAGGAAAAAAATAAAGTGTGACAAGTCCTATGATAAGGGAGACTCTAAGTGGTAAGACAATATACCGCATGAGCACAGGGAGTTGGGCAAACACTGAATAGTTAGATCACATTCATTGGCTTTTTTTTTTTCCTCCTCTAGCAGATGTGCTGATGCTCTGCCTGTATTCCCTTGTTACTCACAGTCCCAGTAAAAGTCTACGGCATGCAACTGGAAGTACTTGCAACCCCTCAGGGGAATGAGACAGACCACAATTCCTGGTGAAATGATGCCTTAAAGTGTAGCCCTCAACCAATAACAGATGGGAGTTGAAGATAAATATCTAAGCTTCCTTAGCCCTCAGGTAGTACATCTCTGAGGTACATTTTGTATAGTATCCCAGAGTTCCTCCGCGGGATTATGCCTTGGTTGCCCACAGGAGTAACTTGATCGATAACACACACTTTTTTGGCTTCTTTGCTGTACCTGTGCCATGTCTCCCCTTCAGAACAGGTGTTTCCAGGGTCACCTTCCAAATAAACTGCTTGCATTTAAATCCTTGTGTCAGGGTTTGCTCTTGGAGGCAGCCAATCTATTATATCCACACTCTAAAACTACAGATGCTTCCTGAAAAATTTTTGACTCTTGAGTACTAGCAAATCTGTATGATATCTTTTATTTAACCCCTTCAGGTGAAAGAAATGAAGGCCATTAAATTTTACCACCCAAACCATAGCTAAAATACAGGATTGGTTTTTTTTTTAATCCAAGACCACTGATATTTCTATAAAATCATGATAGCCTCTTGCCAGTCAGCCAGTTGATCTCAAGGGAAGACATATGTCATCTGAAAGCATTTCTAATTATCTGAGAAATAATTTCTCAGCTACATTATTGAAATTGAAACATTAATCTTAAGTACTGAAAGACAAAAATCTGGTCATTACTTCTCATCAAGCCACATTTATTCAGTCACGTAAGTAACTTGATGTCTGAATCCTTATGTAGAATGTTGCCATTCAGAGTAAAAACTTAAGATTTCAAATTTCAAGACCCAATTCTTACAATCAAAAGCATACATAAGGGAATGGTAAACATGTACATTACTAGATTATTATTTAGAATAATGAATATTTAGAATATTTAGAATTTAGAATATTATTTAGAATAATTTAGACTAATGACAATCACAAGCATATGACTAACTTTGTTTAATCAATCTTTGGCATGTCAAACTATACAGAAATTACCAGAGTAAAAGAAGAAAACTTAGTGCAACTTACACTGGCATGTATATTGGGTTAGTGCTAAAAACAGATTTGAGATATGGTCTTCAGGGACAGAAAATACAGCTTTTTATGTATCTTTCTGGTATTGAAATGAGGTTTTGATCATTTGTAGAAATTGCAGGTAACTGTATCTTAAACCACTTGAAGTATAACTGAAAACTGATACTTGTTTTTAGTATGAATAGGTTTTTATATTCCTTCTCTTAAAACACTTTGCTCAAGATCTACTCTGTATAATGATGCTTTTTGTAAAATTTTTCAATAAATTTATTAGGATGGTACTGATTGCTTTTAATTATTGTGAAGCACAAATTAAATATACAGTAAATGCATCAAGTAATTGATAAAATGGAAACTTATTTGTACCTTCAAATACTTATTGATATTTTGCTTTGTTCCAAAAAAGAGGTACTTGATACAAATATCTGTACTGAAAAAAGTTTAAAATATATATATTTCAGGTATCAAAACAAAGGAAAAAGAACAACAGAGAAAGAATAGAGTCAAAAGTAAAATTAGCCTACTAAATAATATATAAATGTAGGCAAACATAGACCTTATGGAGGATTCCACATTTGTTGCTAAGAACACTTTGCTGATATGTTCTATTCAGTCCTGCAGTGTAATTCTGGATCTTTTTATACTTGAACTTTACCTCTTCTGTGGACTGTTTCCACAAGCTTCCTAGCCCTCTGGTTTTCTTGAGTTCCACAATGGGTATACCAATAGGAGAATGCAGAGAAGCAAGAGAATGAGGTCAGGGTATTAATTTCTTTTGCTCTTACCTCTGGGATCACCTCAGCCTGGGTAGGTTCTTCAAATGTAAGTTACTGTTTCTTTGAAGGAAGCCTTCCCCTCCAAATACAATAGATTTTGAGTTGTGATCATCACTTTATTCCTCATAACTTCAGGTCTGCAACTGGTAAGATCCTTGCTGTTACAATCACAGGATCCCTGTGCCATCCCTAATGGCTTCCCTATAGGCTGCTTATACCTTTGCAAATAGTCCCTTCATTAAGCTATTTGAAATTTTCTATCCTTAGCATGACATTTATTTTTTTTTTTTGAGACTTCAGTTATACAGCTCCAGTTTCTAAAATGAAAGAAATGATCTAGAGAAGAATCAAAGTATGCAATGTTTATCAGGTTCAAAACAATAACAATTTCAAAATCTATTTTAGTAAATGTAAAAATCTTCCTAAAGAGAAGTTCATAGCAAATGCATTATCATAGGTACAGATAGAGTCAGCTTTGCATGATAAATGTATAATATCTTCAATAGCAGTTCAACAGTAGGTTAAAAAGTAAATGGCTGGTTTTTAAAGCATCCCTCGTGTAACTAATAAATATTGTGCTGAACATACAGATCTTAAGTGATTTTTTAAAAATATTTTATTTATTTATTAGACATAGTGAGAGAGAGAGAGAGCACAAGCAGGGGGAGCTGCAGAGGGAGAGGGAGAAACAGGCTCCCCCTGTGCAGGGAACCTGACATGAGGCTCAATTCCCAGGACTCCTGAGATCACAGCCTGAGCCAAAGGCAGACGCTTAACTGACTGAGCCACCCAGGTGTCCCAGATCTCAAGTAATTTAATTAGAAAAGAAATTTGGTTTTGTCTCCTACTGCCCCTTAAATGCCCCTCGAGAGGACTGGATTTCCCACGCCTCAGATGAAATTTTTGGGAAATATCATAATGTTGTGGTTTAATCTAGCTAGTTATTAAGATATTTATTCCAACGTGATGATCAAAAAAGTTTTTTAACTCAGTCTTACATTGGAAATGTAAGTATTTTTTTTTTTCCTGGCCTTTCACTTCTACTTGTCCTTCTACATCTTTCTTATTATGATTTATGTCCTTTCCACATAGAAGAGATGAAGCGATAAGTATTAGAAGAGGTGAGATAATATAAAGAGAGCAGGGAAATTCTTATTTCATTGGTACTGTGGTGGCGCTTTTGTGCTCTGAAGTTGAAAAGTGTTTAGAATTGGCCGTTTGTTTCAGGGAGTATTTCTATATGTTCTTCAGACTCTCTTTCATTCCCAACCTGGGAATGGCCCCAGGGTTTCCTTGCCTATCTTTTCCTTTACAAAGAATAATTCTTTTCTAGTCCAGCTAAATATTACCACTTCTTTATATCCTGAGCATCTGGTACTTTCTAGCCTATTAATTAATGGAATCTTATTTGCTTCTCCAACAACCTTTAGAGGGGATGTTCGACAAGTCCCTGAGTATTCTTTCACACATAGCCCCAGGGAATGTTCCCTGGGGAGCCTGATGCGGGGCTCCATCCCAGGACCCCGGGATCATGACCTGAGCCGAAGGCAGATGCTTAACCAACTGAGCCACCCAGGTGTCCCTTAAAAAAATATTTTTTAAGGAAACTATATCTCTGTGTTGTGCAATTGGCATTTATTAAAAAAATAAAAATAAAAATACTTGATACAGGAGAAAAGTGGTATAAGAGAGTCCTCACTAACTAACTTAATGAACTAACCAACCAATACCTTATATACCCAGTTTCTAATAAGAGCTAAAGCTACTTTTGGATGTATTTAGTAATCAAAATAGGAAGCAGAACCTGACGCTATTGCCTTTTCAGTATTCTTAGCCTCAGAGCATGTTATTCTCACAGCATAGACATCTGCTTCCAGAGTAGACTCTTTTCAACTGCTGTGTTCTTCAAGTCTACTAGAACCTTTTGTTTGTGGAAATACCAAAATAAGGGCATTAGGTCTTAGGAGTCATTATCTAAATAAATGGGATTTAATACAGCAACCATTGCATCCCTGGCAATGACCCACTTCAGTATTATCTTAGTACGTGATCTCTGGGGGTGCCTGGCTGGCTCAGTCGGAAAAGCATGCAACTCGATCTCAGGCTTGTGAGTTCAAGCCCCACATTGGCTATAGAGATTACTTAAAAAACAAAACAAAACTCTGGAACTCAGACTGCTTTAATACTTGATGTACCCTACCAGTGTGCCCTTGGACAAGTTACTTAACCCCTCTATGTTTCAATCTGCATATCTATGAATATAATAATAACAATACCTGCTTCATAGAGTTGTTATGAGAATTGACATATAGAAAACATTTAGAATAGTGCTCGGCACAAAGTGCTCTGCTAATGTTAGCTGTGAAGATATTTGTCATAATTATTTTCTGTCATTGGAGGTTAGCACCTGATTCTTAGTGACATATCTTGGTCAAGCTGGCCTTGTTAAGAATTTGGGTTCATTTTTTT
>NW_019154107.1:8258562-8284023 GCF_002288905.1 Enhydra lutris kenyoni | reverse complement strand
GTAGTCTCAGCTGCTACTTCTCCGCCATCTTGACTCCTCCCGCCCATTTTAACCATTTTTAAGTGTACTGTTCAATGGTATGAAAACATTCATATTGTTAATTAACTATCACCACCATTCATCCCCATAAACTCTTTTCATCTTGTAAATCTGAAACTCTGTACTGATCAAACAATAACTCCTCATTCTCCCCTCCCCCTGTCCCTGGCAACCACCATTATACTTTCTGTCTGTATGATTTTGACCACTCTGTACCTCATGCAAGTGGAATCATATGTTATTTGTCCTTTTGTGGCTGGCTTATTTCACTTAGTATAATGTTCTCAAGGTTCATGTCACAGCATATATTCAATTTTCTTCCTTTTTAAGACTGAATAATATCTCATTGTATGTATATACCAGAATTTGCTTATCCTTTCGTCTGTCAATGGACATTTGAAATGTTTCCACGTTTTAGCTATTGTCAGTAATGCTACTATGACCAAAGGTGAACAAATAACTCTTGGAGTCCCCTGCTTTCAATTCTTGTTGATATATACTCAGAAGTGGAATTGCTAGATCACATGGTAATTCTATTTTTAATTTTTTGAAGAACTGCCATAGTGTTTTCCACAGTGGCTTTACCATTTTACATTCCTACCAACAGTGCACAAGGGTTGCAATTTCTTCACATCCTTACCTTTTTCTGGGTTTTGTTTTTAACTTTTGCTTTTGTTTCTGTTTTTGTTTGATAGTGGCCATTCTAATGGGTGTGAGGTAATATCTGATTGTGGTTTTGATTTGCCTCTCCCTAATAATAAGTGATGTTGAATGCCTTGTGAGTATTGGCCATTTACATGTCTTTGGAGAAACATCTCTTCAAGTCCTTTGACCATTTTTGAACTGGGTAGTTTGTAGTTTTGTTGTTGAGTTTTAAGAATTCTCTATATTTTCTGGATATTAATCCCTTATAAGATATTTGATTTGCTTATATTTTTTCCCATTCTGTGGGTTGTCTTTTTAGTCTATGGGTAGTGTCTCTTGATTTGGAGAACAGGGTACTTTTTTTTTCCCATCCTGGCTCCCGCAAGCTAAATGAAAGCTGCTCCATGAACACGTGCATAGCTGCCTGCCACATGGCTAGGGGCTGGAGATGGGTAGCTGCCAATGAGCTTAGAGCTGAAATTGATCAAAATTATCAATTTATCATCCAAGTCTTCCCCTGGAAGTCGCAAGCCTTCAACAGACTCTGCAGTCCCAAAATAGTTGTATGAAGCTGATTTGGCCATGCAGTTATTGTCTAGGTGGGGAGACAGATTCCTCATGCACCCTACTCTGCCATCTTTCCAGAACCCTCTTTGGGTTCATTCTTTATAGCTTTGTTATTCTTAATGGTCAACTCATTACAGTTAGGGCTTATTTCTAATTTGCTCAACTATATTACTTTCTTAGTAAATCTAATTTAGAAAACACTAAAAAAATATTTTGCAATTATAGTGAACAAAAGGATTTCTAATCCATTTACTCAGAGCAACACTTTTATTTTCTTATAAAAGTTATTGGTCTGTTGCATTTTGGAGTTAAGTATAAGATTTTAACAACCTGAAACTAAATAGTTCCCTTCCACGTCCCAAAATTAAATGCAAGATCTTGAGCTTCTTGCCTAGGGAAATAGCAAATGTTACATGGAATATTTTACAATGTCTATATGGATGTTAAGACCATACGAAAGTTCACACATTACAAAGGGCAGTGAGAAGAAAAATACAAAATTTACTATAGCTTAAAACTTGTGTTGTAGACCAACACACATGCACACACACACACACACACTCACTAACTCACAAAGAGTAATTGCTAGACTGATAGTTTTAAATACTTAAATATCTACCTTAAATATATGAATATCTAAAATGAATTTAGTATTATTTTCCCCTGTCCCATGAGGAGATAAACTCATATATATCCCATAGGAAGTCCTCATATAGCATCATCCAGGTACCAATGTTGACTTCTCTTTAATCCATACTAGTGTCTGCTCAGGATCAAAGGAAAATCAACGGAAGGTACAAAAGACTTCCTACTGCTTCCGAATTCTTTTTCTATAAGTAGTTAGGAAACAGTGAGGAGAAATGCCTAACCTTTTTCTGTCCCTCATGTAGAATGTGGATCAAATAAACCCAGGTTTCCCTGAGGAAATTTTACATAGAGTTTGGAAGGAATGTGCAAGAATTATATGGGCCTACATTATGAGTACAATAGACAATTGACTTTTGCATAATTTTAAACATCATATCCAAAGGGAATGATAGCCATAAAGTTATTGAAGGAAAGTAAGGTAATGAGAACTGGAGTCTTTGCTTCAGAATTCTAGTAAACAATAGTTGGAGTGTGTGATCTTTATCGGCTCCTTTGCTTATATGAGTATTAAAGGGTGATAAGACGTCCAGTTTCTACTTTGGCATATTAAGAAGCTTCAAAGTCACCACTCCACCAAACTTAGTGTCTTACAAAGCTAAACCTACTGTTACCACATGATCCCCAACAATCACCTTCTTTGGTATTTACCCAAAGGATTTGAAAGCTATGTCCACACAAAAAGCTGCACACAGGTGTACATAGCAGCTTAATTTTTTTTTTTTAGATTTATTTTTAAGTAATCTCTACACCCAGTGTGGGGCTCAAACTCACTCACAACCCTGAGATCAAGAGTCACATGCTCTGCCAACTGAACCAGCCAGGTGCCCCTATAGTGACTTAATTTTTAATTGCCAAAACCTGGAAGAAACAAGATGTCCTTTAGTAAGTGAATGGGTAAATAAACTATGGTATATTCACATGATGAAATATTATGCAGTGTTTACAAGAAACGAGCTAGCAAGCCATGAAAAGATACAGAGGAAATTTAAATGCATATTACTAAGTGAAAGAGGCCAATCTGAAAAGGTTACGTATTATTTGATTCCAACTCTATGACATTCTGGGAAAGGCAAAACTGTGGAGACAATAAAAAGATAGTTGTTGACATGTGCAGCTGGCAAAGCGGTGAATAAGTGGAGCACAGTTGATTTTTAAGGTAGTGAAAATACTGTATAACATTATAATGATGGATTCATGTTTTTATACATTTGTCCAAACCTATAAAATGTATAACACCAAGAGTGAACTCTAAGGTAATCCAAGGACTTTGGGTGATTATGATGTGTCTATGTAGGTTTGTCAACAACAAAATTTGAAAGAAATGATAACAGCCTTTTAAATCTATTTGCAAAAAGAAGTATATTTCACATATATATGGAGAGTAGTATCATTCTCCCCCCCTCCAAAAATAAAGTATCGTAATTACATTTAACTTCCTTAACTTGTGGGGGTTATGCTTTTTTATCCAGAGTCACATAAACAAACATAAACACAAACACACACACACACACACACACACACACACAGAGGCACATGAGTTTTCCCTAAGACCTCACTGCCTTGCAGCCTTCTTCTTTTTCCCCCACCCCTTAATAGTGCAATTGTTTTACAATATCATTAAGCATCATTTTCTACATTTTAGTTTTAATGTTTGTATATTATTGCATCAGATTGCCAGTTACTTTTTTATTATTAACATTTTCGCAACACTAAATACCTCAGCCATAAAAAAATACCTCAGCCATAAAATTCCTTCTGTTATCAATCTTTGCACACAAGTGCAACAATTTTCTTTAAATAAATTATTAATAGTCAAGGGTTCTGTACATTTTAAGATTTTTGAACATTTGTCTCAAGCAAATTTATATCAATGTACTCTCTTACCAGTTGTATCCAAAAGGGCCCATTTGCCAATAAACTGGACTCCCGGGGATACTAGTATTGTTTTGTTTTTTGTTTTTTGTTTTTTTTTGTTTTTTGTTTTTTTTTAAAGATTTTATTTATTTATTTGACTGACAGAGATCACAAGTAGGCAGAGAGAGAGGAGGAAGCAGGCTCCCTGCTGAGCAGAGAGCCCGATGCGGGGTTCGATCCCAGGATCCTGAGATCATGACCTGAGCTGAAGGCAGAGGCTTTAACCCACTGAGCCACCCAGGCACCCCACTAGTATTGGTTTTAATGACCAGTTTCATAGTTGACATATTGTATTTCCTTCTTAATTCAGTATACATTCATTGGATGCCTAGTATTTTATCACAGTTTACATGCGATTATTGGTCATTTAGTAATTTTAAAGTCTATGAAATGTGAGTGTTTTTTTTTTTTTTTGTATTGGTCTGTTCAGTTAATTAGACTATTAAGCCAATTATACTTACATGGAAATTTTAGGTGCATCTATTTAAAGAGAGGGTCTGGGATCCACAGAGGTTGAGGTATTTTTCCTTGGACTGAAAGTTCTTAAATTCTTATCATTATAGAACGGCTATACTTATATACATTCTGATCTAAACATGTAGAAATTATTAAGAAAAGACTTATATAAAAATATGGGATGCCTGGGTGGCTCTGTCAGTTAAGCATCTGCCTTTGGCTTAGGTCATGATCCCAGAGTCCTGGAATCGAGTCCCGCATCAGGGTCCTTGCTCAGGGGGAAGCCTGCTTCTCGTTCTGCCTGCTGCTCCCCAACTTGTGCTCTTTCTCTCTCTCTGACAAATAAATTTTTTTAAAAAGTATGTAAATCTGCAAAAAAAAACAAAACAAAAATGTGTATGTATATAATCTCCATCCAATATTATATAGGAACCCTAAGCAGTGAATGGAAGCTAAACTCTTGAGGCCAAGGCTTTTTAAGACAAGAAATTGGCAGTGAGCATTGGTATTAAACTACTTTCAGTGAACTGGGATCCAAAAGACTGAACTGTGGTGTGGAACAAAGCCAGTCTCCCTGCCTGAATCCAGGCCGATGCTGTGAATTCCAGCAACTAGTAGCTTACTTATCACAAGAGAGAGAGGAAAAAAAAAAAAAAAACTATAATGGGAAAAACGGCAAATGTAACTACCTCAAAATTAGATATTCTGTTAAAGAAAAAGATGACATAGAAAGTTAAAAGACAAAGATAGCCTGGGGGAAGTTATTTGAATATACATCAAACACAGTATCAGAGCTCAAGATATATAACAAACTGTTGCAAATAAGACACAAGCAAAGAATTCGGTAGAAAGTTGGATACAGGATTAAACAGGCATTTCACAGAAGGCAAAACCCCAATGGCCTGTAAATATATGGAAACTGTTTAAACCACACAAACATTGAAGGATTGGAGAAGTGTCTTTTTTGCTCTCCTTGCTGATTTTTAAACTGTTTTTCTTCCTCCTCCCTCAAAATTCCAGCTCTTCTGAAATTTGTGCTGTGAGTCTTCATGAACTAATGCTCCTCTTAATGCTTTGATCTACCAGCTAGTAATGTCACTTCTCATTTACTACTGTGTTCAGCAGACAGCTTACTCTATTCCTTTCTACCACTTCTCATGTCATAATGTATTTGGACAGCTCAGCATCTGTAAAGGATGATCTCTCCCATACTTTGTCTTCCCAGTTCCTGAACAGCCTGCTGCAATTTTCGCTTCCTCCATCAAGCTCAATCTCTGACTCTCATGCCCTTAGTATTAAAAATGGTTGCATGCCTCCAAAATCTGTGCTGCAGTCTTCCCAAGCTCTAACCGAGATGCCCTACCTTTTCGGTTTATGTAGTCTAGAATTTTGTCTTCTGTAATTTTTCAAGCTCACTGAGACCTCCAGTTTGGTATATCATTTACTATTATTACATATTAACCTCATAGCTTCACACGTATTTCCTTCCTTCATAATCCAGCTTGGATTTTGTGTTCCAAAATTGTAGTGACTCATTTCAAGCCCATCATCCTTCTCTCCCTCCATAGTACACAACTGGCAAAGGTCAGTCTCAACTATAACAAGGCATTTTTCTTCTCATTGGTTTTCCCTAAGCGGATGAAGGCTGATTGGAGAAGAGGGCCCATTATAGTGGATCTATTTACTATTAAATTAAGGACTTTTATTATTAAAAAGGCGCCCTCTGCTGGTCAGAATTTCCTCAACATTTCTCTGGTATATATATTTACATTTTAGTTCTTCCGGATTATTCCGGAGTGTACTTATCTTTCAAACCCTGTATATGTCTTCCCCCTAAAATTGTACTGAAATAAGAAAAATACAGAAAAATTTAAGCCAGTAGTTTCCTTATGTCTCACCAACAATATTACCAAGTCATCTGTATTTGCATGTATTCACTTCCTCTTCTCATGTTGTAAATGAAATAAATTGCATACATCAAAGCCAGTTCCCCTAGGTCCTGCCCTCTCTCAGCATCTCAAAGACTTAATTTCTAAGTTATCACATTCTCTTTCTTGTATCATCAATTTATCTCACTCTACTGGATCATTCTCATTTGCATACGAATATATTCTTCTCAAAGAAACATTTCTTAATTAGCTAAAAATATAAAACAACTTCAGTTTTTGAAATGGGAAAATAAAATAAATTTAAACATAATATGAGATATTTGTAAGATATTTTAAAAGATGAAAGAGTTCTGTGAGTGCTAATATGGAATGGTCCCAAGATAGAAAGTCATACACAGACACACACATGCATGCATGCACACACGCACGCACACATGCCACATGCATACATGTATACTTCTGTTTGTACACACATATAAGGCATTATGCATTTGTACATGAAATTTCTGGGAGTTACATACCATATTTTCATAATAGTTACTCCTAGAAAGAAAAGATTTGATTATGGAAGTAACATTTATATTTTTTAAATTTTATATATCTCTGTGTTACTTGCAGAAGTGTAATTTTGTAAACTAATCTGGCAGTAATATAAGTAATGGAGTAGAAAGGATGTTTTAGTTACGTATTCAAATTGTTACTATAGCAATAATAGTCGAAGGTTCAGAGGAAGATAAAGGGAAATTAATATTCATTGCGCTCCCACTACCTCCTGTGCTTGACTTTCACATATAGCATCTTATTTATTCACATAATTTTTATGTGTAGTGTTGGGTCCATGGTCAAAGGAGTGAGACTGATACAAAACGAAGGTCAAGCAAAGCTTTTTTTTTTTTTATTAAAGATTTTATTTATTTATTTATCAGAGAGAGAGAGAGGGAGAGAGAGCAAGCACAGGCAGACAGAATGGCAGGCAGAGGCAGAGGGAGAAGCAGGCTCCCTGATGAGCAAGGCGCCTGATGTGGGACTCGATCCCAGGACGCTGGGATCATGACCTGAGCCAAAGGCAGCCGCTTAACCAACTGAGCCACCCAGGCGTCCCCAAGCAAAGCTTTATTTCACGCCAAGCATCGAGAATCAAACTGGCCAGGGCCGACTCTTGCAAAGAGGCGACCTCTCCCTGCCTTACAGGCTAGGTTTTAAGGGCAAAGGCCATGTGGTTGGGCCTGGCCACGCACAGGTGGCCAATGAGATTGTAACACAGAGAAAGCTGCACAGTCCTGCTAGGTCACACATAAGTGACCAATTGAATTACAATTTACCCTATAGTAGATATTTGAACTAGCCTATCACCTTGGTCAGAATTGGCACCTAAAAGGCACCCAAAGGGCGGGGCCCATACTCCTTGGTAGCTAGGGAGACAGTATGCGCCCCCACTGATTGGATACCTCCACCTGGCCTGACTCACCCTTATATTTGGGCTTTGTTACCTGGGACTAGTTTCGGGGACTTGTATTAAGTCCATCCCCTGGGGGAAGGAGGGGGCAGGGACAGTTTAAGTTTTGCTGTATAAACAGCAAGGCCATTGTTTAACCAGATGGTATCGCTCTGGCTTAATAGGCCCTTACATGTAGCAAGTAATATATTGCCTTTGATAGGAAGAATAATTCAGTGCTCCTATCTGGTTTGTGGAAGGTGATGGTGTACTCAATGTTTTAAAAGTTGTTTCCTTTAAGGCTTTTTCCTTTCTCCTCAACTTAAGGTTGATACATGTTGGAAATAAACAACAAAGCTTCTCCTAATTATTTTATAGAAAGAACCAACAGATCAGAAAGAGTAACATATTCAAAGGGCTGAATACATATGTTTAATTAATCAATAGATAAATCTTGATCAGTTCACTTTTTGCTTATATAAGAAAATGAACACAAAATTAGTAATGAGTCACCTGATTATAATTCACCATGATATTTATCAGGTCTTTTATGAAATAAAGACTGCATACAATTACACAAACCTCAAGCTTATTGTTTTTTCAGTCTTTCAGGAATATTCTTTCACAAAAATAATAGGTTCCCAATTATAACCATAGTTGTACTGGTGTGGTCTTTGCTGTGATTAGGCAATTCATTATTATTCTATTAATTAGTGTAGTGATTTTTAACCTCAGCTGCACATTAGAATCACTTAGGGAGCTTTTAAAAATCTCATGCCCAGGAAGCTGAACTCCAAACCAATTACCTCAGAATCTCTGGGGGTGCGACCCAGGCATCAGTCCTTATAAAAGCTCCCCAGGTTGATTATAATGTGCAGCAAGTTTGAGAATCACTAATTTAAGGGAAGTCACATGACTTGCCCTCATAACAGGAGATGAGAATTCTTTCATCAAAGCTACTATACCACTGAAAACTGTGGCAGGCAAAGTAAGCAGAAATATCTGCTTTTTCTTTTTGAAGAATGTTATCATTTTAAATGTAGAACAGAAATGAAACAGAAGGTTCACCTATTAAAATGTAATTCTGTATCTTCATTTAGGCACACAGCCTGAGAAGGTGTTGGTAAATTGTATTTATTTGGGGAAGGTTGGCATCTTATACGTAGCTTCAGCTGAAGTTGGGATTTGCCCAGGGCAATAGTACAATTATTGAAGACCGGGAAGTGCTAACTCACAAGCCCAGTGACTTGTGTTTTGATTGACTTCATGGAATTGTGAGAGTTACATTTTAAGTCTGATCCTCACAGGCTTTCTATAATCAATTATGGTCTAAAATAATCATTTCTGCTTATTAAATCTGAACTTGTGAATGCAAATACATGTATGTGAATACAGATTAGAATTTGAAAATAAATGGAAACTAATGCTTCCTATATATTTGATTTTTCCTTCCAGCAGAAAGAGTAACTCAATTGCATGTTTAATTTTCCTTCATTAATTGTACATTATACTTTTAGATGTTCCTTTTATATCTATTACTCAGGATGTTGTATGTTATTATTCTACACAAGCATAATATTCCTAGGAGATTTTGCATGATTTCCTGAGGCATCAGAATTAAATTTTTCAGAGTGATATTTTTTCATGTAGTTTCCAATTATAACATTTCAGAATTCATAAAATTATATTCATAACTTAAATTATGTACTTAATTTGTTAATTGTATCTATTCTATTCAACAAATATTTTTGATAATAAACCATATCTCATTATTATGGTCATGCTGCAGTCTATGTAAGAAAAAACATGCCATTGGTCTTGCTCTAAAAGTATTCAGATATTTTGGGCACCTGGGTGGCTCAGTTGGTTAAGCGACTGCCTTCAGCTCAGGTCATGATCCTGGAGTCCCAGGATTGAGTCCCACATCAGGCTCCCAGCTCCATGGGGAGTCTGCTTCTCCCTCTGACCTTCTCCCCTCTCATGCTCTCTCTCTCTCTCAAATAAATAAATAAAATCTTTTAAAAAAATAAAAAAAAATAAAAGTATTCAGATATTTTAAGAGTCAACATATGATATGCATGACAACAAAGAAATATATAAAAAATTGAATATGCTCACATGGGAATATACTATACTCGCATAGGGAAATGGATAGCAGATAAAAAATTTAATTCAGTTACCTTATAGTTAGGGCTTGTGTTGGCTTTAAGCTTACTTACAGCAACAAGATAAAATGACCAATGTCTTTATAAACCTTACTGACGTGTGTGTGTGTGTGTGTGTGTGTGTGTAGGAACACAGTTATTGTGTAAGTGTATTCACTGAAACTTGATCATAGAGGAAGTGCATGAAGAACGCACAGTGGAGGGGCCAACCCCAACCTATGGTAGAGCCTGGGAAAACTAAGACCAAATGAAGCTACTGTACAATATTTGTGGCAAAGATAAACAGAGATATCAAATAGATTTTCTGATAAAGACAAGGCGACCCAGGTAAGGCTGAAGAGGTAGGCAGACAGTGATAACGCTAAGCCAAGGCAGATTACATATTACATCAGGTCTGCATGAGGGCCTTGCGCAATGACATTTTCACTGACAAAACCTCGGTGCCTGAGTTGGCTATTGAAAGGGAGGAGCTTCAAATACATTCAGGTCCCACCATGACCTCTCTTTAGAGGAAACCAGTCTTGGTTCACTGAAGCGCCCTTCCACTCCTGTCCACCACAGGTTAGCATGCCTGTATGTCTGCATGGAGAGGGGTCAAGCAGCATCAAGTACTCAAGTTGTGCCTACTCTGGTACTTATGGGCTGCTAGATGCACTAAAGTCTTCCCTATACCAAAAAACTTAAGTAAGTTTAGGCTTTACTCTCTGGGAGACATTCCCACTGTTCTGAATTTGAACTCCAGGAAATTTCCCCATTCCAAAACACATGGTTTCTCCTCCCACCACCAAAGTTTACAGCTACCTCCAAGAATATAATTACTTAGCAAGGTATCTTCAGTGCTTGGGGGAGAAAGTTATGGCAAAGAGATGCCCATGATCATCACTACATTGAGGACAGTTTTAACTAAGGCTCCCTCTGGCTGGGTCCCAAATTTTGAAAGGGCTGATAAGCACTTTGAAGGTATCAGATCTTGTTGTACAACCCCAATAGGTAGACTTTGAAGAATTTTAAAGACCAGCATGCCATGAATGATTTTGCCTTATGATAAGATAATTCTAGCTCCAGTATAAAGTATTAATTAGAAGTTCTAATTTAAGGTGTCATATAAGAATATACTGTTCTCTCTTACTTCAAAAACAGAAAAATGAGAAAAGTTATGTATTTTATAAACCTTTCACAAAATAACACAACACACAATATGAAGAGGAAACAATGAGGAAACCCTGAAAAATGAAAAGCAGAAAGGAATATTTCACACACCATGAAGGACTAGATTAACCTGAAGGAACTTCTGCTGAAAAGTATCTAGAAGTTTTGAGTAAAATATTCAACAAAGTCTTAAGTGCAGAATAAAATTTACAAAAAATTAAGAGGGGATCCCCACAGATGGAAAAAAAAAAAAAAGGCATAGAAAACGAGAGCCTCAGTGGTATTAATGATAGACTGAGGCACTTTAAAATTTGTTAAGAGTTTATTTGAGCCTCCGATTGGAATGGAGCAGCACCAAATCAAAAGCGGTTCACACCAGCAACAAGAACCTTGAGGAAAGGTTTTTAATAGAGAAGACATGTAAGCAAAACCACAAAATTACTTGACTGACTGTAGCTTAAGCATTTGCCATATTTGGGAAAGCCTAGTTGGCCGTTTGTTGATCGACTGTTCTTAAGTTTCATTTCTAAGACATGAGTGTGATGACACTGGCCTAAGTTTTGGTTTGCTAACTTGGACTACCAAGACGTTAGGGCCTCTCAGTCTTCTTGAGTCCTTGCTTAAGTACTTTCACAATGGTAAATGGGTAAAGAATCTTTGATTCTCCTAAAATAATTTTCTGGCCTCTTGAACCAAAATGCTCAGGCCATGATGGCTGGAGAGGAATAGAATTCAAAATAAAGGCATATGTGAAATCCCTGAGAAGATTGTCCAAGAAAAGACTTCACCTTCAATGGAATATAAAGGGGAGAGGAGGAGATAACCTGGCAAACAAAGGGAGATGAACCAAAATTTGTATTTACTAACTGGACTTTGCGTAAGAAAGCATACATTAATACTTCAACCACATTCTTGCCTTGATGAAATTTTGGAACTTTAATTGAGACTGCTTGCATCGACTAAATACCTGGAAGCTGAAAATGTAACAAAACCCGGTACTGGACTATTAATGACCTTGGGTGCATCTAGGAGTAGCAAATATAAAAATCCCCAGGAAAATGTACTTTCAAACCAAACCTCAAAGGATTCTCCCTATTAAACCCCTGCTGAACAGAAACTCACAATCTAAAATTAGAAAAGACAGTAGGAATGTGTCACTGTAGGCCAACATCAACAGAATTAGCAAATAGCAGAATTAGAGCTCTGGGCTATTCAGATAGTAGAATTATTAATTTTAGGTGGTAAACTGAATATGTTTCATGTGATTGTATAAAGAAGAAAGGATAAGATTTTAAGAAAAACTAATAAAGTGAATTTTAAAAAGAAAAGTGATAAAGCAATAATAGTAGAGGTCACAAATTAGCAGGGGGGAAAAAAACTGGTAGGTATCTTAATGTTGAAAAGATCCCCTGAATGCAGAATAGACTAAGTAACTATAACAAATACATGAAAAATAGTCCTCAAATCTAGACATAACATATATTCAGAAAAGCAAGAATAAAAAGAGAATTCCTAAAAACTTCTAGAAAGGGAAACAAGTAGCTTATATTCACAAAGAAGTACATATCAAGTAACCAGCAAAATATCTCATTAATACTGAATGTTAAAATAACATGGATTAGTTTTCAAACGTCTGAAGGAGAGTAACTTTGGCCTTAGAATCTTATACTTAGGTAAACCATCACCAAACCAGAAAGATAAACAAAAACAATTTGAGTTACATAAGGTCTCAGAAAGTGTCTCATAGATCCATTCTGAAAGAATTATTAGATCATTTACTCCAAGACAAAGGAAGAAAAAGGAGGCAAAAATGAGATGATATAGTCATAATAAGCAAAGAAATAAACACTTACTGTTAAATTGCAAAGGCTGTGGTTTTAAATGCACAAATTAAAAAGAAGAAGTAAAAAAAGAAGAATAAAGTAAGTTTCCAATTGAAGAAACATGAAAAGATATTAATGCAAAATTAATGAAAGTACATAAAAGACTTAGTAAGAAAGATCTGGTTGATCACTCAAACTGAAAGTAAGGTGATTTTTAAAGTTGTGATTAAGCAAATAGATACATACATACAAAATAACATACAAAAAAGTATTTGCATTTATTTCCTGTTTAATTCCAGAAAATAATCCTAAAACCGTGTATGCCTAATAACATGGAATCAAAACATATAAAAGCTGAATGAATAAGTGAATGAATGAATGAAATGTTCAATTCCACAATCATACTGAAGGATTTTAACTTATCTCTTAGAAATTTATATGTTGAACAGATAAACACCAAAAATATAGAATATTTGTACACCATTACAAGTGATCTCATCAATCTCTGTATAGAATCCTGCACTCAGCAATCAGCGAATGTATATCCTTTTAAAAAAATATATTTTATTTGTTTATTTGAGAGAGAGAGCGCAGAGGGAGAGTGAGAGGGAGAAGCAGACTCCCCACTGACTAGAGAGCCTGATGTGGGACTTGATCCCTGGACCCTGAGATCATGACCTGAGCCAAAGGCAGACGCTTAATTGACTGAGCCCCCAGGCGCCCGACATATGTTCTTTCTTAGCGTGACCATGGATTAAAACCCAGTTATATGTGTTTCCACAGCAGATTCTATATCTAGGAGCTGGTGCCAAGAAAGGTATTGGTTGATCTTAGCTAGGCTTAGAATATTGCCAAACAGACACCGCATAAAAAATGGGTCGAGAGATTCTTAGATCATGGAATAAGAGTGGTTGAAGACTTACTATAGCTACTTATATAGGTAAAAACATCTTTATTTTTTCCCTCACAATATGTATGTTCCTGGAACCTGAAGAATAGTTATATTAGAGTATTTCTCAAGAAGTCAGAAGCTCTGTGTACAAGAACCTAATCAAAAAGCTTTCCTTACTCTTCTTAAAAAGCCATTTATTTCATCTAATGGTTAGAGGTTTGGACATGATATCTTAGTTACCCACCCATCCCTAAGGTTTTACTATTTTCAGATTCCTAATGATTTTGGTTTTAGGTTTATATTCTCCAGCAGCATCCTGCAGACACCTAGTTAGTCCTCAGCAACTCATCTATCGAGCTTTACCAGCCAAGGATTTTATCTTCGAGCATTACATTCCTAGTGACTATCAGGGTCTCCATCACGCAGAAGACACTCAGGAAATGACTAGTGAATAGCTGAATTACTAAGTGATAAGGATTTCATTACAACAGTTCTAAAAATGTGTTCCCGGAAATGCTTGACATCACTGAGACCCTTTCAAGGGTTTACAGAGTCAAAAATATCTTCATAATAGTGGTAAGACATTGCCTATTTTTTTGTTTTACTTCTAGTCCCTTTAAGGCATGTGGAGATCAGCAGGCATTAAGGAATGGAAACTATGGAGCTAGAGAGTCAGAGAACAATCTGGAGAGCCAAGTTTGTCCACCTAAGTTCATGACTGAGGACCAGTTCTATTATTCCAATTCAACAGCTCTAATTTGATATTAAACATGTTCATAATACGTAGAACTAATTTAACTTCCCTTCTCTTTTCTTTCAGCTTCAAAATATACCCTAAAATTATTGGAGGTCCCACATGTTTTAATTGTTGAGTTTCTCTCTCTATCCTTGCAAGCATTGTTTGTGTCAGCTCTAACATTTGACTATATATGTAGAAATGCTCTGAGCTCCCCATGGGAGATTTATCATACTTAATACCATCTTAAATACTCTGTTGTTACAAACCTGGTTCCATAGCAAAAAATAGAGAGAAAAGCTCCAGGGAGAAATTTCTCCTTCTATGTAAAATCCTAGCAGTTTAGAGCTGCCAGAGTCTTTAGTGATAATCTGATTCACTGATCTGATTCAAATGATTAAATTATGCCCTACCAAAGCTAAGAGCCCAGTGCCTTCTTTAGGGAATAATTTAGCATTCTGGAGGGAAAAAAAGACTTTTCTCAAATTATCTATTAAAGAGTTAAGCATGAAAAAAAAATTAAAAATTAAAAAAATAAAGAGTTAAGCATGGATCCAATTACTTGCAGATGTATTTTGGGTCAATTTGGAGGACTAGTGCTCTTTCCTCTAATTCTCATCACATTCTGTGAAAATCGTTGCAGCGTGATGTCTTCAATCCTATCAAGAGGAAAGGTAAAGGACAATCAGTACTAATTGATACTAGGCACTGAAAGTAAACCAAGCAATGATGAAATGTATCTACTGTCAGACTCGGCTTATTCGCTTAGTTGTCTCATCTGATACTCTTTGGGAAGAATTTTGAACTTTACTCTTCACTCTGAAGTTTGTGAAAAAAGTCTCCTGGGACTATATATATTTTGTGGGTTATATTGTGTGACAAGGATATTCATTTCTAACAGTCACAAATTACCTATGCTCTTTTCCGAATTTCATGTATACGAAATCCTAAAATTTTGCACTATATTAATACTTTTCCAGAAAAAAGAGGGAGCTAAATGGGGCGCCTGGGTGGCTCAGTGGTTAAAGCCTTTGCCTTCGGCTCAGGTCATGATCCCAGGGTCCTGGGATTGAGCCTCACATCAGGCTCTCTGCTCAGCAGGGAGCCTGTCTCCTCCTCCTCTCTCTCTCTGCCTGCCTCTCTGCCTACTTGTGATCTGTCTGTCAAATAAAAAAAAAAAAATCTAAAAAGAGGGAGCTAAACAATACAACATAATGTAATCTCTCTCCCCACCTTACTCTTCTGTGCTATCACTATATTATGATTGTTATGTAACTTACATTTTTAAGTTGTATCAAAGCAGAACATAGTTTTTCTTCAGGGAAAAATTTTTATTTGCATTTTTGAGGATAACGACTTTCCATATGTACAAATCTAAACATAAATATTCGATTATACTAAAGAACATAAATGTATGCATGTGCCTTCTGATCTATTTCCTTTCAAGTTTTTTGGTTTTTTGTTGTTGTTGTTTTTTTTTAACGAATACAGCTTTAGCCAGTACTCAAGAACAAACATGACATATTTAGTGATGCCAAATCATATGTCCAAAGGGATGGAGAATATGTGTGAGGAGCTGATGAATAATGATTAATGGTGATTATGATGATTAGGAATAAATGATAGGTCCTGGATATTTTGTAGTTCTCACCCCCTCCCATTTGTATAACAGATGACAAATGCAACGTACAGCTGCATCGCAATTAAATCCCTTTTCCTTTGTAGAATTAGAACCCTTTTTGATACCATTTAATATGCTGGGTCTATAAGGCAACTATACACACATTAATGTGACATTAATGATTTAACCAAAATTATAGAAAATGATACTGGTCTAAATAATTTACAAAATCACAGAAAATATTTATGATGTGGGTGTTTAAAAATGACAAAAATACCAAATTTACATAAACCATATACATTTTACAAGAGAAAAGTGTTTATTGTCAGAATTCCAACAGGTAGATTATTCCCTTTTCATGTAAGGCATCTATAAAAAGGCACAAATGCCAAGTTTTGGCATGAATGCTCTCTTGGAATTAGTTTAATCAGCATATCTACAGGTGGCACAAGAGAAAAGGATTGAGAAGTTTGTTGATAAGACGGGGTCATTCCCGAATCCCATTTTGGCTGTCCTCTTCAGCAGCATTTTAAGCCTCTGGAACTGACTCATAAAATCTTATTGATTTGGGAAATAATTTTTCTGCTTTCTGCCATAAAACTAAAAATCCTTATTTTGTAACAACAGTATCTGTAAAATGTCAAAAACTTGCTGTGTGTTTAGCAGAGTTGAAATGCTCTCATTGGTTCAAGAAGATGCCAGTGGTAGTTTAGATGACTCACAAGGTAGGTAGTGATCATTGTACATGTACTGTCTTTGTTTCAGTTCTAGAATGTATAGCAGCAAATAGTCCTTATGCTAATTGGCTCACTACCTGGTAACTTTTGAAAGAACTTTTTTTTTTTAAGATTTTATTTGTTTATTTGCCAGAGAGAGCGAGTGAGCACAGGCAGGCCGAGTGGCAGCAGAGGCAGAGGGAGAAGCAGGCTCCCCACTGAGCAAGGAGCCGATGTGGGACTCGATCCCAGGACGCTGGGATCATGACCTGAGCCAAAGGCAGCTGTTTAACCAACTGAGCCACCCAGGCGTCCCTGAAAGAACTTATTTTTGATCAAAGTCAATTTTTTCAAATTTTTTGTTTTGCTACTCTAATAGTTTCTTAACCTTGTCACGGATTGAGACTATGAATAAATGAATTTTGCCTTACTTACTTTTAAATCCTCAGTACTTAGCACATGGCAAATAGTATGCATTAAATAAATGTTTACTGTGTGATGATAATAATGAATGAGCAAATTATTCTATGAATACTGCTAACTCATTCATTTCGCTGTGAATCATAATAATAACACTTTTAATAAGTTTCCCATTGTTGTTATTAGTAGTTAAGAAAGCACCAGGAATAGTATCTGCTCAGTTGGAATATAAATAAATAACAGAGTAAAAACCATTGCTTTGAAAACCCCAGCTATCCACCTAATTTAATTTTTCTGACAATATTGGTTGTGAAACAAAACCTACATAAATCATGATAGAAAATTCAGGCATCATAATTAAAACTGACCTTCTCTCTCTCTTGTCTATCATCTGATTCTTTTTTGCAAAAATACCACCAAGGCTTTTATTTATCATATTGGCTAAAATGTCAAGGTCTCTGATGATTATGACTCTCAGAGAAAAGCTTTACCAAAAAAATGTAGCACTTATAATACTTCAAAATAAAAAAAATTGCTACACAAAAATGTTTTTATTTTGAGCTCTGCAGTATTGTAACTTTGTAGCAATTTATTATATTCTCTGAATTTCGAAGTTAAATAAACACAATTATAACAGTAAGTCATGCTTCTCAAAGGGAAAGAGAGAAACAAAGTATCAAAACAATTGTACAATAGGATAAATGACAACAGCATCTAAGATTAAAGTATGAGCCTTCACCAACCAATAGGAATTCTATGATTAGCCTCTTATTTGTGAGATAGTCTGGTGTGAATAAAAGATAGGGAAGAGGGATAATTAATTCTGTAAAATACTAGGCATTTTCAGAAGAGCAGAACAGAAATTATAAAAGGACCAGGGCTTTGGGAGCTCCTAAAGGATTAATTTCCAGGTCTAGCCAGATTGAAAGCTGTGCAAATTTTTCCAAATTATCATGCACACAAAACTAGTGTATATTAAATTTTTTTTTAAGATTTTTTATTTATTTGTCAGAGAGAGAGGGAGAGAGAGCAAGCACAGGCAGACAGAATGGCAGGCAGAGGCAGAGGGAGAAGCAGGCTCCCCACCAAGCAAGGAGCCTGATGTGGGACTCGATCCCAGGACACTGGGATCATGACCTGAGCCGAAGGCAGCTGCTCAACCAACTGAGCCACCCAGGCGTCCCAAAACTAGTGTATATTAATAAAGTTTGCACTATAGTTGTATCTGCAGATATAGGGAGGACAAAAAAACCTTTAATATAGTGCACTAGGCTCTACATGACTTAATTTCTGTTTCTAGTTTGATCTCTCAGCAACCACGTCACCGTATGTTTCTATAAAAAGTAACTCCTTTCAGATTATTAAACTTTCTTATTGCCTCTCATTTTGGACCTTTTCAGACTGTGTTCTTGCTGTCTGGAGTACTTACCCCTCGCCCCATTCTCACTTCCTTGGGTGACTCTTATTCACCCTCCATAATCCAACATGGAAGTCACTTGGCAAATGCTTGGCTGATTCCACCAAAATTACGTTATGTGTCCTTTCCGTGTTCTCATTTTTCAACCCAGAGTTTATCACATTGGATTGTAATTCAAGGTACGCTCTCTACCATAAGCCTCCTAAGTTCTCTAAAGGCAGGAGATCTTCCAGTATCAATATCCCTCTTGTTTATTATTATATGCCTAATTCCTAGCACGGTGCCTGTTTCAAAAATGCCCCTACTGATTTAATTCAAAATCAAAGGGTGAAGGAAAGTGGTTATTCATTCAGCTCTTATTAACTGCTTATTACAGTGCCTAAATAACTCAAAGGAATCAGAAACTAATAATACTAGGCAAGGGCATCGAAACAAAAACAAAAGTTCAGCTGCAAACAGTTCAGGAATTCAGACCAATATAGGCAGAAGGATAGTTATGTCATTTAATGGTCTGGGCAGCAGGATTGGAAAAATGGGTCATTTGATGGTAAAGAGGGGATCAAGAATATAGCAGCAAGTAGAACTAAAAACAAACCTCAGCTTTAGACAAAAAATATTCTGTGCACTTATTTTCAAGACAAAAACTGATCTTTAATCAAAGTTGAACAGAGAACAGAGTGACTTTTTTTAAAGATTTTATTTATTTATGACAGAGAGAGATGGCGAGAGAGGGAACACAAGCACAGGAGAGCTGGAGAGGGAGAAGCAGGCTCCTCGCTGAGCAGGGAGCTCCATCTGAGGCTCATATCAGGACGCAGGAATCATGACCCGAGCCAAAGGCAGATGCTTAATGACTGAGCCACCCAGGAGCCCCTAGAGTGACATTTAGCATTTGCCTTAAAAATGTATTACTTCATATAATATGAAAAGCATGAAATCAACTTGAATCATAGACTTAAATGTAAGCCTGAAACCATAAAACTCATTGAAAAAACATAGGAAAACATCTTTGTAAATTTGAGGTAGTAACATTTCTTAAATACAAAATCAAAACTTATTCTTAATAAATTTATATCAGATGTTACATATGTGTAAAATTTCTGTTCTTCTAAAGATATTGTTAAGAGAATGAAAGGAAAAACTACAGACTTGGGGAACCTGGGTGTCTCAGTCATTAAGCATCTGCCTTTGGCTTGGGTCATGATCCCAGGGTCTTGGGATCAAGCCCCGCATCAGGCTCCCTGCTCGGCGGGAAGCCTGCTTCTCCCTCTTCCCCTACCCCTGCTTGTGTTCTTTCTCTCACTGTATATGTCTCTGTGAAATAAACAAAATCTTAAAAAACAAAACAAAATAAAACAAAAACACGAAAAACTACAGACTGTGGTAAATGTTTTCAAACATAGCTAGTTGAGGACTTGTGTCTAGGATATATATAGGAATCTCAAAATTCAGTTACTAAAACAAACATCCCAAGTACAAATGGATAAAAGATTTAAACAAACACTTCAATGAGGAAAAGATAGTCTGACTTTAAGGAAAAGGAAAAGAGATCATTATGCCACTATGAGATATCACTACACACCAGTTTAAAACACCAAAACACAAATAAAATAAAAAACAAAGTAGAACACTCAGATAAACAATCTGACAATCTCAAGGGCTAGAAAAGATGTTGAGCAACTGGAATGCTCATACATTGCTGCTTGACATGCAAAATATTATAGCAACTTTGGAAAATAGTCTGGCCCTTCTGCTAAAGTTAAATATTTATTTTACCTGATGGGGGAGAAACTTGCCTTCACACAAGAAATCTGTACATGAATAGTTATGTATATTAATATTTATGGTGTCTTTATTCATAATTGCCAAAAGCTAGAAATAAGTCAAATGGCTTTCAAGTGGGAGAATGGATAATCTGCGATATACCCTATACCAGAATACTGCTCAGTAATGAAAGGTAATTTTAATAAATACTTACCTGCACTTGAAGTATGAGTTATATTCATCTTTCCTTATGGATATCTAACAGTTGCAAAATCATTTGTTGAGAATACTATACTTCCTCCACTGCATTACCTTTACACTATTCTCAACATCAGTTGACCACCATCTCACCACTCCTTTTCATCATGGTCCTAGAAGTCCTTACTAATGCAATAAGACAAGAAAAGGAAATAAAAGAGGTACAGAGAGGAAGGGACTAATAAAACTGTCTTTGTGGATGGCGTGATAGTCTAGGCAGAAAATCTGAAAGAATTGACAAAAGAATCCATTGCTTTCCTTTCAAGTGAAATTTGAAATTAAAAACATAATACCATTTCTATTAGCATTGCCCAAAACGAAGCACTTAGGTATAAATCTAACAAAATATATGCAAGCTCTATATGAGGAATTGTTCATTAATATTGTCTAGATGTCAGTTCTTCTTAACTTGATCTATTGATTCAACACAATACTGGTCAAATTTCATGATGTTGTTTTATGGTTATACACAAACTGATCCTAATATTTATATGGAGGCAAAAAGACATAGAACAGGTGACACGATATTGCAGGAGAAGAACAAAGTTGGAAGACTGACCCCATTTTACTTCAAGACTTATTATGAAACTACACTGATCAAGGGGCACCTGTGTGGCTCAGTCAGTTAAGCATCCAGCTCTTGGTTTCAGGTCAGGTCTGATCTCAATGTCATGAGACCAAGTCCTGCATCAGGCTCCCTGCTCAATGCGGTGCTTCTCTCTACCATCCATGGGCTGAAAATAGGGTTAGTCAAGTGAGGCAGAGACTGTTGGGGTCATGCAAGTGCAGGGTCAGATCCTGTCTCTTGTTTAATATTTTTTTCCCCACTCCCCTCACCTTGATCCTGGTCCTGCCTGACTCAGTAACATATACACTTGACCCTTCCTTGTCTTCCGGTTACTAGGAAGTATTAACACACTCTCTTATTTCTGACATTTATTCAGAAAAGGATGAATAAGAAGAGCATAGAGGATTTTTAGGATAGTGAATATACTCTGTATAATACCCTAATGATGGGCATCATTAGATATTTGTCCAGACCCTTGGGATGTATAACACCAAGAGTGAACCCTAAGGTGAACTATGAATTTTGGGTGATTATTATGTGTCAATATAGGTTCATCTTTGGTAATAAATATACCATTCCAGTCAGTGATGATGATAGGGAAAAGAATATATGAGAAATCTCTCTACTTTCTTCTGTTTCATGAACTGAAAACTTCTCTAAATAATTAAATCTTTAAAAACATTGCTTAACCAAATATTTGTAGGTCTATAGTAAGACTCTATTTTGTGCCATGGAGCTATGATTCTATCCGTTCTCTAATAACACATTTTCTTAACTAGTCTAACTTTATAATAATTATTAACATCAGGAGAATTGTATCTTCTAACTTTATTCTTTTTCCAAAAATGTCTTTTTGCTTTTTTTTTTTTTTGTCCTTTGCATTTTCATATAAATTTTAAAAATCAACTTGTCGATTTTGGGAGAAATTCTTCCTGGGATTTTGATTCTTGCTGGATTAGTTGAATCTATAGATGAGGTTTTTTTTTGTTGTTTTTTTTTTTTAAGATTTTATTCATTTCATTTGACAGACAGAGATCACAAGTAGGCAGAGAGGCAGGCAGAAAGAGAGAGAGAGGAGGAAGCAGGCTCCCTGCCGAGCAGAGAGCCCGATGCGGGGCTCGATCCCAGGACCCTGGGATCATGACCTGAGCTGAAAGCAGAGGCTTTAACCCACTGAGCCACCCAGGCACCCCTATAGATGAGTTTTGTTAGACTTGCCATGTTAATGCTATTGAGTCTTCCAATGCATAAACACAATATATTTTGCTCTACTTATTAAGTTCTTTTTTGAGTACCATTAGCAGTAATTTATGCTTTATAGCACATAGATCTTGAATATATTTTGTCAGATTCATATCTAAGGGTTTCATGCTTGGGTGCAAATTTAAATGTTATTTTTCATAAATCCTTAAAAATTTTAGAATAGAGTTAGATTAACAAAATTTTACAAGTGCAGAGTTCCAGGATAGCCCTCATCCATTGTTAACAAGTAAGGAACCCACATTGTTCCATTGTTATTAATTAAACTTCACATTTTGTCAGTATTTTGTTAATGTCTTTTGTTCCTAGATCCTATCCCAAATACCACATTACATTTAGTTGTCATGTCTCCTTAGGCCCTTCTGATCTGCTACAGTTTCTCAGAGTTTCCTTGTTTTTGGTGATCTTGACAGTTTTGCGGAGTATTAATAAAATGTTTTGTGGAATATTTTTCAATTGAGATTTGTCTGATATTTTTATCTCATGATTAGATTGGAGTTGGGAGTTTGGGAGGAAGATCATGGAAATAAAGTGCCGTTCTCATCACATTGTATCAGGAGTACATGCTATTGACATGACTTATGACTGTTGATGTTAACCTTGACACCTGGCAGAGTTAATTTGTCACATTTCTCCACTGTAAAGCTGCTTTTTAAGTGGTATTTTTAAAATTATGTTTCCCGTTTTTCACTACTAGTACATAGAAATATAGATTTTTTCTATATTGACCTTTTATCCTGTGATCTTGCTAAACTCACTTGTTTGTTCTTTAAGCTTTTTGTAGATTATATTGGATATTCAATCTAAAAAATCATGTCGTCTGCAAATAGATGGTATTTTTTTTTAAGATTTTATTTATTTATTTGAGAGAGAGACAGTGAGAGAGAGCATGAGCGAGGAGAAGGTCAGAGGGAGAAGCAGACTCCCCATGGAGCTGGGAGCCCGATGTGGGACTCGACCCCGGGACCCCGGGATCATGACCTGAGCCGAAGGCAGTCGTCCAACCAACTGAGCCACCCAGGCGTCCCAGATGGTATTTTTTTTATATCTAATCTGTATGCCATTTATATATGCATGAACATTTGTATCTATGTATGTATATCTGTATATGTACTGTCTCATTGCATTGGCTAGGACCTAATATACCATGTTCAATATGACTAATGAGAATAGATATCCTTTTCCCTGTAACTGTGAGGAAAGTATTCTGTTTTTTCATCAAAAAGTACTACACTGCTTACAGAGGTTTGTCTTCTTAGATACCCTTTATCAGATACAGCAAGTTCCTTTGCTTAGTTTTCTGAGAGTTTTTGTCATAAATATATATTGGATTTTGTGTGAAATCTTTTTTTTTTTTTTTGCATTTGAGACAATTATATTGTTTTGCTTCTTTAGTCTGTTGACATGGTGCGTCACATTGATTATTTTAAACCACCAAGGGATGCTTTCTCCAATATTCCTGTTCACAATCTTTCTCTTCAGCACCTGGTAAAATCTCTGGAGAAGAGCCCTCAAGTGTATTCGTGTTTGTAGCTCTCAGGAGCTCTATAATCTCATGCTACCCAATACTCAGCCTTTAGCAAACTGTCAAATCTTGTAGTTGAAACCTTTTTAACCACTTCTATACTATCCCTCCCTGTCTTCCTCCTGTGCTCTGCTGTAGGAGAGTCAATGGTTGTGCCACAACTAATTTTGAAGTGCCTGTTTTTTCAAACATTTCAGCCTTGTTGATTTTTTGTAACTTTCACATCTCTGATGGGTTCAACAAAATGTCTGATTTTATGGTTTGCACTGTGTTTTACTCATTGTTAGTGTGGACATGGCAGGTTTTCCAGCTCTCTAAATTCTCGGTAGAAGATGGTAGTCATTTTGATTTAAAAAAATTTGCTTACCTCTAACAATAAAATGATCCAGGAATGTCCTTTCTCCAGAGAATTTAAATATAACCTCTTTTTTGAAGAGTAAAATGTAGCAATGGTGTCAGTTTGGGCTCAAGTTCAGCATAGGCAAGGTAAATTTTAACATTTGTTCTGTATAGCATCTTGTCCAATGTTAGAACATAGGTCTGGGATAATATTTGCATTTAAGGAAACTCTCTCTCTATGCTTAAAATTAAGAAGCCAAAGGATAATTATAGCATTTTTGGTGGAATAAATGAAAAAGCAGATTAGGATATGAACCTCTTTGTAGTTACATAAATCAAGCCTGCTGACTCTTTACCTTAACTATGATACTAGCAAATGCCACTCAAAGGAGGATTTCACATTACTTTTTAAGAAGTATATAAATGGTAACAACAAATGTGGTTTAGCATTGTTCACATTGTGGAATTTTATATGAATGTACATCACATAAATATATTGATTCTTTACTTCAATAATATTTATTGAACATATAAAATAAGATAAACACTGATATGACAGTTATGGAAGAAACATTCAGAGAGGCAGTTAGGAGATCTGAGTTTAGCCCTGATGTTATTACTAACTCTTTACATTATGTTGGATGAATCAATTCTCTGGACAAAATGAGTGGGAGTGAATTATATCAAGGGTTACAGTTGTATAGCCATACCACTACATCCCACTCAAATCTATTTCACACACCTATGATAAACCAGGTAATTCATATATGATTATTCAACTTAAGACAAGTTGGATTGCTTTTAAATTTTTATCTTAAAGGGATCAAAGAGCTAACAATAGTAAAAAAAAAAAAAATTAAGATCTGGGAGAGGACAGAGACATTGAGAGGTGCACCTAGTATCAAAGCTCCCTGTTGTGCTGAGAGTATATGCCAATCAATTATACAAGACTGATGAATCACTGACCTCTACCTCTGAAACTAATAATACATTATATGTTAATTAATTGAATTTAAATGAAAAACAAAACAAACAAAAAGTATAACCTGAAAAAAAAAAGTGACTGAGAGCTGGATATATTCTTTTTGGCAGCCTTGCAAATTCAAATGGACCGAAGTGGGAGTCTGTGGTCTGAAGTTAGAAAGGTGAGGAAGATGGTTAGCAGGAATGTAAGAGGAGATGTTTAGAAAACAAAAGTTGTCCTGTTCTGCAGGT
>NW_019154107.1:8217789-8258552 GCF_002288905.1 Enhydra lutris kenyoni | reverse complement strand
AAGTTTCTTAGGCAATGAGGAATCTCTGTTAATAGCTCTCTTCCAGGTAAAGAGCTTTTCTTGAATCTGCTGGGTTTTGATTGCTTTCAACTCAAAATAATGTTCATGCCAAAGTGGCCTCTGTTAATAGCTCTCTTCCAGGCAAAGAGCTTTTCTTGAATCTGCTGGGTTTTGATTGCTTTCAACTCAAAATAATGTTCATGCCAAAGTGGCCTATCTTGGAGTGGCCTGACTTTTGCCCCTGCATATACATATATTTTTATAATTTATAAATGCATGAAATATATATATTTATTTATACACTTGGTATAAATGTATAAAATATGTTAAAGTGACATTGATGGCTGATTACCTTTTGAACATGGTGAATTAAACTGTTGTCTTTCTTCTAGTCTATTTCCTCATTTTGAATCATCTTTTAAGAGGATGTTGGAACTTCTAAATTAATCTTCTTCACCTTTCAAATTCTCTTTGAATTTTTTTTTTTAATTTTGCTCTCTGTTGCCATTTTGGGAAAGAACCATTAATTGGGTATAATTTTTAGTTCTCTCATCTGTCCTCTGTCTATTCCACCATTTAATTTAGTCATCATCTCTGGTTATTTCTTACACTTAATAATGCAGTCTTTTCAAGTAACTTCCTTTTCCTGCTCCATGCATGTAATATTAATATTAAGTAAACTTATTTCCATTTCTTTCACTTGTAGTTACATTAACAATATTTCTCTGTGTGTAACTTCTATTTCTTGAGTTGCTCTTCTGTCATTCACATTATTGGCTTTACTTAAATGTTTGGTGACCTTTAAACAGGGCAATTTTACATAGCGATGATGTGAAAAGCAAGTTAGAATGGGTTAAAGCTTGGATGAAAAGTCAGAAAATGGAAATCTAATGAATACCCAATATTTCTAGAAGAGTGTCTTTAAAAGCTAGAAAAAGAAGTGGGGGGACACAATAGTTGGAGAAGATAAGGCGCCAAAAGAGAGGTTTTGTTTGAATATTGGTGTGTTTTGATTTTTGTATTTTATTATTTAGAAGGTTGGAAACCACATTATGCTCCTTTGCAATATGACCTTGCCATGTCCAGTCTAGGGGTGGCGTCTATTTCCCTGCCTCTTGAATCTGGACTCTGCTCTAGTATGTGGAATAAGAAACAAAGGGTAACTTGTAATATCAGACATTAAGAAATCTGTAACTATAAACCATACCATTTGGAATGCTTCCTCCTGGGAAAAAAAAAATCAACAAGTAAGACATACAACTACCATAAGGCAACTGTGCTGTGAAAAAGCTTAAATAAGCACCATGAGGAGAGAGAGGAAGGCCATGGAAGATCACGAAGGTGTCAGACCTGTGAGTGAAGCAGTATAGACTTCAGCCTAGCCCAGTCAGCACCTGATTGCATCTGAGTTACTAAAGCAGGACAGCCTCTCAGAACTCTGAATTTCTGACCTGTGGTTTCATGAGCAAATAAAATGGCAGTTTAAACTTTTAAGTTTTAGGGTAGTTTGATATGTAACAATAGATAACTAAAATAATTAGAGGATATTTATTAGCAGCTACATTTTTCCTCCTGGGCACAAATATTTTTAATGGGTTAGTATTCTATGGAGAGGTTTTTTTTTTTAATTAACTTTAAGACATATAGAACGTTTATAAAGATTAAAATAGCAAACACTCCTGTGTTAATTACCCAGTTTAAGAAATGAAAATTACAAAAGGTAATAACAACCCCTGCTACAGCCCTCCTCTTGTGAGAAACCACTATCTTATAATGCTGTTTATTATTCTTAATAATGTCCTACCTGTTTTCTACATATATTTTTTTTCCTTAAGCATTACAGATTATTCTTATGCACATTTAATCTTCATACAAATGACATTTTACGAAATTGTCCATCAGCAAATTGCCATTTTTTGGTGTGCAATATTAGTTTTTAGAGATCCATCTGTATCTCTAAATCACTTTATTTATTCTGAGTTGTTTCCTGTTGTTTGTACTATGGTGTTTGCTATAAATATTCTGGCGCCTTTGCACCCAGGAGTAAAAGAGCTGAGTTGTAGGGTATGTAGTCTTGCTTTTGTTAGAGATGATCAAATTGACACAGGCAGGCTGGGTATGAAGACTCAGAGGGGGTCACACAGGACCAGATGGGGGTCCTTGGCTTTGGACAGGATACAAATCAAATGAGAACCAGGGAGACGTGAAAATAGAGTTGTATTGGATAATGTAAGTGATGGCTAGAGTATAACAGATGGAGTGTGTGAGAGACTCAGAAATGAAAGGAGAATGTGTATCTCTGTCATTCAGGGTTAGGTGTTTATATTGGAAAGGGGTCCAGGACACATGTTCCTTCAGGAATCCAGGGTAGAGTCTGACCAAATGTGAGCATGAGGTAAATAATAGGTGTTATTTCATAAATTGCCAAAGGTAGGGGATATCGATGCTGGTGTCAGCCAATGTTTGTTCCAAGCTAATGTCCTTGAACAGTTGGGGATCCAGTTCTTCTTAGATCTTATCAGGTATTTGAGGCCCTAGGGTGAAATCCAGAGAATGATTAACTTTCTTGCTTCCCCTTTGGAGCAGGAACATAGCTTCTTTGGTTTACTCACACAGAAAATACAGACCATGATTAAATGGGGCCTGGTAGGAAAATAGCAGAGATGGAGACTTTCTAAAAGTGGAGTCACTTGTTTCCCTATCTCAAAATTGTTTATCAGAAGTAAATTTTTTACACAATACTATCTACTTTCTTGAGATTCATTGAGCTCAAAACATAGTAATGGAGATGTGCTTCCTTTTACAGTTTTGCCTTGGCAAAGTCAATATGTAGATGTCTCAACCTATGATGTGACATGAAATATATATGTTATTTAATTATTCGTGTAGTTGGGAGAGTAATGGTTCAGAGTGTGGGGTAAAAACCAGAAATAGTTAACATTTCATCTTTTATGGACTTCAAATTTGGCTGAGAGTTCTCCTTTATTTTCTCCTCCTTCTTTTTAAAAAATTCATAGCCAAAATCAAAAAGAGAAATTTCATATCTCCTTATTTACCTCCCATGCCAGCATATTCACCTCCTGGTTATCCTTTTTTAGATTAGAAGATTAATTTTTCTCCCTACTTGCCTCTTTCTCCTTTGATACAATTCAGTATTCTATGTAACACTGACTTCTACTTTTCCTCCGTAACTTAGTCTCTTTCTGCAGGACATAACTCTGAAGAACAAAATTAAACAGAACACAAGAGAGTTTTAAAGTACAGATAAAAAGTTATTTCTCCACACTAATGGTGGAATAGATTTATACATATTGCATTATTGGTAGTTCCCAATCCACCACCAGAAATCAACAGCAAAAGATCTACACACTAGCAGTCTGAATTGTTGCCCGGAGTGCTGTATTTGTAAATATGTAATGGAAAAGGAAAAACAATCAAGCTCTAAATTGGGTTTCACATTCCCTTTGATAGCACCCTCCTCATACAGGAGGCAGCACCTGAGCTACAGTACTCTACCAAATTAGGTTCTTTCCCGGGGAAACACATATATGTGGAGGGAAGCATTTCTTGGCTCCATACATTTCACCCTTCTCTTATATTGTTGCAGGGAGAATACTCTCTAAAACTCTGCACAGGGGTACCTGGGTGGCTCAGTTGGTTAAGCAACTGCCTTCGGCTCAGGCCATGATCCTGGAGTCCTGGGATCGACTCCCACATCGGGCTCCCTGCTCAGCAGGGAGTCTGCTTCTCCCTCTGACCTCTCCCCTCTCATGTTCTCTCTCTCAAATAAATAAATAAAATCTTAAAAAAAAAAAACTCTGTACAAACTCTAACAGTAATATTTTGTATAACAATCCTAGACATCATTTGAAAAGCCCCTCCTTTGTATCATCTTAAGTTTAAACGAAATTCTTAAAGTTCCAGGGTAAAATTAAAGTTATCAAAGATTTATATTCACAATAAAGCAGGGTATTAAAGTCTTTGATGATCATTAGTTTGAAACTACTGATAACTCTACTCCATACTTGAGGAATGAGAGAAAACACAGTTTGGATCTAGTATCTAGTGTATGAATCTGCTTTACGTCATTATATAGCATTGTTTCTGTTTTAATATTACAGTACTTTACCTCAATTTTCCTCAATTTGTAATTGGAACCCAAACAAAATTATAATTACTAACACATTAAATACTTACATATGCCAGATATTATATTAATTACTTTATACATTTTTTAACTTATTTCCCTCAACTTATGTATCAATAATGTCCCCATTTTACATATAAGGAAACTGAGGCATATAAAGACTTTCAGACATTTAGATGTATTTATAGGAAAATCTATTATTTTGTGTTTATTCAATTCCCTACCTTTAAAACAAACTAAAACTGAGAGGACAGGAATGCCTGGGTGGCTCAGTCAGTTAAGCATCTGCCTTTGGCTCAGGTCATGATCCCAGGGTCCTGGGATTGAGTCCTGCATCAGGCTCCCTGCTCAGTGGGGAGTCTGTCTCCTTCTGCCCCTCCCCCTGCTCATTCCCTCTCCCTCTCTTTCTCCTTTTCAAATAAATAAACAAAATATTTTTTAAAAAACTGAGAGTATATACACATAACCTTTAAGAATGGTATTTAGAGATTACGAAGTTAAATTAAACAAAAATGTAAAAATAAATAGAAAAGTAAATTAATTGCATAGAAGCTCTCTTAAAAAAAACCTATGCAACTCCAAAGCCAATATAAAATCAAGAGTAAAAGATAACGAAAATAGCTTCATTCATACTTTAATTCCTCATATGAATTACAGGAAACTATTTATAATGAAAAATAGTCCTTCTATACATTATAGACTTTCAGGCATTGGTAACATCATTGGACCTTGGGTTGTGATCATGACCCAACACTTCTGTCCTCCTTGGTTTGTAATGGCATTTTTTACTCTATAAATCCATCTCCTGTTAGTTACTCATTGAACAACCAAGTTTATGGTGTGAACAGATAAGACACTTGATTGTAGGAAGGTAGGGGAAGGACAGTAGAGTATCCTCCTATCTCAGAAGGCACTTTGAGATCCAAAAACAAAACAAGTGACTCTATACAGTTTATGTAGCATTTTATTCAGGGTCACTTATAGCAGGAATAGAGCAGTTGATGATCCAGAGCTGTGCAGCTGTGCAGCTACAAAGTCCAGACCTTAATCCACAGATTTTATAGGGTGAGGGGATGTGTAGAGGGCATTGTGGTGAGGTTCTAACACTTAGCAGACCTCATGGTGCCACCTGTGCACCAGAAACGGGGAGGGAAAACTGTTATCTTGGGGCACCTGGGTGGCTCAGTGGGTTAAAAGCCTCTGCCTTCGGCTCAGGTCATGATCCCAGGGTCCTAGGATTGAGCCCCACATCGGGCTCTCTGCTCCACGGGGAGCCTGCTTCCTCCTCTCTCTCTGCCTACTACTTGTGATCTCTGTCTGTCAAATAAATAAATAAAATCTTTTAAAAAAAAGTTAATTTAGAAAGATTTTACATTGAGCTAAAGAGAAACAACAGTGTAGTTGAGAAAGACCAAGTTGTTTTTTGAGATGAAGATTCAGCCAAGAATTGCCAGTTATTTTAAGGCCAGGATTTTTAAGAGTATGGAAGAAAGGAGGTGAAACAGGGGTTGAGAAGATTAAAAAGGCAAATGGAGAACCCCCTTAAGAATAATCATATAGGTGTGGTATATATATACAATGGAATACTATGCAGCCATCAAAAGAAATGAAATCTTGCCATTTGCAACAACGTGGATGGAACTAGAGGGTATTATGCTTAGTGAAATAAGCCAATCAGAGAAGGACAATTATCATATGATCTCCCTGATATGAGGAAGTTGAGAGGCAAAGTGGGGGGCTTGGGGGTAGGGAAGGAAAAAATGAAACAAGATTAGATCAGGACGGAGACAAACCATAAGAGACTCTTAATCTCACAAAACAAACAGGGTCGCCGGGGGCAAGAGAGTAGGGAGAGGGTGGTTAGGTTATGGACATTGAGGAGGGTATGTGCTATGGTGAGTGCTGTGACGTGTGTAAACCTGGCGATTCACAGACCTGTACCCCTGGGGCTAATAATACATTGTATGTTAATAAAATTTTTTTTTTTAATTTTTAAAAAAGAATAACCATCTAGGCTAAAAATATGTAACGATGTACTACTGATTGTGTACTTTACCCAAGAGAATATGCTGTGTGAATATTCTTATAAACTGAAATTCTTTAATTCTACTTGCTTTGTATTCATCACTTCATGCAATATATATTTGTTGTTTGCCCACTATATTGTGAACTTTATGAAAATTTTGAATCTTAGTTTTTTATTCTATAAATAAATGTATAGAGACACTTCTATAGAGTAAGAGAGAGTAAAGAAATGTATAGAAAAATTTTTCCATTTATTCACTATATTCTTGAACTTATTTGATCTAAAATCACCTGTTCTTTTCTCCTCCCCTAGTTGCTTTCACATTTATAAAAATAATAATAAATTTATACTTCTCAGACATTTCTGGTAAGATGTATGTCTTTACCATTTGACTATATAACAAGCAATTAAGAATAGAAGTTATTTAAAATTCCACAATCTCCTTTCAGAACTTTTTTTTTTTATAAGAGCATAAATTTATACAGCTTTCAACACTGAGTCCTAAAGGTTTTAGTGAAAGAGCAGAGAAACTATTTCTATTTTGCACTTTACTAATTCTCATTATTTTGTAGTGTCATTGAAGTGATGTAAGTTCATCTGTGGAAATTCAATTAAGTGTTTCAAAATGGAAATATGACAAGTAAGAGATACAATTTAAAAATATTTTATAGCACTAGAGATAAAGAAAATAAGACAAATGTCTATATAATCTCGTGCCCTGAGTTGAAGGTGAAGATTAATTATAAGGATCTGATGTTAGATGACAGAAAATGTGACTTTTATTTTGAGACTTTTATGAAGTTCCTAAACCAGCACTACTAAAGTATTACCATCTACTGATTTTTCTAAGTAGACTGGAAATACAGATAGCTACTTACAGGATTTAGGGAAAGAAAGGAATACATTTTTTTTCCTATAAATTCTGAACTTCTTTCCCCCAACAAAAAGTGATTGAAGTATTTTGATTTTTATAAACATCAACAGTTTGAAAAATGCCTTTTTAAATTAACATGCAATAATTTAAAATACTTCCTTAAAGAGCCAGTTTGCATTTGAAATTTATAATATATCATTTTTTAAAATTTTTGGCTGTATAAGGTAGTACATTAATATTGTAAAATAAAATAAGTTTGATAGATTCTATTTCTTGATTATTTTAGTTTGGATAAATGTTTAAAATCTTCAGTAGAAAGACAATATAATATTTTTCACTGAAAAGTTTATAAGAAATAGAATAATATACACAATATTACTTGGTGTTATAAATATGCTAGATTAAGCATATTATAATTTCTGTCAACATCAGGCCATTTTTTTAAAAAAATTGAAAGGTAAGTTAGTCACAGAGGTAGAATTCAATGAAATTAAACAAAAACAGAGATTTCATTTAGATATAATCTCACTAAGGAGTTCTAGAAAATTCTACAATTGCTTTAGGGTTTGGGTGTCGTAATCTGTGAAGATAACATATACCTTTCCTGTGCATGCTTCCTTTATAAACATTTTTAAAACAAAGAACTTAAAAGACTGCTTTTGGTTGTAAACCTGCATGCTTCCAAACCTCATTCATATTTTGAATTTTAGTTGTTCTCAGTATACTGGCACAGTGGGTCTGTTCTAGCTATTGATCTTGAATAGAACGGAGGAGAAATTTAATGTACTTTGTGGAACCATAGACATTATTTTAAATTATTAAAGTTCAGAATAGCAATGCCCATTCCCTTAAACAAACTGCATGTATCTTGTTTTTCTGCTTCTCTTGAAGCTTGATTACATCTCTACTCAATTACAGAAATGAGCTTTTAATTGGACTTCCTTAATTGGAAGTTTGTCAGTTGCAGAACACAACTGCTCACTTGTTCCTTAAGAATGGGTTAGGTCTGATCTCTGTGAATACAGCGTGAAAGAATGAGGAAGATTGGCGAGGTCTTTGGAAATACCATGTGATTTCTAACGCAGGCTACTAAATTACAAATGATACACAATGATTAGTGATGTCCAACCCTGTCATTTTATTTGTGTGTTGTTGGAATCTGGTAGTACTTATAAGACATCTCTAAATGTAAATGATTTAAGTTACCTTTAATAAAAAATGATGATATTATGGTTTGTTAGAAATTTAAACATGCTCATTTATAAAAATTTAACTACAGTTGACCCTTGAACAACACAAAAGTTAGGGGCACTGACCCTCTGCATAGTCAAAAATCCATGTATCACTTTTGACTCCCCCAAAACTGAACTGCTAAAATGCTTTTGACTGGAAACCTTATGGATAAGATAAACACTTGATTAACGCATGTTTTATATTTTGCATATATTATACACTATATTCTTACAATTAAACTACAGAAAATGTTATTAGGAAAATCATAAGAGAAAATACATTTGTAGTACTGTACTGTATATATTGAAAAAAATCCACATACAAGTGGACCTAAACAGTTCAAACCTGGATTGTTCAAGGTTCAACTATACTCAAAAATTATGACAATTTTAGAAAAAGAGAATCATATTATATGTACTCTTTTTTTTAAGATTTTATTTATTTATTTGACAGACAAAGATCACAATAGGCAGAGAGGCAGGCAGAGAGAGAGAGAGGAGGAAGCAGGCTCCCCACTGAGCAGAGAGCCGGATTCGGGGCTCGATCCCAGGGTCCTGGGATCATGACCTGAGCTGAAGGCAGAGGCTTTAACCCACTGAGCCACTCAGGTGCCCTGTACTCTTTTTTTCTTAACTTTTAATTGTTTATTTTTAACTCCAGCATAATTAACATACAGTGTTATTTTAGTTTCAGGTATACGATATAGTGATTCAACAATTCTATACATTACTCAGTGCTCTTTAGGGTAAGTGTACTCTCTATATGTGTTCTTTTAAAATTACAAGGTAATGTTTTTATTTATACGAAAACAAAAAATAAAATAAATTAAATAGAAACATGGAATAACAGTTTCAGATAAAGTTTTATTATAAAAATCTAAATGAGGGGCACCTGGGTGGCTCAGTGGGTTAAGGCCTCTGCCTTCGGCTCGGGTCATGATCTCAGGGTCCTGGGATCGAGCCCCGCATCGGGCTCTCTGCTCAGCAGGGAGCCTGCTTGCCTTCCTCTCTCTCTCTGCCTGCCCTCTGCCTACTTGTGATCTCTGTCAAATAAATAAAAAAAAAAATCTTAAAAAAAAAAAATCTAAATGATATGATTAATTACAAATTAGATTTTGGGGGCACCTGGCTGGCTCAGTCAGTGGATCATGTGACTCTTCATCTTGGGATTGGGAGTTCAAGCCCCACATTAGGCCCAGAGATAACTTAAAAATAGTTTTAAAAATTTAGATTTTCAAAAACATTAAGAATTTGGTGCCATTTTGGTTTCAATACATGTTCATGTTTCAAATCTACGTGATACATTTTGACACCTTTGGGAAATAAGGGAAAATGAGCCCTCAACCACTTTTATTCCAACTCTCCCTTCGCCATCCTGAGCTTTCTCACTTGTAATGCTTTTGTTATTCTCAAATTTTGTAACATTTATACACTCTTCTCTAAACTTAAAATAGCATCAATTCTTCAAATTGATTTATTTTTTATCACCAGGTTTACTCTCTGTGTCATTTCTGATTTCTTTATTTTAAGTCACACAGCCAGCTAGTTATATTTTATAATCAAGCAGTTTTTGTGTATAAGTTTAATTTATAAGAAGGAAGTTTTATTTTCTGGATGTTACATGAATTAGAATATTTTCTGTTATCTTTTCACTTGAAAGACTTGGCTGGGTATAAAATTCTTGAAAAAGTCTTTCTCTGACAGAGGGATACCTGTAGTGCATTATCTTCTTGAATTGAATGTTGATTTGTAGGAGACCATGGACATGATTTGTTTTGCCTCTATCAGTGTTCATTTATATAGTTTTAATATATTTAATATTCAGTATTTGGCACCACATGCTTTGGCATTCAGCCTTTCATTTCAGTGTTTCCAGAAACAATGTGCCCTTTTGTGTTCACACTGAAATATTTATTTCAATGATGGCTTCTTCTACTTTACATTTACATACTTTTTATGTTTTCCTTTTATTCCATATTTATCATTCCTGTAATCCTTGATTAATTTTCAGGCCTGATCTTTTCAGTTTTGTTTTGGTAATAATCTCAATCCTGTTAGCCATGTTCTTCATTATGTTTTCAGATGCTTGTTCATTTGTATTAATTCTAATATGTCTGCAATTTCTGAAATTTTTTTTCTTCTTTGACTTCCAGAGCTCTAGCAAACTCATAATTTATTTTCTTTTCTCTACTGACATCTATCATGTTCTTTAAAATCTTTACACAAAACATTAAACAGTTTTGTGTTGTTTTTAGAAGGGAAAAAAGAACATTGTCACTATTTTCTTTAAGGTGATAAAAATTACTTGTTGGATTTTTTTTTCATGGTATAGTTTTTCTTTTGTTGTACATCCTTTGTTGAGTGTGTTTGTGTGTGTGTTATTTGTATAATTCATGTTGGTTTCATCATAATTATTCAAATTTGAATGTGAATGGCTACTAAAATTGTTTTGTGCACAATGTCTTGGAAGTAATCACTTGTTATGCAGTTTAGCCTTTAGAGAATATTATGCACGTTACAAAAGTGTTGTAGGAGATGTTATTAACAGAAGGAGATCTGTGCATGGAGAAGGGCATTCACTACTACTTTTCTGAGTGTTATAGTGTTATAGATTCCATTCTATATATTCTATTCATGTTATAATTCCATGAATCAATTTAAAGACTCTCTCAGCAATAATGTCATAAAAATAAATAAAATACACTAGGTATTGCTAGACATTTAAATGTTGATAGCAAACTTAATGAAATGCTCTTAAATGTATCTGTATGATGATAAGTCCAATATGTCAAAGGTCCTCAGTTCCTCCAATACCTTCACAATATACAGATTATTACTATGATAATGAAAGTTATGTTACATATACAGTTAAACTAATATTAATATCAACATTGAAGATTTGTTCTATTTCTTTATTAACTTTATCAATGTCCAGTTCTACCTGAGGGTACAGAAAATATTACCAGATACCAAAGAAAAAATACTGTGTCACATTGCTGATTTATAGGCTCCAGTTTCATCTTTTTTTTTTTTAAGATTTTATTTATTTGACAGAGAGAGACAAGGCGAGAGAGGGAACACAAACATGGGGAGTGGGAGATGGAGAAGCAGGCTTCCTGCTGAGCAGGGAGCCAGATGCAGGACTCAATGCAGGGCTTGATGTGGACTTAATGAAGGGCTTGATCCCAGGACCCCAGATCATGACCGGAGCTGAAGGCAGATGGTTAATGACTGAGCCACCCAGGTGCCCCTCCAATTTCATCTTTGAATGGGGTTTAAGCCTTAACCAACATTCACAGGCTGGGTCCCACTGTAGAGTTAAGATTCATTACTAACTGAATTGGAATTTACAAATCCATGCCTGATCTCAGGTCATGGTGTTTCTCTCTACTCACATTTCTTTTTTTTTTAATATTTTATTTATTTATTTCACAGAGATCACAAGCAGGCAGAGAGGCAGGCAGAGAGAGAGAGAGGAGGAAGCAGGCTCCCCGCTAAGCAGAGAGCCCGATGTGGGCCTCAATCCCAGGACCCTGAGATCATGACCTGAGCAGAGACAGAGGCTTTAACCCCCTGAGCCACCCAGGCACCCTCTACTCACATTTCTATCAAGTTTTGATCTGGGCATATTTTCCTCAATTTAAAACTTATTTCATAATACCATGTAGAAGTTTATTATTAGGTACTAGTATATATACACTCCAAGAAAACTGTGCATTGTGTCTTTGTAATCAATTCTTGAATCTGGATTTTTAGCTAATTTATCATCTTGTATCTCTTTGATGTGCTCTCATGTGTCAGGTCATTGTGTGTGAACACCAGAGCTGATTACTCCTCTTGATTTTGTATAGTGCCTAACTTCCAGGAATTGTGTAGATTTTCCTGCAGTTCCTTGTAGCCAGTGTCCTGTATTTAAAGACAATACAGATCTGTATAGCAACCCATAATTAAAAAGAAAAGAAAACAAAAAAATTATCAAATTCCCAACAGGTTGCCATTGTATTAAGCATATTCTTTTAGTAATCTTCTTTTATATTTATAATTAACTTTTGTACATTTTAAAATAATTTTTACATTTACTAGTATTGTTAAGTACTCAAAGATTTTTCATAGATAAAACAAGTTCCAAATAATTGTAATTATTTTTTTCTTTTTGATTTTTCAGTTTTTCACAACTTGACTACTGAGAGGTTTTTAGGGCACAGCTTTGATCTTTTAACTCTGTTGTAGATCTATTTTGAAGGCCTCTTTCCTTTCTGGCAACAAGGTCTTCCAATCCATTATTCATTTTTTTCTGCCTGAAGACATTAAATCAGTTACTCACTCCAACACACAATTATTTTGAATTGGAAAAGACTCTTAAAATTCTAGCAATTGGGCTTATATTCAGGTACTGGCAACAAGGTCCAGGAATGACTTTTATTTAAACACATTAAGGTTTTATTTTTCTTATTCTCAGGAAGAGTTTCAGAATTCAGCAATTCAATATTAATTATAATATTAAATGTTTTTGCCTTCTTGTCACCCTCATGTCTGTTTTGACATATACGTTGGAAAGTATCCCTAAGCAGAAATATGTTTAGCTAAGTACCTTTTAAAATACACTGAATAAGGGGTGCCTGGGTGGCTCAGTGGGTTAAGCCTCTGCCTTCGGCTCCGGTCATGATCTCAGGGTCTTGGCATCAAGCCCCACATCGGGCTCTCTGCCGCGTTGGGCTCTCTGCTCAGCGGGGAGCCTGCTTCCCCCTCTCTCTCTGCCTACCTTTCTGCCTATTTGTGATCTTTCTTTGTCAAATAAATAAATAAAATTTAAAAATAAATAAGTAAATAAAATACATTGAATAATTATAACAATAATCATTCAATATTTTTTAAACGTCCATGTATTTCTTTTCATTATAAAATATTTCTTAACAGTATCAATCAATGAATACTAGAAGACTGGGTTGTTCTTTTCTGCTATTACTGAGATACCATTAACATATTATCTAAGTTTAAGGTGTATAGAATGATGATTTGCTATACATTTATATTGTGAAATAATTGCCAAAATACATTTAGTTTGATTATCCAGCACCTCACGTAATTAAAAACTTTTGTATGTTATGAGAACATAAAGGATTTACCCCGTTAGCAACTTTCAAGTACATAATACACTGTAGTCATCATGTTATACGTTAGATCCCCAGAACTTCTCATAACTGGAAGTTTGTACCCTTTGACCAATATCTCCCCATTTCCCCCACACCCTAGCACCTGGCAATCAACCATTGTACTTTCTATGAGTTTGATGGGGTTATTTATAGATCCCACATATATGTGAGTATTTGTCTTTCTCCATCTGACTTATTTCGGCTAGCATAATAACCTCAAGGTCCTTCCAGGTTGTCACCAGTAGCAGAATTTCCCTTTTTAAGCTGAATAATATTACTTCGTGTATATATACACAATATTTTCTTTATCCATTCATCTATCAAATGTAACTTAGGTTACTTTAACGTCTTGGCTATCATGAATAATGCTGCAATGAATATGAAGGTACAGATACCTCTTTGAAACAGTGATTTAAATTCCTTTGAATATATACACAGCTGTGGGATTGCTGGATCTTGTGGTAGTTTTATTTTGAATTGTTTGAGGATCCTCTCTACTGTTTTCCATAATGGCAGTACAATTAACTTTCCTACCAACAGTCCACAAAAGTTCCCCTGTCTCTATATCCTCACCAACACTTGTTATCTTTTATCTTTTTAATGATACCCATTCTAACGGGTGTTAAGTGATATCTCAGTGTGCATTTGATATACAATTCCCTGGTAATGAGTGATGTTGAGCATCTTTTTATGTGACTGTTGGCCATTTACAGGTCTTCTTTGGAAAAATGTCTGTTCCATTCCTTTGCCCATTTATTAATTGGGTTGTTTTCTTGCTATGGAGTTATACGAGTTTCTTATCTATTGTGAATATATATATATATATAGTATATTGATCTTTTATCTGATATATGGTGTGCAAATATTTTCTCCCATTCCATAGGCTGTCTTTTCATTGTGTTGATTTTTTTTCTGCTTTGAAAAGAAGTTTTTTAAGTTTGATACACTCCCTCTTGATTATTTTTGCTTTTGTTGCTTATGCTTTTGGTGTCATATCCAAAATATCATTCCCAAGACCAATGTCAAGGTACCTTTCCTTGAAATTTTCATCTGGGATTTTTACAGTTTTAAGGCTTTAAGTCTTTAATCCATTTCAAGTTAAATTTTGTGAGTGGTGTGAAAGAGGGGTCCTATTTTACTCTTTTGCATGTAAATATCTAGTTTTCCCAGCACCTTTTAATAAAAAGACTGTCTTTTTTCCATTGAGTATTCTTGGTTTCTTTTTCCAAATATTAGTTAACCATATATGTGTGCTTTTATTTCTGGGCTCTCTATTCTATTCTGTTGGCACATGTGCCTGTTTTTATGCCAGTACCACTCTGTTTTTTATTACTGTAGTTTTATAGTACAGTTTGAAATAAATATGATACCTACATATCATATCTTTTTTTCTCAAGATTGCTTTGGGTATTTAGGGTCTTTTGAGGTTCTGTTAGAAAATATAAGGATTATTTTTTCTGTTTCTGTGAAAAATGTAACTGGAATTTTAATAGAAATTGCATTGAATTTATAGATGCTGTTCAGTAGAATGGACATTTTAACAATATTAGTTCTCCTTCAACCCATGAACATGAGATGCCTTTCCCCTTATTCGTGTCTTCTTTGATTTCTTTTATCAGTATCTTATAGTTTTCAGAGTACAGATCTTTGAACTCTTTGGTTAAATTTATTCCTCAGTACTTTATTGTTTTTGATGCTATTGTAAGTGGGATAATTTTCTTTATTTCCCTTTCATATATTTTGTTGTTAGTTCATAGAAATGCAAGTAATTTTTGTACATTGGTTTTGTGTCCTGTGACTTTGTGGAATTAATTTATCCTAACAGTTTTTTGATAGAGTCTTTGAGGTTTTTTTTATATACAATTTTGTCATCTACACACAGAGACTATTTTACTTCTTCCTTTCCAAATTGGATGTTTTTTGTTTCTTTCTCTTGCCTATTGCTATGGCTAGGATTTCCAGTACTATTTTGAATTAGAGTGATAAGCCTGGGTACTATTGTTTTGTTCCTGATTTTAGAGGAAAAATTTTTCATTTTTCACTGTTGAGTATGATGTTGGCTATGAGTTTGTCATGTATGGCTTTTATTATGTTGAGGTATTTTCCTTCTCTACCCAGTTTGATAAGAGTGTTTCATGGAAGGTGTTGAATTTTTCAAATGCTTTTTCTGCATTATTGAGTGGATTGTACATTTTCATCATTCTATTAATGTGAGGTATCATGTTCACTGATTTGAATTGGTTGAACTAGCCTTAATTCACAGAAATCAATCCTACTGAATCATGCTATATGACCCTTTTATGTGGTATTAAATGTATTTTGCTAGAATTTTCTTGAGAATTTTTGCGTCTATACTCATCAGGAATATTAACCTATAGTTTCCTTGTAGTGTCGTTATCTAGATTTGGTATCAAGGTAATGCTGACCTCGCAGAATGAATTTGGGAGTGTTCCCTCCTCTTGAAATTTTTTGGAAGAATTTCAGAAGTAGTAGTGTTAATTCTTCTTTAAAGGTTTGGTAGAATCCATCTGGTCCTGGAATTTTTATTGTTGTTGTTGGAAGACTTTGAATTATTGTCTCTATTTCCTTAGTCTTTATTCTTTGTTAAGATTTGTAACAGTCTTGATAGGATTTTTATTTTTAGGAATTTGTCTCTTTCTTTTGGGTTATGCAATTTGTTGGAATATGTTAATAGTAGCTTCTTATGATCCTTTGTATTTCTGTGGTGTCAATTATAATGCCTTCTCTTTTATTTAGAATTCCATTATTTGAGCCTTTTTTTATTGGTTAGTCTAGCTAAAATTTTATTATCTATCTTTTTTTTCCCTAAGATTTTACTTATTTACTTGAGAGAGAGAGGAGCAGAGAGGAAGGGAGAGGGAGAAAGAATCTCCACACTGAGCACAGGGCCCCATGTAGGGATCAATCCCATAACTGTGGGATCATGACCTGCACTAAAACTAAGAGTCAGACACTTAACTAACTGAGCCACCCAGGTGCCCCATCTTTATCATTTTTAAAGAAAAATAATTTTTCTATATTATGATTAGTCTCTATTTCATTTATTTCTGCTCTATTAGTTTCCTCCATCTACTAACATTGGACTTAGTTTGTTCTTGTGCACTAACGGAACTATATAATACACACTGTTGTATTACCTGACCATAAGAATCAATAACAGTGTTATACATTTTTATATATGTATAGCAAGTACACAACACTTGTCAGTTTGCCCAAAACTTATTCACAAAACTATGCTCATATTTGTAGTTGTTATCAGGTATATAAGTAACATATCACAAACATATAAAAATGAAAGTATAGCAAATTCATTGTAGTGATAATGGAATTTAGTTACACTTTGATAAAGGGAAGTGGGCATGACCCATTTAACCCAAAAATATCTATTCAACACAGAAACAAGAAATGGGTTTCTTGGAGTTACATATGACTTGGAGTAATAAGTCAAAACATCACCGCTAAAATGAAAAATAAACTTCATTTCGCTTATTTGACTAAAATTAGCAAAGGCAACACAAGGCTGGTTGGACAATTTGAGTTATGACATCAATATAATCTTAGTTGAGATTCTTTACCTAGCATATACCTGACTTAAAAGGTGTTGTAATACTTTCTGGGTTCTATCCTGGGTGCAGGTTTTCCAACAGTTGTAAGCAGTTCTAGCTTTAGTCATGTAAGCCCTAATAGAACTATGGGTCATTCTACTAATTCCAGATGTGAATTGACACCTTTTGCCGTTTCTCACAGGAGAAATTCTGAGGTTAGCACTGAGTTACTACAATCTGTTTAACATTTTAAGAGTCTGAGCTAAAATCATTATTATTGGTATGTCTTTGGTTATTGGTATCTGGCATAGATCATCAACTAACACTAGAATAAGTAAAAGGATAATCTGAAAAGTGAACTACCACTACAAGTGGCCAAGAAATGATAAATTGATTATGAAGAGCAATTACTGGAACACAGATGATTTTTTATGAAGTAATTTTGTTTCTCTGATAATGACAAAGAAAAATCACATAAAATATGCAAAATGCAGTTTTGATAAACTGATTATGAAAAACAGTAATTATAACCCAGTGGAAAAAACCCCAGTTGAAATGCTTAGTAAGGAGTGCACGAGACACATGCCTCTCTCTCACCCATACACAAACACATACATCACTGATATACTCAAGGATCTTAGAATTTGTCCTTGTAAGTTCCGATGATGCAACATATATTACATCTTATGAACCAAAGGAGTGACCTTTCTTTTCTTTTTTTGCAAAGATATATTAGAGATATATTATCATATATTATGATATATTATTATTTCATGATAAATTATTGGGTTTTTTGTTCACTTATACTTTATCCTATTTAGTTTTCATTCCCTCTCATATGTATCATATATGCCATATATGATATGAATATATCATAGGTCACATTAAAAAATGGACTCAAAGGGAATTGACATTAAATTATAATATGAAAATGTTTATGTATCATTATAATGAAAGTGTTCTCAGACTATGTCATTCAATTCCACTATCCAAGTACAGATTCAGTGGCTTTGGTACTAATGATTTCCCAAGAAACCATCAGAAAACCTGTTAATCAAGGAAAACAAACTTAATTAGATTTACTTCTACAAAGGAGGACACTACCTTGACAGAGTCTTAATACTATATTAGAATAGGGTGTCAGGAGATCAAGTGAAATCAAGTGGTTTTTTGGTCTTCCAAGGCAGGAAATTGGAGATCTGTTAGACTGGGCTACAGGTTACTAGCAATGAGCACTCCTAGGCAAGCATATTGACATGAGTCTTGATGAGTCAACTCTTGTCTCATAAGTGAATTGTTTGATAATCTGAACCATCTGTTTTTCTCAATGAAGATCTGTTTGTCCAAATTAATAATCTGTATGCATGTACAAGTTGGTTTGTGCACAAGTTGGTTTGTAACAATTTTTTGAAACAAAGGACAAAGTAGCAGAATATTGGAAGAGTTTTTGTTGCAAACAATGCCTTATACATTATCATCATCAATATTTAAAAATTAGTTAATTAAACAGAAAGTAACAGGCAAAAATGATAGAATTGGTGGATATGAAATGGTCATTGGAGACTGTGTCTGATAAGGAAAGGAAAGGCTGTGCTTTCAGCAGAGACTTGTTATATTCTGATCAGTACAAATTCTTTGATATAATCAATGAGTATTAATGAAACAAAAGCAATTAACATGTTTGAAGCTTTCCAGGAAACTGGTAATTATCAGGAAGGGCAAATTCCATTTTTGTTATCTATTTATCAGGAAACTTACCTATGTGAAAAGCATATATACTTTAATTCACTCATTTTGTACCCATTCATAAGGTATACCCTGAATGACTAAAGTAAGCCTCTCTTAAGGATAGTTTTTAAAAGAGAAATATGGGCAAAATAACTACAATGCCAACATTGTAATCGGTTCTGATAAACTATGACTGCATTCTATTAGGCTGATGTATTACTTCTTTATAAATGTTAAATTACTCTATTTTAAAGATAGTAAACTTCAATAAAAATTATGATTCTCCACATATCATAAATTTATGTGACAGTTGGGGAAATTTCCTGTTGAAAGAATGAGTATTAATTTATTGAACATTAGGATGAATAACATTGAAGTTCATCCATTTTATTGACATTCTACAGAGGAGCAAAACATAAGAAATATTGATAATGTTCCTTAACAGTCTATAATAGACTGTTGCTATTTACTTGAATTAAAAAAAATATATCTGAAAATATTTGTGATCCTAAAAAATTTGCAGTACATGATCTTTATTTAACTCTGGCAGTCCTACCTTCTAAATGATTCTCACCCCTCATTGTGAGATGATTAAAAAGCACACACACTTTTTACTTATCTACCTATCCCTAGCCTCTGGTTCCTATCAAGCTCTAGAACCAGCTTAGGCTATTTCCTACAGTATTAGTTTTCTGCTATTGCATAACAAATTACCACAAATACAGTGGCTTAAAGCAACACATATTTATTATCACCCAGTTTCTGTGGCCAAGAATCTGGACATGGTTTGGCAGGGTCCTCTACTCAGGCTGCAATCAAGATATGGGCCGGCTGGCATCTTATTAGATGCTTGACTAGAGAAGAATCTGCTTTCAAGCTTATTCAGGCTGTTGACAGAATTAATTTGCTTATGACTATATGACTAAGGTCTCTGGCTGCCTACTGACTGTTGGCTGGTGGACAACCACAGTTACCTGCCACATGGCCCCTTTCATAGGCAGTTCATAACATGACTCTTTGTTCCTTCAAGGGAGGAAGTGTTCTACCAGGAGAATGTCTCTGTTTCTGTCTCTCTCTGCCTCTCTCTTTCTCTCTTATTAGATTCATACATAATGAAACATCATCATAGGAGTAACATCCTATCATATTTGTCATTTATTTATTAATTTTAGAGAAAGAGCGCAAGCAAGTGGGGGCAGGGGAGAGAGAGGGAGAGAGAATCTAGAGCAGACACCGCACTGAGTGTGGAGCTGGATGCAGGGTTCGGTCTCATGATTCTGAGATAATGATCTGAGCCAAAACCAAGGGTAAGACACCTAACCCACTGAGACACCCAGGTGCCCCTCTATCATCTTTGTCATATTCTACTGGTTAAAATTAAGTCACAGATTCTCCCTGCATTAAAGAGGAGAGGATCATATAAGGGTGTGACTCATGGAGGGTTCACCTTTCAGTGTGTCTACCAAAATCAACTCTGAGGATACTACAGAGATAAAAATGGTAGCATTGATTTGAGCAAAAATAGCAACAGAAAGTTGGGAAATGCCTGAGGAGTCATAGGCTCCCTTAAATGGTTTGTGTGTTTACCAGGTATGCTACAGCTTGGGGCAGCCAGTAACCTGAGACAGAGATTTAAAAAAAAAAATGATGGAAGGAATATCTTATGTTCTGTTTTGCCTCCCTCCTTTACCTTGAAACAACAGCCATCAGCCCTTTAGCAAAGAATTCTGCAACAAAAGAAGAGACCACTGGTGTAGAAAATAACAGTGTAGAACAAAAGTCCTACAAGGATGAGTTCAAAATAACAGATGTGGACTAACCAGGCACTTATGGGAGTTCACGTCTCTGTGCCCTCACACTCCAAGCCTAAAGGCCAGTGGATTATAACCAAGGAAGACCATCTCCACCCATGCTGCTTTTTCTGAAGAGTTTAAAGTGAAATCCTGGCCAGAAGGGTAATTTCGTTGAGTGGCAGCTTTTGGGAGTGACATACGGTGCTTCTGGCATTCCAGATACTCTGCCTTTTTAAAAAAAATTCACCCTGAGGAGCTGTCCAAGACCTTGACTTTGACTTTATTCCAATACCAAGCAGAATAGCTGACACTACCAGGGAGCATGAGCTCACAGACCAAATATATTAGATACTGAAAAGACAGTCACTTTAAAAAAAAAAAGCACCAGTCCAAACGAAAGACATCATATGAAACAGATCAGAAGCACCAAACATTTAAGCAGGTTTAAATAGCTGGAAGATGATATAAGCAATAAAAATCATTAACAATGAAACTTCAAAAGTGGGAATCTTTGATATAAAATCTGCAGTATTTGAAACAAGAATAAAATAGTTAAATAGTAAGATAGAGGGGCGCCTGGGTGGCTCAGTTGATTAAGCAGCCAACTCTTCATTTCTGGTCAGGTCATGATCTCAGTGTCCTGGGATCAAGACCCATGTGGGAGTCAACGCTCAGCAGGGAGTCTGCTTGAGACCCTTCGTCTTATTCTGCCCCCCACCCCAGCTTCCACTCCGTCTCTCTCACTCTCTCTAAAACAAATAAATAAATCTTTAAAAAATACTAAGATAAATATATATGAAGAATTAATGAACTGAAAGATGAAGTTGATGAAATCTAGATGGTAACTTGAAAAAGTAAAAATATAAAACCAAAGTTTGAGGAAATAGTGTCTAAAAATTCCCCAGAATTTAAGAAAAATGGATCCAAACTAGATTTACAGTATTTCTAGAAAGCTAAGGGGGAAATAAATCCACACCAATTATGTACATTTTAATGTATATATGGACACATGATAATGTGGAACACCAATGACAGATACATATGTTAAATGATACTAAGTGGAAAGAAAATAGTCTACAGAAAAATAAGGTTGAATCGTTGTATCAGAATTATCAGCAGCAAAATTCAACACAAAAGAATGAAATGTTATAAAATAAAGGAAAATATGTTTAGATCAAGAATACAACATTGTGGGGCGCCTGGGTGGCTCAGTGGGTTAGGCCTCTGCAATCAGTTCGGGTCGTGATCCCAAGGTCCTGGGATCGAGCCCCGCATCGGGCTCTCTGCCCCGCGGGGAGCCTGCCTCCACCTCTCTCTCTCTCTCTCTGCCTCTCTGCATACTTGTGATCTCTGTCAAATAAATAAGTAAAATCTTTGAAAAAAAAAAAAAGAATACAACATTGAGCTACAAATTCATTCAAATGTGAGAGCGTAACAAAAAATAGTTTTCAGAAATAGTGTCAGAATGGGGTGCCTGGTTGGCTCAGTTGGTTAAGTGTCTGTCTTCCCCTCAGGTCATGATCTGAGGCTCCTGGGTTGGAGCCCACATCAGGCTACCTGCTCAGCGGGGAGTTTGCTTCTCCCTTGCACTCTCCCCCTGTTCTTTCTCTCTCTGTCTCTCTCAATAAATAAATAAAATCTTAAAAAAAAAAAAGAAAAGAAAAGAAAAGAAATAGTGTCAGAATGTTCACCAAAGAAAGAATTACATGTTCACCTGGAAAAATTATAAGAGAAAGGAACCCAGAAACACATTTCATTATGTAAGAGATGTAAGAATCTTTTAGCAGACTTTTTGTGGTCTTAAAAATAAATAAAAACTAATTCCTCAAAGGGATAAAAACTATGTATATAATATCAACCTAGAAATAAAAATCCAGACAATTTTAACATAATGGGAGATTTCAAGGGCAAGTATAAAAAGGACATATTTAAGTACTTGCCTCTTAAATATCTAATTGTTAAGGGATAAGACTTTATATGCTTAAAACTTAAAAATGAAAAGATTTTCATTTTGATTCAAGTTTGGATGTAGAAAGTCAAAAGAGAATGTTGCCCTCAACCTAAGAACCAGAAACTGAAGACACAAAAAAACTTACATGAGCTAAGCTCCACAGAGTGAAAAAGCCCTTCTTAACAAAAAGGAGACCCACAGCTGTTCTCATGCTTGGTAGAGAGGAGGAGGAGGAATCCACCATAGTCATAGGGTGAGAAGATACCACCTAAATTTGTACAGAACTTTTAATATTGGGCGATAAGACAGATTCTAATGTGGAGGTTCCCCAGCCCCAGAGCAACTATATACCCATCTGCCAGCAATTTCCCTTCAGGTGTTCACCGAATGCTCAGTGGTAGTGCACTATATACCAATGCAATTTAGAAAATATATTAAATTGATCAATTTTAGAAAACTGTTATACACAGATAGATACATTGATTGATCTCTATCATATAGCTTAGAAAAGTGAGTATGATAAATATTTTTGAAATCTCAGTGGTCAGTATCAGTAAATATGATCAATATTTTTTATATCCTCCTGTGAATCTTTCCTATTCTCTGCAGATAACTACTATCCAAAACTGTCCATGGGGTATTTGTTTTAATTCACAGTTTTATAATGTATCATTAATTTTGCAATTTTTTTCTTTTTTTTTCTTTTTTATTGTGTTATGTTAGTCACCATAACATACATCATTAGTTTTTGATGTAGTGTTCCAAGATTCGTTGTTGACATATAACACCCAGTGCTCCATGCCATATGTGCCCTCCTTAATACCCATCACCAGGCTTACCCATCCCCCCACCTCCCTCCCCTCTGAAATCCTCAGTTTGTTTCTCAGAGTCCGCAGTCTCTCATGGTTCGCCTCTCCCTCTGATTTCCCCCTCTTCATTTTCCCCTTCCTTCTCCTAATGTCCTCCATGCTATTCCTTATGTTCCATAAGTAAGTGAAACCATATGATAATTGAATTAATTTTGCAAGTTTTTAACCCTTATGTAAATGGAGTCTCATAATTCTTTCTATTCCTTCCTTCCTTCCTTCCTTCCTTCCTCCCTTAGGTTTATTTATTTACCCTGGAGAGAGAGAGCATGCAAGCCCAGAGAGGGGCAGAGGGAGAGGGGGAGAAGCAGACTCCAGGCTGAGTATGGAGTGCAACAAGGGGCTCAATCCCATGACCTCTGAGATCATGACCTGTGTCCAAAATCAAGAGTCGGTCATCTGACTAGTTGCCATCCAGGGGCCCCTCTGTAGCTTTCTTTTAATTTCAGTAATATAGTCATTCCTTTTGCTTTGTTGTTTTTTTCTCATTCATTATCACATAGTAATCAGTCCAGTAAATGTATCACCATGTATTTATTCACTCTTCTGGTGATGATCATTTGGATTGTTGTAGATTGCCTGCTGTTACAAACTATGGTACGATCAAGATGTTTACTGAAAAAGTAAATTGTGCAAATGTGTAAACATTTATCTAGATTACAGATGTATAAAATCGGAACAGCTGATATTCAAACAGTTTTAAAAGTGTCTATACCAATTTACAAGAGTTTCTGATGAACGGTATTTTTGGCAATGCAAGATATTACACAACTTTTATTAAGACTTTATGAACTTATAAAATTATATCTTATCATGCATGTGTCTTTTTGTTTTCATTACCTGATTACCAACAGAATTGAACATATTTTCATATACTTACTAGTCATGTTTTCTGTCTATGAAATGCCTGCTGAAAGTTTGATTGCCTTTGTAGGGGATACATATCTTTTTGTTTTTGCAAGAGTTCATCGTACAGTCTAGATTAAAATTTTACTTCATTATAAGTGTTGTAAGAATCTTTTCCCCCTTTTGACCTTGTTTTTAAAGGCTGTGGACATAGACCTTTTTTTTTATTATTGTGGTAATAAACAATTGCCATCTTAGCCATTTTCAAATGTACATTTAAGTAGTGTTAACTATATTGGCAATGGGCCCTTGGTGGAAGGGAGTCCTGGCAGGGGACGGCAGGGAGGGCAGGGAGGGTGAGTATGGCTCCACTCCTGCCTCCCTACCCCCCACCGCCACCACATGACAGCTTGTGGGATTGATACGGATCATCCTTTCTGGTCTCTTTCCGTCAGGCCTTGGAACTTGATGGTACCCGTCTTGTAGCAGTTGGATGTACTAGGCAGGGTTGGGGTGATTCCTCCTGTCCCTTCCCCATTTCAAGATTAACAGTGCAACTTTAAAAATGTATATTCGAAATGTTGTGCAACAGATTCCTAAAACTTTTTTGTCTTAAAAAACTGAAACTCTATATCCATTAAAATCCACGAGACACTAATTTCCCTTCCCCCCAGCTCTTGGCAACCATTTTTTAATTTTCTCTTTCTATGATTTTGGCTACTTTTTTTTTTCAGCATTGAGTATAATGTTACCTATGTGCTTTCCATATATGGCTTTTATTACTTTGCGGTAGTTTTCTTCTGTTCCTACCTTGTTGAGAGTTTTCCTCATGAAAGGGAGTTGAATTTTGTCAAATGCTTCTTCTGCATCAATTGAGATGATCATATTTTTTTTCTTTATTCTTTTAATGTGGTGTGGTGTTAATCATTTCATACATTGAACCATCTTTGCCTCTCAGATATAAATCCCACTTGATCATGGTGTATGAGCCTTAATGTGCTGTCAAATTCAGTATGGTAGCTTTTTTTTTTTTCTTTTTCTTTTCTTGAAGATTTTTGCATCAATATTTATTACAGGTATTAGTCTATAGTTTTCTTTTCTTATTGTGTTTGTCCAGTTTTGGTATCAGGGTAATCCTAGCCTCATAGAATTAGTATAGGAGTGTTCTCTTCTCTAATTTTTTGGAAGAGTTAGAGAAGGATTACTTTTAATTCTTCCTTAAATATTTGCTGGAATTCTCCAATGAAACCATATGGCCCTAAGTTTTTCTTTATTAAGTATTTGATTACTGATTCAACTGCCTTAGTATTTGTAAATCTGCTCTGACTTTATTTTTTCATGATTCAAGCTTGGTAGGTTGTATGTTTCTAGGAATTTATCCATTTCTTTTAGGTTATCTAATTTTTTGGCATATAGTTTTTCATATTTTTCTAATTCTTTATATTTCTGTGGTGTCAGTTATAATGTCCCCTTTTTTATTCTTAATTTAGTTATTTGTGTTTTTCTCTTTTTTTCTTTGTTATGCTAAGAGTCAGTTTTGTTGATCTTTGGAGAAAAAAACAACTCTTGGCTTTCTTTAGTTTTTCTATTGTATTTATTTTCTCTATTTTGCTTATCTCCATTCTAACGTTTATTACTTCCTTTTTTTCTGGTAATTTTAGATTTAGTTTGTTCATCTTTTTCTAGTTTCTTGAGGTGTAAAGTTGGATTGTTGATTTGAGATCTTTCTCTTTCTTTCTCTCTCTCTCTCTCTCCCTCTTTCTTTTTGTAAGCATTTACACCTGTGAACTTTCCTCATAGTACTGCTTTTGCTGCATTCCATAAGTTTTGTTTTGTTTTGGATTTGTTTTCATCTTGTCAAGATACTTTCTAAATTCTCTTGTAATTTCTTCTCTGACTCAGTTATTTAAAAATGAGTTTTTTTGATTTCCATATATTTGTGTATTTTCCGGTTTTCCTTCTGCTGTCAATTTCTAGTTTCTTTCCATTGTGCTCCGAGAAGATACTTTATATAATTTCAATCTTCTTGAATTTGTTAAGACTTGTTTTGTGGCTAATATGTGGTCTATTTTGGAAAATGTTCCTTTTGCACTTGCTAGTAGTATTTATTCTGCTGGTGTTAGATGGAGTATTAAGTCCTCTGTTACCTTATTGATTTTTGTATGGTTGTTTTATGTATAAGTGAAAGAGGGGCATAGAATTCTCCTACTATTATTATGCTGCTGTCTATTTTCAGTTCTATGAATGATTTGCTCCACATATTTGGGACCTCTATTCTTAATGCATATATATTTATAAATGTTATTTCTTCCTGGTTAATTAACCGTTTTATCACCATATAATACCATATAATGTCCTTTGTCTCTTATGACAGTTTTGGCATAAAATCTATTTTGTCTGGTGTAATTATGGCCACTACTGTTTGCTTTAGGTTCCCATTTGTATGAAGTATCTTTTTCTCTCCTTTCACTTTCAGTGTATGTGTGTCCTTAGATCTAAAATGGGTCTCCTATATACAACATGCAACTGATTCTTGTTTTTCTTAATCCAATCAACCAATCTCTGTCTTTTAATTAGCAAGTTTAACCTACTTTCATTTAAGGTAATTACTGATAAGAAAGAACCTACTAGTGCCATTTTGTTAATTATATTCTGTATGCCTTGTAGCTTTTTTATCCCTCCTGCCTGTCTTGCTGCTTTCTTTTGTGTTTCATTTATTTTTTTGTAATGATAAGTTTTGGTTCCCTTCTTGTTTGTGATTTATACACCTATGTTACATTACTACAGGATTCTATAATTGTCTCTGTATTTACTTTTACCAGTGAGTTTTACATTTTCACATGGTTTTGTGCTACTGGGGGCCTCTCTTCATTTCAAGTTGAAAGACTCCCTCCATCAGAAAAAAAAATTAAAAACATAATTTTACATTATTTTATACATACTAAGATGACTGAAATTTTAAAATCTGATAATAGCAAGTTTTGGTGAAGATACACAACAACTGGACCTTTCATACATTGCTGATAGAAATGCAAAATTGTACGACTTTAAAAAACAGTTTGACAGTTTCATATTAAATTAAATATAGATTTCACAATGACTCAGCAATCCGATTCCTAAGTATGTACCTACGAGAAATGAAAACATAAGTGTACCCAAAGATTTGTGCTTAAAAGTTTATGGCAGCTCTATTAATAATAGTCAAAAAATATATGAAAGCATTTTGGTATTTCTATTCAGTAGAATCCTACTGAGCAATAAGATGTGATTAACTGATACATACACAAATATGAATGAAACTTAAAGTATACCATTGATTCCATATATATGAAATTCTAGAAAACACAAAATTATAGTTATGGAAAGCATATCAATAGGTACCAGAAACCAATGGTTTGGGGGGGGGGTTGACTTCAACTGATCACAATAGAACATTTTGGGCTGATGGAAATATTCTATATTATGATATTGGTGATCATCTCACAACCAAACAGATGTCAAAACTCACTGAATTGTACACATAAAATTAATGACTTTTTTGCATGTAAACCATATTTCTGTAAAGTCGATTTTAAAATTAAATATGGAGGGATGCATGGGTGGCTCAGTGGGTTAAGCCTCTTCCTTCAGCTCAGGTCATAATCTCAGGGTCCTGGGATCCAGCCCTGCATGGACCTCTGTGCTCAGCAGGGAGCCTACTTCCCCCTCTCTCTCTGCCTGCCTCTCTGTCTACTTGTGATCTCTCTCTCCCTCTGTCAAATAAATAAATAAAATCTTTAAAAAAATAAAATTAAATATGGAAAGGACCCAGTTTGAAAACAAAAAGATCTCAAAGAGTTATGCTAATTGTAAAAAGAGAAGAAACATTTGCTTATATGGATGTCTTGCATACCCTGGGTTCATTGAATGTATTCATGCCTTTTGGTAATAGTTAAAGAAAAATACCTTAATAGTGTCTTATGAATTTTGGAAACTTTGAAAGTTAATGAAGTTTATTTTTAATAATATAATTGGCCTAGTGTTGAAATTGAATTAATAAGTTTTTAGTATTTATTACATTAATAACAAATCAAAACATCATTTAAGTGCAAATGATCAATTTGCTTTTATAGGCAGTCATGTTATGAAGCTACCTAACAGGCAATTTAAAGTTAGTATGTCCAGATAACAACTTTTTAGCTTCTTGATCTACAGCTCTAACAATATGGGCCTTCCTGGTTATTCAGCAGTAGTCCTTAATTTAGAAGGCTTTCTTAATTTATTCTCCTACCTACTCCATAAAATCCATCAACATATTTGGCTAGGACTATTTTAAAATATCCACTGAATCCAGTCACTTCTTATAAGCTGTATCACAACAATCATATTTTCAATCCCAATTAGCTCTGCCTGAACAATTGCAACAGCTTTCAACCTTCATTCAGTTCTTGCTCCTCTATAACCCATTCACTACAAAATCACCACACTGACCTTTTAAAAACCTAAATTAGATCACTCCTGTCCTCTACATATAACCTAATAATGACTTTCCACAATATTTAAAATATCCCAGGAGTTTTTCAAGATTCTAGTGCCCTTTATATCATACTATAAAGCATTTCATTTTTTGTTGTTAAAAAGAGCAAAATTCAATGAGTTTGTTTTATTAAAAGATTTAGACTTTATAAATATGAGCTTGGACTAAATTGTTTTATATATATACATGTGCGTGCACATGTACACACATACACACTCTTTATTTAATTCACTTACTATATGTATTGCACTTACAACTGTCCCTGGCATGAGTTACTTGCTCAATAAACATGAATTAAATTAAAAAGTGAATTAATGAATGGGAATGTAGTTATGTCTAAGTCTGAATTTTGGCAAGTTTATCTCTTATTTAGTGAACATCAAATTACCTGACACATTTTAATTTAACTTTTCCTAATATTTATGCTGTAAAGTGGTATAATCGTGTATGTATTAGGTTGTGAACAAAACTCCACAATCATCATCATTATGCCAGAGTACTTCTGCAGAAGAATTTTATAGACACAGTGAAATAAAAATAATGGCTTAAGCCAAATTATAGAGACCTGACTTGTAGACACATGTTATACACATAAAATCACAAATGTAGTTTTCCCCATACTACTTAGTCCTAATTAAAGAGACCCTCATAAAATTCCCAAGTCCAAACAGTTATCAATCTTCACAGAATTATCAAGTAGCCTAGAGTTTAGGGTAGGGAAAATTCACAACTCAATTCATGAACCAAAGCATAAAACTGGGAATGATTCATTATCTAATCTATTAAGTTAGCAGTTCTCTATGTGTACTATGGGAAACTCTGGGGGCCACTGAGACCTTTTCAGGTGGTCTGTGAAGTCAAAACTATTTTCACAGTAATACTAAAATGTTATTTGCTTTTTCACCTCATTCTCTCATGAGTGTACTGTGGAGTTTTCCAAAGGCTACCTGAAATGACGTTGCAACAAATTGGACACAGAGGCAGATATGAAAACCCAGCTATCCTATATTAAGCCAATAATTCAAAAGATTTGCAAAAAGAAAAAAAGCCATTCTTTTCACTAAATTTTTTGTGGAAGTATATTTTTCATACACTATGTTTTTGGTTAATGTGTAAAGAGCTTATTAGTGTTGTTTTAAATGAAATAATTTGTGTTTTAATTACCAATATGGTAAATATTGATAGATGTAACCAACACAAATGAAAGCCTCTTTGGGGTCTTCAGTAATTTTTATGTGTATAAAGGAGTCCTGAGAAAACATAGATTGAAAAATGCTATATTAAGAGAATCTTTAGAAAATCTTTGTTTTTCCATCACTTATTCTCCTTCCATCTCCACTTCCATCAGCACAAAGAAATAATGGCACATTAAATTATTGGGAGAAATAAGATAAAGAATGCAAAAACTTAGTATAATACTCAAGAAAAGATAGCTATTTTTATTGTAAGCAGAATCATAATTTAGAGTGGGAAAGTGTTATTTTAAAATATCATTTCAGATATGTACCTATATAGCATGACTAAAAACAGACCTAATGTGATATTTAGCAACATATACTCTTTTCTACTTAATATCAAGTGATATTTTTGACTGCTTTTTTCTCTTCAGGCAATTTTTGCTAAGTAGATATAGCCTTAAATTACAAATGCTGCAACAACAAAAAAATCTTCAACACAGATCTAAAATGTTGATTTCATTTGGGACGAAAAGTGTCCATCATATACAAATTTGAGGGCAAAGTGTCTCAAAACGCCTTTTTCCTTTTTTGAGGTATTCTTTTAAAGATAATTACACATTTTCATTTTATGATACATGGTGAAGGAAGGGAATGTAATTTCATGTACAAATGTAAATTTGTATAAAAACTATTGGCAAGAATTTTGATGAGAGTAATTGGTTAAAAAGTCATAGTATGTTGGGCTATTTAACAAATTACTTCTAAAAACCAAGTTGCCTGGCAATGGTTATTTGCAGTCATCTGTAAATATTTGACTTAATTTTATTTTTTACACCTAGAGGAAAACTAGGGAAAAATTATACTAAAGCATGGTCCCATGAAACACAGAAAAATGAGGTAGAGGAACAAGAATGAATATCGCTTTCTTCTCTAGGCCTTACAACCTATTCACCCTATACTTTCTGAAAGAATGAAAAATCACAAAACTGTTTATATCACATATATATGATTTATTAGGGATATAAAATTAATGGGCGACCTGCTAGCACACATCACTGAGGTCAAGTTTACCCTAGAGTTATTTGGCAAATTCTGACTTCATATGAAATGATAAAGGTCAATATAGTCATTCTGTGTTCCTTGAAACATAAGCTTTAATAGCTACTGTCCAGAGACTGGGGGAACAGGAGAATGGACGAGTTCTATGGCACTCTGTATAAATATGCTGTCAGTGGACTATGAGATCTGTATTTCCTCAACACCAGCAGTTGAAAAGTTGGAATACTTACTTAATATCGCTTTTAAAGCAATACTGTTTTGGATTACAAAATTAATGCATGAATTTCAAAGAATTTAAAAGCTAAAGAAAATATAAATATGGAAATAAAAGTTACCCTTAATTGCCCAAAAAAACAAAACAAAAAAAAGGATGCTTAAATTGACACAGGGTGTAGTGCAACAGATTCTAATTAGCATGAAAGAACGTGGAAAGAAAAGTAGATTTAACATCATCTAAAAGAAGATTGGTATTTAAGATAAGTCTGAAGTCCCCTTGATAATAAAGTGAAGGAAAATACATTAAAGTATAATAATAGTATGTTCATGTGGTGGTAATAGAAAAAATACAGTAATTCAAACTGAATGAATACTCAAACTTGAACACAGTATTTATTGCATATTCCAGTAAGATCCTCTGGGTAAGATGCCCTTTGCCTATATAGAAATTTATTTTTTTAAGATTTTATTTGTTTATTTGACAGAGAGAGCGATCAGAGGTAGGCAGAGAGGCAGGCAGAGAGAGATGGGGGGAAGCAGGCTCCCCGCTAAGCAGAGAGCCCAATGCAGGGCTCGATCCCAGGATCCTGAGATTATGACCTGAGCTGAAGGCAGAGGCTTAACCCACTGAGCCACCCAGATGCCCCCCTATATAGAAATTTATTACACGGCATCTGGGTGGCTTAGTCATTTAGGTGTCCAACTTCAACTCAGGTCATGATCTTGGGGTCCTGAGATCAAGCTGTGTGTTGGGTTCCATGTCAACAAGAGGTCTGCTTGAGGAGTCTCCCTCTCCCTTTGCCCCTACTCCCCATTCACATTTTCTCTTTCTCTCTCTCAAATAAATAAATAAAATTTTTTAAAAAAGAAATTTATTACATATCTATAGAAAGAATATATTAATGAAAATGACTTGATTTGTTATGAAGGCACAGAAAAGCTGAAGTAGCAAAAGAAATACTGATAGAATTCATCAAAGCACTATCCAGGGGATGAGTTTTTTGTTGCTGTTTTATAAAGATTTATTTATTTATTTTTTAGAGAGCAAGAACACACATGCTTGTGCAAGATGGAATGGGGGGGCAGAAGGAGGGAGAGAGAGAATCCTCAAACCAACTCTCCAGTGAGCATGGAGCCCAAAGCAGGGCTCAATCCCAGGACCCTGAGTTAGTGAACTGTGATAAAATCAAAAGTTGGCAACTCAACAAACTAAGCCACTCTGGTGCCCCCAGGGGAGAACTTTTGACCAGCATATTTTGAATAGTAGAATCTCAAAGCAAAGCTATCCCTCCTAATTTCATTATATCATAGTTTTAATATGTTGAAATTAAACATTTTAAAAAAGTATTTTGAAATCATTTTTCCTTTATTCTCTGCAGACTAAGCGACCTTTTGAGAATAGATGGTATGAAGCATAAATCTATCTATATGGAAACACATTGGTAGTTATGAGAATACAGTTATGCCATGGCAGTTCTAGTCTCCGAACTCAGACCTTTCCAGGAGTACTAACAATTTTTTTTTATATAGTTCTAGACATTTTCTGTATCTCCATATTTCAGAGATTATTTAATAATTTGATGACTAGTATTCTATGGTATGGCTCTAACTTTATTTATCATGCCTTCTCCCTGATGATGGGCAAAGTTAATTTAGATTTTATTAGGGACAGGGTATATAATCTTTAAATAACAAACTGTCTTACATTTTTTAATGCACTATCCCAAAAAATATTAACATGAGACTGCCCCTAAAGCATAGATCTTTTTCAGTGTGATTACTAAGTGATTGTGATAAAATATATGAAATCTCAAGAATGTTGTTGGGGTTAACTACATTGATCTCAAAAATGATAGCTAACCACCTAGATTAACTCACAAATGTTGATTTCATTAATAATAAAACTGATTTGTATAAGCGAATACTTATGCATTATGTGAAGCCAAAGGGAGATGGTGATTTCCTATTTGGGTCTCCCAAATATATCCCCTCACCTCTTGACAACTCTAAATAGGTTCACAGGGACTGTTTCTGTCCTAACTTACCAGGACACAGGATCCCAGTAGAGCAAGGACTATATGGGCCTTAGTAAAGAAGTATCAAAATGTTGGTCATGTTACTCTAATCGAATAATTTGTGTTACTAAATATATGATATGTTGCCAGATTTTCTCTTTATATTATTTCTAATCTATGTGTAGTAAAAAGATGCATTATTGATGTGGGTCCATTGTTGGATAATGGCCCAAACCAGATAAGCCTATGTATATGTGGTCTTGAAAGCACAATTATGAGCATTTCTAACAAGCACTCATATCTACTGATAAAATAGGCTGTCAGTGTTTGGTTGGTTTTGAAATCTCCTAAATTGCCTTGGTGAAATTTCCAGCTTGCACTAAACTCCATGCTTGGAAGGATAATACTGACCCTGCACCTGTCAGTAAGGCTGCAGATGGTGCACGTAACACACACGATTGCCTTCAAAACAGGAAGGAGGAGGAGATGAAGGAACAGATTGCTGTGTGAAATGAACACACACTTCCAAAAGGCTAATTATTTGTTCCCTAAAACTATTTCCAGTGTGTTGCATCTTTAAACACTGAGGCTCACTTCTGTGCATGATTAAAAAGCCAAAGAAAATTTACAACAGCAAATGCAATATGTAAATATACTGTGCTGTTGTTCACCAAAATGCATACTTTCTATTCATATGGAATTATTTGCCTTTGTGGTAGAGAATTATAGATTATAGACTAAACTTTCTCAGTTAAATTATGCATAGATAAAATGTATATTTTTCATTTTTTAGGAAACTGAAAAATTGGTATGAGCTTAAATGTAAATCTTTGAGATGACTAAATTACACCAGAGTATTGATTTAATCACATAACATTTAAAGAGGAAATGACTACCACAAAAACTCTGGCATTGATTATAAAGAGTAAAGTTGAAAGGCATTATCACAAATAATCTAAAGTAGAACTTTAAAAGAAATGGAAAATTAATAATACAGTCATTAAAAATAAATGAAATTAAAAAGTAATTATATAGTAGTGATTATATATATACATTTGACCCCTGAACAATGTGGGGGTTAGGGATGCTGACCCCATGTGCATTCACAAACTTGCCTGTAACTTTTGATGCTTCCAAAACTTAACTACTAATAGCCTGATGCTGACCAGAGGCTTTACTGATAATAGTCAATTAATACATACTTTCTATGTTATATGTATTATATACTGTACTCTTTCAATAAAATAAGCTAGAGAAAAGAAAGTGTTCTTACAAATCTCATAAGGAAGAGAAAATACATTTACAGTACTATAGTGTATTTATAAAAAAAGAATTCACATACAAGTGGAATTGCACAGTTCAAACCTGTGTTGTTCAAGAATTAATTGTATATGTATGCATAAACATAATTTTCTCTAACTTCTGTATAGAGTTTCACTTCCTCAATTTTGGCTTCTCTCAATTTTTCTCTAATGAAAAACATCCTATCATAACCTCAAATAGCCTCAAAAATCAGTTAAATATGTTTTACTTATAGCACTTCATTATTTTACCAAATACTTCATAATCTTGTTTTCTATTTTAAACTGAAAAATATCTAAATTTATAATACCAATTCAAAAATCCAAGAACGGAGGTAGATTATTTATTTAGCGTCCCAATTACCTAACAAGGCCACAACAACATGGTATGCATAATTATATAAAATAAAAGGACATAGTGTGGAATCTCAACAGCTCGGAGACTGAGGATAAGTTACTTAATTTTTCTGAGTCTTATTTTCCTCATTTGTAAGGTGAGAATGATAGTAACACTCACATCACATCATTATTAAAAGCTCAAAATGGTACACTGAATACAAGTCTCCTGCAGAATGTCTAGAGTTCAGGAGGAACTAAAAATGACAGTTATTATTCTTGACTATTGGTTTATAAAAATTATGAATGAATAAATTGGTGAATAGATTACTGAAAGTATAGAATAGGTAAAAATGCACTATGTCACATTCTTTTGCTATTGTAATAGAGCTAGTATGTTATGTTTACAAACCTTATGAGAAAAAGTAATCACATTTTTGCAAACATAATGGTTCAATGATGATGAGGTTATAAATGTATTACCTCTAAAAAACATTAAGAAATTTAAACCAGTGCAGATTCAGTGTGCTAGATATGTACCCTGTTCTACGGGATGAATGGAAAAGATTTGTGTGCATTTCAAATTGTACACTGAATGATAGGTCCTCCCCATTAAGTGTAAATGTAAGAGTTGACATTTACTGTCATAAGGAATATTATAATAAAACTCAGCCAAGAATGCAGGTGTGAAGTAACCATTTATTGGCCTTTATTCTGTGTTCTTACTATATATATAAAGTTCTTACTATAATAATAATAATCATAGATTCAATGATTTAAAGATTATTGGGGGTAGAGCAGGTAGCAAGTGTCCAGTTTGCCTAAGCAGGCACTTGCAGTGGAATTTCAATCGTATTATTTTTTTAACTTTAATTAGGCATAATTAAGCCTGTTAAATAATATGAAGCTGTAGCTTTCTTGAAGACAGCCAGTGTTCCTACCCTGGTTTTATTTTTTTTTCTTCTGAACATCTAACTCAGTTCTTTATACATGATAAGTGCTCAATTGTTAAAATAATGAATTAGGTATCCTAAAAGACTTTTTATGTATCTTTATTTTCATTAAAGATTTTATTTATTTGAGAGAGATATAGGGAGAGAGAGAGTGTGCCTGCATACATGAGTGTGGGGGAGGGGAAGGGCAGAAGGAGAAGGACAAGCAGACTCCCTGCTGAGCAGGGAGCCTGAAGCCAGGCTTAATCCCAGCACCCTGGTATCATGACCTGAGCCAAAGGCAGACGCCCAGGTGCCCCCTTTTTATGTATCTAAAATGGAAGTTTGGAAAGCCATAACTGAAAATTGATGAGAAACATGGCAGCTGAAATTAGATGTGTGAATCTTGCAGGGGCTGTTTTGGTACCACTGTAACCAATTTGAACTTGTCACCACTTCCCAAGGATGTAGGAAACTGAGCAGCTAGTAGTCAAAGAGGACAGATTGGAGGTGACAGAACTCTGGCATAGGTCACTTCAGGATGGAGATGCAGCCTCTGCTCAGATAGTTGTCTTCAAGAGGCCCTTGCTATTCTCAGTTCCCACAGCTCCCATGGGAATCACCAAAGGTTGTGGCAGCAGTCAGGGTCACAGAAAGAAGTTTACCTATTACACTGACACACCTAAGTTTCTTTATTCCTTCATTTTTTACCTCTTTCCTTCCTTTCCTCGCCCTCATTGTCAAAGACAAAAGAAAACACGCTTACCTCTCCCTTCATCTTAACAATGTTCTCACTTATTCAGTTACTTATCAACTATCAGAGTGAATATCAATTATATTTATATTGACCTGTAACTAAGTATTCTTTATCAAAGACAGAGGTGGAGATGGGAGAGATGCAGATTCTACAGGGACAGCCATCTACCTCCACCTACATAATGGAGCATCAACAGTTACTGTCTTTAAAAAAAAAAAAAAGTTACCGTCTAATATTTCTGTAATAAGCAAATGAGGTTTTCGTATGATTTTGAAAATTATAGTGACTTGAAATTCTGCTTTGAATGTGGTGTTGTAAAACCAAGATTCCTTTTTTCTTACCCTTTAAAATCATCTAACAGCAATGGGAACTAGAAATGAAAATATAAACTCCATTTTTATTTTCTTATTTTATTGGACCCATGAGACAACTAAACCTTAATCCATAAAATAAATGGAAAACATACCAAATACAGAGGAGTTCAGGCATAGGTGAAAGTGAGTGCGAAGAATCTTAGCTCTAGATCTCAGAAAGAACCAAGAAGGCTGTGAGCAGGAACTGAGAATGCAGGCTGTGGTAGAAGTGTTTCAGTGTCTAGTTCGAGTTCAAGAAGTTGAAGAGTCTGAAGTCAATATTTATTTAACCATTGCTACATTTTCTTTTATAATAGCAAGATGTTGGGGAAAACCTAAATGTGCACCAGTAAGGATCTGGTTAATAAACAGTGATATACCTGTCCATACAATGGAATACTGTTTAACGGATAGAGAAAACTATCTATGCATATGGTGTAATCTCCAGAATGTATTGGGTTTGGGTTTTTTTTCGTTTTTGGGGTTTTTTTTGTTTTGTTTTGTTTTAAGGATTTTAATTATGTATTTGACAGAGACAGTGAGAGAAGGAATACAAGCAGGGGAACAGCAGAAAGAGAGGGAGAAGCATGCTTCCTGCTGAGCAGGGAGCCCAGTGTGGGGCTCCATCCCAGGACACTGAGATGATGACCTGAGCCAAAGGCAGATGCTTAACGACTGAGCCAAGCAAATGCCCCTGCACAATATATTGTTATATGAAAGAAACAAGAGTTGGAAGAGTTAGCACTATAATTTTTTAAAAATTAATGTTAGGATGCATTTGCCTATACATGTAAAAATCTATCCGGAAGGATATAAAAATAAACGAAATTGTGATAATAACCAATTGTAGAGCTAAAAATAATATAGCTTTCCAAACTGAGAAGTGGCAACAGGGGAAAGATAGTAAATAACTTCAATTGAATTTCTCTTTCTTCATTTTGAAGTAAATTGAGACCTTCAGAAACTAAGTTACAGGGAAGTCCTTCTTAGGAGTTTAGTGGTAAGAACACACACATATACACACACTCCTGAGACCATAAAGAGTTAAAAAAATAATCTCTAGGACTGAGACTGCTATTTTCTGTCAATTATGTTTCTCCTCACTGCTGAATAGGTCTAAAAGACAATAATTCATAATTCTTATAGACACACAATATCAAAGTCCATGTAGATTTTATATATATATAAACACCATTAGCTGTTGAGAGTTAAATCTAAATATATGTCTTTATGAAGTGACTGAATTGAATCTGGAAACTCTAACTCTGCTTGAACAAAATGATATTTATCAATTCAGATCTTGGTGATAGGAACCTATAAAACTTTTTGATCAGCTTGGGTGATCAAGGTGAAAGTCACTGTAAGTTAACTATTACTGAGTAGATTTGAATAAGGTTTTGAATTGAATGATGACTTTCTGAGAATCTAAAACCTCCTCTGGAATTGGGCACAAAAGAACTCACTTTGAGTAATGGAATACTGTGGGTAAGGTATATGAACAGGACAAAGAAAAAGTGTTGTTTCTTATTTTGAGAGAAATAGATAATCCACAAACCAATAGTGCAGTGGTTCTCAGTCCTTGGTACACATTGGAATCATTAAAAGAGATTTTTAAAAATATGGATGCTTAGACACCAGCCTCAGACATTGGTATGATCAGCCAGTGGCAGAGTCAAGACGTTGTTAGGCTTTAAATTTTTCCAGATGATTCTAATGTGCAACTAGCTGTGCACTAGTACTTAGAGCAGTGAGTCCCAAAATTTGCTCATATTAGAATCATCTGGAAAGCTCTTAAAAATTCTGATACCCAGGTCTTATCCAACATAGTTTAGATTGAAAAGTCTTGGGATGGAGTCAAGAATCAGTATTTTTATATGACTTGAAGGTAATTCTAACATGCAGCAAAGTTTGGGAGCCACTGGTTAGACAAGTAGTAAAGAAATGAGAATGACATTAGGAACATAACACTCCTGAGCAGCACAACCAGTAGCGCTGGTCATGGCTCTCTATGTGATGTTGGTCACTTAGTTTCTTCATCTGCAAAAATAAGTCAAATTATTCTCTTCCAAGGCTGTTTGAGAATGAAGGTAAAATACAAGATAAAGGAAATTATTGATATTTTAACTAGATGACTTCCATGATACTTGTTATCTATATAGTATTTGTTAGTCTTGCTACATGCTTTGTCGTAAAAAAATTTTTTTTTTGTCAGATTATACTGCAAACTAGGGTGACCAGTTATCCTGCTTTTCCCAGGACTGAAGTGTTCCCTGGGACATGGAACTTTCAATTTCAAAACCAGGATAGTCTGAGCCACCTCATGCTAAACACCTTTTGAACCCAGCACAATTTATTTTTTTAACTCCAGTTGCTACATTAAACCTCAGGAGATTTTTTTTCTCATTTGAAGATTGAATTATCTACAGAATTTTTATTAAATGCTACAAATTGTAAAGAGATTATTAGACTGTGAAGTGAGGTCCAAGGCAGTTCAGAAGAGAAACCAGAATAAAGGACGAGAAAGATGATGAAAGAAGGGGATGAACTGACAAGATTGCCTCAAACCAGAACAGGCAGCACAGAGCCCATTCCTAATTCTGTCATGTTTTACTCAACATTCGCATGGGGAATAACTTTTCATCTACTTCTAGACTGCCTGTGTTTCTGTATTTCCTACCCATCTCTCCACCTGATCCCCCAGCAGAGATTATTATGTCCTGTTGCACTCTCTGTTCACCTCGAATATGAAGAAAACTGCCCCTTCTGAAATGTCTTCCTTCATTTTACTGCCTTATCAACTCTTTTAAAACATTGCTTGAATACCTAAGATGTTCTTTGTAACAGGATTATTGTCTTTATCATTTTTTATCTTCTTTTGTGGAAGTTATTTAGTTTGGTATGATATTTTAGGATATTATTATTCCTCAAAACTTCAGTTAAGATCCAGGAAACTGAATCCCTGTTGACTAATATAACAGGATTAGGGGTAATAGAATACTAGATTTGACTTTTAGAAACCTCTGGTTTCAGTTACTTTATAATACCTTCAAAAGAATGTGGCAGCCATAACTCAATATATCCGTATCAGAAACAAAAAGTGACTATAAAATCTATTGATTCAAGAAGTACTATAAATAAAAACACAGAATATAATATAGTCTTCCTGTAAATGTCAAAAGGAATTTTTAAGGACCACACAGGAAAAAGATGATATTATAATTTGCCTCATAATTTCATAAGCATGTTCTGTACAATCAGAAATAATACAGAAAATAATTGTAATAATATGACAAAGAAATTTAAAAATCACTTAAATTAGTTCTTAAAATAAGTACAAAAGACATTTAAAACATAATGTCCAGCAGAGTTAAGGGTTTAAAATGGTAATTTCCTTCCATTTGAACTAAGTTATGTAATTATAATTTTTCTCCTGACTGAATTAAGTGCCCATTAAATATCTCCCTCTGACCTTCTGCATATGGCAACCATTCTCCCAGTTAGGAAACCTGTGGGTTATCTTCTGGAGCAATTGATGTAAAGTGTCTCCTAATTCAGGGTTAGGAGTCATTCCTGTCTGGCAGAATTCGGTGGGGAGAGAGATGAGGTTGAACAGAGGCAGTCAGTGGCCATCTGTCTAGTGAATGACAAGGACTCCATTGCCCTCCTACTGTCCGGCTTTGTAAATATTTTGAACTTAGAAACTCCAGGCAAGATCCTGAAGAATTATATGCTAGAAATACTCAGTAACTCCAGAGATAAAACTTCAGTTTCCAAAATTTTGAAGATTTCCCCAATTTAAAACTCACTACCCATTCACTGCATTGTGAATTCTATCAGTAAGTAAGCCTCTTTGAACACACACAGTCATCTTTTCAACCAAAGATGGTTATAAACACCCATGAAAATCCTCTAAAGTGA